>NC_085930.1:165740476-166050357 GCF_028885625.2 Pongo pygmaeus | reverse complement strand
TTCATTGATGATGAAAATGTCGACAGTGCAAAGGAACCATTTTGTCATTTCAAGAACCCTTTTGAAATGCCAGTGATTGAAGTGGGATCTTGACTATCCTTTGCAAATCTCGAACAAGAAAGGCCCAGTTCAGCTGGTCACATGGAATGAAACAGAACAAGGACACCGGATTAATCTCTCCTGGAGTCTTGGGTTGTGACTGTACTTACAAAGAGCAGAGCAAACTGAAGCAGTGGGTAGGATTTTTAAATAACCACTCCCTAGACATACAAGCAACTGACATTCAGCAACTCCACTTTGTGGGCAAAAACCACCTTGTTTCACTTTGCATTGGATATGAAAGCTGTGCATATAAACAGAAATAGTTAAAGCATGAGCAGGGTGTGGCAGTCCGTGTTTGTCACCCTAGACCACCCCTATCATGCTGCATCAGTTGAGCTGAGGGACATTCAGAGAGAACATGGTGAAACCAATGCACTGCTTTGTTGCCCGGTCAAGGTCTGCTTGTTTTGGCCCGGGTACATCTGGCCTTGGCCCATGGAATCTTGATAAACAGAAACGAATGCACCTCAGTAATCATTGCCTGTACAGGCTGTGTTGGTGAAGCCAGATTATGGCTGAATTGGGCCAGTATGGCTTGGAGACCTTCCATCAGAGGCCTGGGCTATATCTGGCCCTACAGAGACCGCTTTCTGGATTCTAAGAGACACTTTCCATTTGCCAGTGGTTGACGCAGGCCAGGGTAGGGGTGGGACAGCCACTACTTGATTGTGGCTCTGGGCTATCTTAGGCCTGGAACAGAACAGCCCTATTTCCCCACACTAGGCCCCTACATCCCACCCTCCACCCCCACACCACTGCCACCACCAAGGAGTAGCCTCAAACCTTTCTCTGCACTAGAGGGGGCTGTCAGGGTAATGCTTCTGTCACCTCTGTGCTGTTTCTCGTGACACACAAACACACACACACACACACACACACACACACGCCATGAACCACTCTGCTGAGTTTGGCGCTGGTCTTCACCTGGGACTCCAGGCCTTTGGGTGAGCTCTGAGGTTTACACCATGTTATAAGGAGCAGGAAGGCACCAAAGCCCGTATCAGGGACTGAAAGCCCCCAGGCAGCATAGTGGCACCAGGAAAACCACCGCACTTAGCCACAGCCCTCCGACAGCCTCCTATCAACACCTCTTATTCTCATGCTCCCCTCACCTCCTGCCACTCACCTTATCAAAGTTTGCCCTTTCGTCCATTCTTCAGACATTGACTGAGCACTTACATGTGCAAGGCAGACCTTTGCTGAGAGAGGTGAGCTGGAGCTGTCTCCTCACAAATGAAAAAGGCCAGGGAAAGAAGGGAGCATTAATTGAGTCCTTGCTTTGTGCCAGAAGCTTTAGATTCATGTCTCACTTAATCCTGCCTTCATACCTAAGAGGAAGGTCTCATTATTCTCCTGAGTACCAGAATGGTGTGGAGGTGACACGCAGGGACATTGCTGCCTGACTGCCTCACCTCAAAGTCCAGCTGTGTGACCCTGAGCAGAGGATTGGACCTATGTGTCCACTGCACCAGCAAAATGGGAATTGGGCTGTTGTGAGCATTAAAGAAGTTAACTTATGTATAAAAAGCATTTAGAATAGCTAGAGGGAAATGTTAACCATTCTTATTATAGTATTAGCTGTTATATGTCAGAGATGAGAAGACAGAGGCTTATTGCTCATGTGTAAAGATTGGATTCCACCGTGCTCCACAGCAAGTGCTCCCCCGAACTCCATGCTGCTTCTCTCACATTGTAAACTTTCCAGGGATGTTTACATTTAGCTTATGGCCAGGGCCTTAAAAGAGTTTTAAATCAGTGTGTAAGAGAGAATTTGGGAGACCACCCGAGTCTTCTTTGGCCCCCTGAAATTGTGTCCTCTGAGCAGAGGGTTGCCAGTGACCAGCAGTGGGCCCCGACTGTTCTGGAGAGGGCTGGTGGCATAGGGCAGTGGCCCTGGCATCTGCCCCCTCCACTTCTCAGAACTAGGATGAGGTCCCATGATTCTGACCCTAACTTCCTCTCCACCTTTCCCTGTCCCCATCCCCATCTTAGAATCTGGGTAGTTTTTCCTGAAAATATGGCAGAGTCAGAATTTAAATCCAAGCCTGCCTGGCTCCAAAGCCCACGTTCTCTCTGTTCTTGGTCAGTTGCCCCACAGCTGCTCAGACATCTGTGGCAGACAGACGAATGAGGCCACAGGGACTGACACAATCATGACTTGGCCTTTGTGTGTGGTGGAAGAAGGGGGCAGGAAACTGGCACAATGGCCAATTCTGGGTGCAGGCATATCCATGTGTAACCAAGTTACCTGATCACTCAATGTATAAATGCAATAAATGGAAAGATCATATGCACTCATCTAAAGTGATGCGAGGGACTCCCACCCCAAAGCAGAAAAGTGGCCAGAGGTGTCCTTGGTCAGGCAAACCATAGTTTCAAGGGTGTAACATTTTCTGGAGCTCACATCATGCCCTGAATCTCCTAATTAGCTTTGTGATCTTGGGCAAGTCTGTTAACCTCTCTGAACCTCAATTTACTAATATGCAAAACAGGGCAAATAATCCTTACCTCAGAGGGTTTTCCTGATGTTTATGAGATGATGTATAAAAAATGCCAGAGACTGGTACACAAGAGATGTTTATGAACTATGAGCTTTCCTAGACAGTGTAAGAACCCAAGTATGATCTCACTTAGTGTACCCCAGACATGGAAGATCTGGAAGAAGGCTTTCTGCACTCTGGCTCAGGTCCTCATTGGTAAGAAAGTGAGCCTGTGTGTCACTTCATTGCACTGTGAGTGTTGGAAACCCTTCTGTGGATGCCTGGTACTGCAACCAGCAGCATTTTAGAGGGGCTGTCCAACTGTCTTCTGGGGTGCTCTAGGCTTCTGTGCCTGTCCACCTGCGCCTTCCTCCACTGTCAGACCCTCACAAGCTCTTCAGTGTTGTGCTCATTGGTTTCATCAAAGCAGGACAATACTTGGCACTAAGTTGACAAAATTCTCACTTCTGCAGTGGGTCTCTAGATGTCCATGACCCTGCCTTCTCAGGAAGAGAGGGAGGACATGCGGCTGGAAGGACACAGAGGGCAAGACTGCATCCCAGTTACAACACCAGGAAGCCACGTCTGAAAGGAAACTCTTCAGAAACCTGGGCATAGGCTATCAGGAAAGCAAAGAAGACATCTGGAGAGGTGAATATTCTGAAGAAATCTCTGCCAGAGGAGAAGGGAAAAGGAAAGCACTTATCCAGGTCAAAGGCATGAGTTTCCAGGAGATTATTCATCATGACTACAGGATGACTGTTGACTAGATTTATTCCACAGGTATGGAAGGAAAAGTCTTGGTACATTTTTTGCAGCATTTCCTCCTCTCCATATAGACTGTTCTCATTCTGCAGGGCTGGGGTTCACCCAGTATTCAACTCCAAGCCCTTGACATAGTAAAAGAAGTGAGGGGAGCCAGGCATGGTGGCTCACATCTGTAATCCCAGCACTTTGGGAGGGCAAAGCAGGCAGATTCATTGAGCTCAGGAGTTCGACCCCAACCTGGGCAACATGGTGAAACCCTGTCTCTACTAAAAATACAAAAATTAGCTGGGTATGGTGGTGCATGCCTCTGGTCCCAGCTACTCTGGAGGCTGAGGTGGTAGGATTGCTTGAGCTCAGATGTGTGAGGCTGCAGTGAGCTGTGATCACACCACTGCACTCCAGCCTGGGTGACAGAGTGAGACACCCTGTCCCCCCAACACCCCCCCCCCAAAAAAAAAAGAAAAGAAAAAGGTGAGGGGTTTGAAATCAGAATCCCTGGGTTCAGGCTGTTGCTCCATCTGACCAGCATATGATCTCTCAGACCCCAAGTTCCTCTTCTGAAAACGAGGCTAGTTCTGCTTCAGAGCTGTGGTGAGTGGAAGGTGAGATTGTGTCTGAGGAAGGAGATTGTAACGAGGAAACACGGCAGTTATTGGTCACTTATTTTTCAATATGCAGGAGCTCTAATTTGGCTCCAGACAACCGGTTCTATCTCAGTAAAGAAAAAGATAGCTATTAAAGTGTTTCGTAATCTTGAGGGACCTGAAAAGATTTTAAAGAGCTGAGGAAGAGCAGCCAAGTGCTTTCTCACCTGTTCCTCATCCTGGCCCCATCATCCTGGGGACATATAGGCCCTTTTAGGGGAGCCTCGGCAAGTGGCCACCATCTGGCCTCGGGCAGGCCTCCCTGGCGCCGCCAGCAGCTGGGTGGTAGCGGGGAAGGGCGCCCTCAGCCCCACGCTCACCTTGGGTCTGGGCCCACATTAAGCACTTCTTTTCTTCATGCGCCATTTACTCCATCAAAAAGTATTAAAAATAATATTTTATGGCTTTATTGATGAAAAGTAAAGGTATTCCAGTCTGGGTTAATTACTATATATTCATTATTATTAATTACTTTCATTATGTATTTTTCCTTACGATTTTAATAGCAATGTAATTTCACAGCAATGAATGATGAGTCGCATTTTGGCCACAAGGGGGTAGCATGAGGTCACTAGATGCTCACGGGAAATTGGGTGGGGGGCGCCTGGTAAACAGTGGGAAGGATAGCAACAGCCACCACCTTTGACTCACAAAGGGCTCCTGCTTCTCACGGCGTTTCCTCAGAGAGTGTCGTGTTTGCTCCTCACCACATGAGACCCAGAAAGCCAGCGGGTAGGGCAGGAGTTATTGCCCCACTCAAGGGCCAGGAAAGGGAGGCTCCCCCTGGGAGGGTCAGTGTCATGCGGGGTCACACGGTGGCAGAGGCAGGCGAACTCCTGGCTCCTGCTGTAGTGCTCCTCCCTCGGAGCCCCAGACAACCCGGATACTCTAAGCAGATGGGACAGGGACCAAGAAGCAAAACCTCTCCTCATACTGTTGCCCAGCTCAGCCCTGCCATGAGCACCCCAAATCATCGCTGGAGAGCCCGCAGACCCCAAAGCACTGCTCAACTTTCCACCTCTGGGCAGAAGAGACCCTACATTCCACGCCTGGGCCCTACCCCAGCCTCCCTCGGGGCCAAGCACGCCTTTGTTCGCTCTTTTCCTGGCCACACGCAGCACGAGCCTCTAGGTGGGAGAGACGAGACACTCGTTCCCCTCCCTTGGAAGCTGAGCAATCACATCAAAGGCATACAAAAGGCAATTCACTGTGCAAAGGGAACAGAAAGAAACAAGTGCTATATGGGCTCTGAGCGTTCAGGAAGGAGGTACAGCAAAGAAGGAAAGGCCAGAAACAAAACCAAACAAAACACAAGGTATAAAATGATCCGACCTTGGGGAGGCGGTTTTCTACCTCCTGTGAGGAACACCCAGCGTGTTGCCTGGCAGACTGTACTGGGCACATCAAGAACAATAGGCCTTTCTCTCCAGCAGCTGAGCACATGCCAGGAGAAAAGGAGCCCCTTCTTAGGAAGGCTAAGTCCGGCGCAGGGGCAGGGCCAGTGTAGGAAGCTAGTTTATAACACAGATATTTGCATTGAGCCTCCTTCTGAAAAGGTGGGGGGGGGGGCTGTGCATAAACCCATGTGAAAATAAAAAGAAGACTTTTCTTACTGGATGAGAAAAAAAAGATTGTTCAGTTTTTTAGGCGAAACATAAGATGCCAACTGACCCTGAAATAGATGTGTCAAAAGGCAACCTGGGGCGGTTTGTTCTTTTACAGGGAGCACCTTTGTGGCCCAGAAGGTGCCAGAAACATCCTGGGGATAAGCAGTCCTTAGCAAAGAGGGGCCAGGCCTGAGGTGGGGGAGGTGGCCTTACACGGAGGCTCTGGAGAAGTGAAACAGGTAGGTGGGGGCCTCTGGGTGCTTCGGGTGCTCCAGGCACAGAGGTGACATCCACCCACTAAGCAGGGTAACTGGATAGGCAGGAATCCCTCCCCACTCACACACAGAGTGACCCGAGTGCTGGTCTGGTTAGGCAGGCCCGACTGGAGGAGGAAAGACAGGCCTGCCACACAGATGAGGAGTAGAGTCGCAGTTCCGTTTCTGGCTCTCCTCCGTCCCACCCCTGACCCCTCCACGGGATTGGTAAGTGGAGGTGACAGTCTAGTCTAGATTGGGAAGAGAGAGACTGAGAAACCAGACCGAGAAAGGGAAGGGCGCCCTTGGCAGAATGCCTGGCATTCCTGAGGCTGTGGATTCTGTACCTTCCCGGGAGGAGGAGAGGCATGGCAGTCACAAGCCACGGCTATCCCCGGCAGAACCAGCCTGGCTGTGTTCAGGAACTCTGATAGAGGATGACTGACTTCAGAATTGAAGAGGGCTTTTAGGATGATCTGATCCTCTCCTGTTGGTACTAGAAGGGACTCTGGGGAAAACACAGTCAAACCCCGATGAGTCCCAAAGAGATGATGTGACTTGGTGAATGCTCCATTTCTGTCTGGTCAGAGGACAGAAGCAGGAAGCCCTGGTTTCCTGATTTATGGCTCAGAGCTCTTGCTGGTAGATGGCACTACCTCAAAAATGGAAGGTAAAGGTAGCCTGGAGGAGTCCTGAGAGCTGGACACATGGCGTTGAGGGGCAAAGTGAACCTTAATTTTAAGGTCAGACCAGAGACGGAGCTCAGCCATCCAAACAATGTGATTTATCAGAGTAGCTGGGGGAAAAAAAAAAAAACCACAACCAGCCCAATAAGTCACATGATAGGGAGGTTGGTGGGCAGGGCTTATGACATGATGTCTCAGGTTCCTTTCATCTCCAGTGTTCTGAGATCTGCTCTTCTGAGAGTCTGAGGCTCCAGGGAGATCACAGGGAGTCGATGCTGACTTAAGAAGAGGGCTGTGAGGGCCTGGCCATGACTCATTCCACTGGGGCTTCCCTGGACCACTCTGTTAGCTCTGAGTCAGCAGCCACTTCTGTGATCCTGGGGGGCACAATTGCCCAAGGTCTTCAGTGGTGAGTCAGTAGAAAGGGACAGGATAACTTATTGCCCTGGTGGAGAGGCCTCTCACCCCAAGCCTCCCACCAGTGCCTTCCTCGTCCCTCTTTGTCCCCTGGAGAAAGCAAAGGGCTGCTTGCCTCACCCAGAGGCTTCCACAGTTCAGCTGTCAGAGCCCCCCTCTTGGCCCGGGGGTGGTGGAGGCCTGGCAGTGTGCATTAGAAGATCAGCTGGGGTTCTTGAGATAGCCAGATTTCTTCAAATGCTTATTTTGCCAAAAGATAAAAGGAGCAAAGGGCTTAGATTTGGAAGGGACTTTAGGGACAGCTAAGGCTATAATTTCACAGATGAAGAAACTGAAGTACTGGCAGATTGTGTACTTTCTCCAAGATTACACAGAGCCTCTTTCCTCTCTGTCACCATTATTCCTGGCTGGCCCGCAGGCAAGGGGGAGGGTGTTCTCTGAGACGTGAATCACAGGCCCAGCTCATGCACCTGGGCCTCTTCTGTAGTAGGCAGAGGACTGGTCCCCCAAAGACATCCATTCCCCAATCTCTGAAACTTGTGAGTATACAGTGTTACTCTATATAGCAAAAAGGACTTTGCAAATGTGATTAAGTATCTTGAGATGAAAAGATTATTCTGGATTATCTGGATTACTGGGGGAGTCCAGTGTCATCACAAGGGTCCTTCTACGTGAAAGGAGGAGGCAGCGGAGCCAGGGTCAGAGAGGAATTTGAAGATGCTACCCTGCTGCTGGCGGGGAAGGGGCCATGAGCTGAGAAATGCAGGTGGCCTTTGGAAGCTGGAAAGTAAGGAAACAGATTCTGCCCTAGAGCCTCCAGAAGGAATGCAGCCCTGCCTACACCTTGATGTTAGCCCGGTGAAACCCATCCTGACCTGCCAAGCTTTGTTGTGTGATTTGTTATAGCACCAATGGGAACCCATACATGTCCCTGCACCTCCCCATCCCATTGCTCTCTAGTTTGTGGTTTTAAAGAATATGCTTGAAAACTAAGTCATCCCCCTCCCCCTGATTTTTACTTAATGAGATATAAGAATAAATAATTTGAAAAACCACAGGAAAGACACTAAGTCCCTTTCATTCAATAATGAAACCTGTAGAAGATCGATCAAGTTGGACCCGGTTGGATACAAAAAGTAACCAACTTAATTCTCTTTCATTGCCATCTTTTTAAGCTCACTCTGTTGAATTATTCTTCCACTTTCCTGGATGAAATGCCAGGCATATTCCGAAGCTTTTCTGGTCGCTTTCAGGTTTTACTAAACATCTAATTTTTGGTCTGGAAAGTTCAGTCCAGTCTCCCATCAAAGCTTCAATGTTTCATCCAATATAAAGCTTTTTTTCTGCCCTAATTTGGGCCTGATAAGGCCCCAAGGCCTACAGAAATGAAGAGCGAGTGCTGGGGAGCAAGGTGGTCAGTTTCCTAACTAGTTTCCCTCCTTATTCTTCCACTGCTCTGCCACTCACTCTGCTGCCTCTGGCTCCTTCGAGGGTGGGAGAGGGTAAATGGGAGGGAGGAGAGGTAAGGGGCAGCTAAGACTTCATTGACTCAGTGTGTGGCTCTTCACTCAGCGAGCCTTTCGGAGACATCCAACCACAAAGTTCTCTGGCAAGGCAACCTAATCACTGGCGGTCCCCTAACAACTCTCCCCTCAGTTCCTACATCAATAGTACCCCTGCAAGAACCCAGTTTTCTGTTGGTGCCATCTCACTCCTGCAGCTAGTCTCCTTGGGTGGGGTCTCCTTTGAGATGACACCCCAAAGCTAAGCTCCTCTCTCTGCTGTGCTGAGCTCTAGGGGTGCTCACCACACTCAATCAGCCCCGCTCTTCACTCCTCCATCCCAGGTAGCTCCAGCCATCATTCACCTTAGATTTTTTTCAGGTTAACTTCAGTGTGATGAACTGCCCTAAGACATTTTGGCCAGCCACGACCATTGGATTTTTTTGTGGTAGATAATAGTAGCCGCTACTATGTAGAGGGAAGATGAGGGTTGGTTATTCCTCCATAATTCTGCTATTGGGTTATCATGAAAGATCCTTTCCTTTGCATGAACGGTTAATTGAGGGCGAATATGACGATATTGTAGAGGCAAGATTCAAATAAACTGGATGGTTAACATCAGACAGCCAGATTCCTTTGAACCAGTTGCTGGTTATAGGATCACTTAAGGATCAAGCCTTAGGTGGCTTTAAGGGCTTACGCTGCAGTCTCCCCTAAATCTATACCCAATTCATGCAAGTGTGAGGAGAGTCTTTCAAATATTTTGAATACTGCTAATTTCACAACATGAAATCCATTTTAAGTATTCATTATGCTAATTAGCAAAGCCTCTGGTGTTGCTCAAAGGTAAAGATAATCTTATATATCCTTATGGTAGCTGCCTCTGGAGTGTGGGTAAGAGTACAGCTTAGCAAACACACACAGTATCACCCTGCCTATGTCGAAGCATATCAGATTACATCACCGGTATCATAAAACTCAGCCTCCAGTCTTTGTTTTCCTAAACTCTTGGGACACAGGGAGTTTAGGACAGAGAGTTCTTAGTCCTCCTAAAAACCTTCTGCCCACATTCTTTTTTTTTCCAACTTTTATTTTAGAATCAGGGGTACATGTGCAGATTTTTTTTTTCTTTTTTTGAGACAAGAGTCTCACTCTGTCGCCCAGGTTGGAGTACAGTGGCGCGATCTCCGCTCACTGCAACCTCCACCTCCTGGGTTCAAGTGATTCTCCTGCCTCAGCCTCCTGAGTAGCTGGGATTATAGTCACGCGCCACCATGCCCGGGTAATTTTTGTATTTTTAGTAGAGACAGGGTTTCACCACGTTGGTCAGCCTGCTCTCGAACTCCTGAGCTCATGATCCCCGTGCCTCGGCCTCCCAAAGTGCTGGGATTGCAGGCGTGAGCCACCGCGCCCGGCCTTGTTACAAAGGTATATTGTATGATACACTCCTGAGGTTTGAAGTAGGGATGGATCTGTCACCCAGGCAATGAACATAGTACCCAATAGGTTGTTTTTCAGCCCTTGCTCCCCTCACTTTCTGTCCCAGTCCTGTGATGGCTTAAGGCTGAACCATTTCTAGGGCTCTGAAAAATCCAGCCAGGAAGCAAGCTGTCAGTCTCTCCTCCTGGGAGACATCCTGCCTTCTCTGAGTGGCTCTCTTCACTTGAAGTGGATGATTCATGTTCTCAGCATACTGACAACTCTCTTGAAATAAATTCCCCCTCTCTAGTCCTCCTCATTCACCTCTTCCCCTCTGCTGCCCACCTTGAGGTAGGTGATGGGCTCAGGGTCACTGCTTAGCAAGGTCGGTGTTGATGATCTAGCACCCCTGCATAAAATGTGTAGTGGGCACATAACATCCCTTGTTTTTGGTTTTGAGGAATCAACTGAAACTCTGCAGCAATAGGAAAAGCCCCCCTTAACAGCCTGCTATAGAGCAGTGGAATTTGTTGTGTTTCCCTTTTTGCCTTGATCACCAAGGCTGAGTGTAACACTTGCCTGCATAGCTTCTCCTTAGCCTAGATTTCAGAAACTACCTTCCCTCCCTGCTAACTCACTCTCATCATCTCTCTTCTGCTTCCTCTCCCACTTTCATGCTCTGCTGTTGTTCTTTTGCCCTTGTTTTGATGATTCTGTTGCTTGTTCAGTGCTGAAAGCTGATGCAAAGTTATTTATAAGTACATTATACAAAGAATTTGTAAAATTTTAGTTTAGATTTCCTAGAGGGTAGTTACATGCAACCCAATGAGGAAAACATCAGCGTTTTTTCTGTGAGAAGTTAAAATGCATAGACACAGAGATGGCATTTGTTTCACTAGGAGCTACAATAGTGTTTCTCTTTAATCAGATGAAAGATAGATTGTGTGAGCTTAGGGAAGCATCTTCTGATCAAAAGTTCCACATAATTTGGATAAACATGGAAGGCAAATGTTTAGTGCAAAATTTCTTTATTTTCAAAAGAGAATAATGATGGATAAGGAAGCAGGAGCAAGACTCAGGTGCTGAAGCATGTGACACTATGGGGAGTTCCTCTATAAGAAAGAGGGGAAAAAAGATTCCCCTGCCTCTAAGAGTGGCAGAGCCTCACATCAGGGATCAGAACAGAGTTACACAAAGTCACCTAGAAGGTGCAGAGTGTCTCTATAGCCTGGAAAAATCAATTAAAACCTCCTTAAGTATATTAATACCAGAAAAAGATTATGTTGATTATGGGAAAATAGGCAGAATAGTGGAAGCAGAGAAAAAGGAGCATAACCAAGGCAAAGGACAGCTGATATCTTTTAACATTTAATAAAGAAACTTCTGATGAGGACTCGGCTTTCCTTGGGGCTAGGAGAGGATGCACTGATAAAGTCACAGCATATTATGGCCCTAGGGGAGACTAGTATACTAGAGCTACATTGCCCCATGTAAATGAACAGATAAGCCCTGTAGGTTGGCATCAGTCTTTGGGCCTTGTGTTTAGGATGAGGCAGTCTTGCAGGGCACTGCCTTCCCTTAGAGCAATGGTTTTCAGACTTTCATGGACAACAAATGATGCAGAGGGCTTATTTTGCTGGGCTGTATTCCCAAAGTAACTGATTCACTAGGTCTGGGGTGGGGCCTGGGAATTCGTGTTTCCAGCAAACAAGCTCCTAGGTGA
The DNA here is from genome assembly GCF_028885625.2 of Pongo pygmaeus. NCBI lineage: Eukaryota > Metazoa > Chordata > Mammalia > Primates > Hominidae > Pongo > Pongo pygmaeus. The sequence goes on along the minus strand of NC_085930.1, from coordinate 166,038,755 downwards.
TACTAAGCCTGCTGGTCCAGGGATAGACTTTGGGAACCACTAAGAGCATTTAATAGCATTTAAAAATTTCCTTCTCCTACATGCCTAGGAGACCAACTGAATCAGAATCTCTAGGAGTAGGACACAAGCATTAATATTTTTAAAAACTGTCTAGGTGATTCCAAAGATGACCCCACTACCAGGTCTACCATTCCAAGTGAATGATTTCCAAATGATAGGCAACATAAAAACACCACCATTTGGGCAAGAAAGCATCATTTTGTTTACCCTGCAATAAAATAACAGTGGGATATGAATGGATAACGATAGCCAACAGTTGTTGAATACTTATATTGTGCCAAGATTAAGTAATTTGCTCCAAACAACTATCCCCATCTTAAAGGTGATGAAACAGGCATCCCATGAAATTAAGTAACTTGTCCAAGGTCATACACAAGTAACAGAGCTGAAATTTGAACCCAGGCCCTGCAGCCTCAGAGTCCCTGCACATGGCCTGAACTATAGGGTGCTCTGTGTAACCAGTCTGAGGGAGCATATTAACAGCCTCACTCTCTCTGGGCAGTTCCTATAGTGAACACGGAATGGGCCCCATCATCCAGCCATCTGGGCTATTATCCAGGATTCACCACTTAATAAGTTGCTATGGTTTAAACATTATCATCCCCTCCAAAACTCATGTTGAAACTTAATTCCCAAGGCAACAGTGTTGGGAGGTGGGGCCTAATGAGAGGTGCTCATGTCATTAGAGCTCTTTCCTCATGCTTCTGCTATGTGAAGAACAGTGTTTCTCTCCTACAGAGGATGCCGTGTCCAAGGCATCATCTATGAATGGAGACAGCCTTTACCAGACACCAAACCTACCAGCACCATGGTCTTGAACTTTCCAGCCTCCTGAACTGAGAAATACATTTCTGTTGTTTCTAAATTACCTAGTTTTTGGAATTCAGTTATAGCAGGACAAAATGGACTAAGACAACAGTGATGCAATTTGATCAAGCTCTTTAGCCCTTCTGAGCCTGTTGTCTCATGGGGAAAATGCATATAAATGTGTCTAAATCAGAGGCCTGCTGGTAAGGCTAAAAGAAATTTGCCAAGGAGTACGTACAGTGGCTAGCACAGAGCCGGGGTTCAGGAGACATTCACTCCCTTCCTCTTTTCCATCAGCTTTTCCTCTAAGGGTCCTCAGAACCCCAAAGAGTTTTCCCCAGTTGCTTCTTGGGCATCTTTGTAAGTACAGCTCTCTTGGGAACTGGCAGACACCTTTGACTGAAGAAATAAGTTCTGGGGAAATAAAGTTTTCCTGCTGGATGGAAGGAAGCACAGATGTTAGGCTTCCTTGAAAAATGAGTTCAGCTCATGACAGTTGAAAGTAAGGAAATCTGTGCTGCTACTTGAAGGAAAATAAGAACTGATTCCTGAGCTGTGGTTTCCCAGCATATCTCAGAGCAGCTGCATTGCACCAGGGGTCTGGGTATCAGATGGAGCTTCCACAGCTGCAAGGTGTGCTGTGAGTCAGTTGTTACTAATAAAACAAAGTACTGAAGCTTGCGAGTGAATCACAAAATAGTAATGCATTAGATGAGATATGCATTGCTGTTTGAGAGTACTCTTGAGAGGGGCAGAGCCTCGTTTGCTGTGATTGTACACAATTCTGGGTAGGTCTTTGGTAAGGTAACTTGCAAGTGTCACCTGAACCAAATGCCAAAGCCGAGAATATTGTATACGCCATTTAAAAGCAGATTGAAAGAACATTTTGAGGAACTCTAGAATAACTAATTTTTATATCCTCCCATTTCTGGGATTTTTTTAAGGGAATCATAGAAGAACGTATAGGTACCTTAAAACAAAGATGGGATGAATAACTTAGAGAAAGAGATATCTGATGGTGGTTGGGGGAAAGGGAGATGTAGGATAAGAACTACGTCAGAAAATGTAGGCTAAGGACGATCCTCAAAATTAAGTTCTGAGATTTCTAGGCAAAACGAATAGTCCCATGCATTCCACAGCTTTCATTAACTGAAAAAAGAAAACATAGGCAAACTTCATTCTAGTACTAAAGTCCAAGTGGAAATTAGTTGCAAGGAATTTTTTATGTGAAGCAACATAATGAATGTCTATGGCAATTTTACAGATAATTTAAAGCTGTTTTTCACCCGACCATTTCTTAAAATGACACTGGGTAAAGCTAAGGAGCATAATGCTAAATGATGTAAACAAACACTGTATTGAGTACCAAAGTGACTTAATCCAGGAAGGGACTTCTGTAACTCCAGGGAGGAAAAAGTTTAGAGAACTGGAAAGTACCCTACACGCTATCCTTGCTGTTTTGGCAACATCTATACCCCTTTCAAAATGCAAAGATAAACTTTAAGAGCACCATTTAATAGCTCTTTAATGAAACTATGTTTAACCCGAACAAGCTGTTGTGTATGCAAGATAGTGGAAACGCCTTCTGTGGAAGGAAAGGCAAGTACAACTTTGTGCTTCTATTTGGATAAAAAGTTTTGAAGTGAAAGGCATTTGTGCAAATTACAAGCAGATTTTCAAGTCTAGAAAAACAAAAATCTCAACTGTGGATTAAGTTCTATTTTTTAACAAAAGTGAAATATTTTGCTTTAATTTCAGAAGTTAAAAAATCCTTTTTAACAACAGCAAAAAGGGGACCTGTTTTTAATTTAAAAGAAGTAGAGTGAGACAAGTTAGGGAAAAAAGAATTACCATTGCCTTTCTAAATTTGTTATTATCATAATTGTCATTAAGTGTATTCGTCCTTCTTTAGGGTAAAGAGAGCTTTCCGATGGCCAAAATGTACTAGTCACTGAATTGTGTCCCAGGACACCCTTCAATAAAACTTGGCCTAAAGAAGCTTCAAGTTCCCTTCAAGTTCGAGGGCAGAGTCTGGGGTTCAGCCGAAACCACTGGCATCCCTGAGGGGGCTGCAGGGCTCCTGACTCCAGGACCTCCTAGCATTCCGAATGCATGACCTCTCACGCCCGCCACAGCACCTGCAATCTTGGCGGTGCTGCTTGGATTGCTGAGCAAACACTTGTTATTTGCGAAAGTACAAGGTTCAGTCTGTCAAACAGGGAAAACCAAACACCGAAGCACAGGAGCAGATAAGGAGGCCATGGTTGTGAGACCCACGCGGGCTCAGAGCGCGGCGGCGGGGCCCGGGCCTACCCGGCGCATGGGGGCTAAGGTGCAACTAGGCAGGCCACGCGGCGCGGGCGGACGGCCTGGCCCGCGGAAACAGGCGCATAGGGCGGGAAAGCTCATCTGCCTTGCGGGGGCGACCCTTCTGGGCCGAACCGGCCATTGTAAGCCGCGCCGCTGGCGACCCGCCTGGGACCCCTTCGTGCCTTGGCCTTGGGGGGCCAAACACATCCCGAGCGCGGTTTCCACCTTGCAGATTCTTGCAAGCTGCGGGTCCTACCTTACTTCCCACGGGCTGATAGCCCTGAACGTTCCCAGCGGGTAGAGGGCTTGCCCCCTGCTGCAGAGCTGCGCTGCAGGCTTCCCCCGCCTCCTGCCGTAGGTCTAAGCCCAGAGAGCAGAAGGGCCTTGGGCCTTGGCGCGCTGCTGCCGCCGCCAGGGCACCGAGCGAGTCACTCCGCCTGACACTCATTTTTCTCTTCTGCAAAATGGGACTGACACCAACAATCACCTTCCTACCACCTCAGGGGGTTTTGAGGATCCCGCGAAATAACGGTGTGAAGATACTTTTAAAGTGGAAATCTCGGTTGTTACTAACTCATTTGTGAACCCCATTTTCTTCTTGATTTCTTCCTGAAGTAGAATTGATCATCGTCACTGGGCTGTCTTAGCTACCCCTCCCTTGACTCTAATTATAAATTTATCTGCGCATACCATTCCAAAAACAAACAAAAAAATCACTTGACCTGTGGTTTTATGTGTGAACAAAAGTTCTCTGAAAAGGAATTTAGAGGAAACAGACTTTATTACAATGAACAGTTTACAGACGAGGAAACATAGCCCTAAGTGTAAAATGAAGAGAACAAAGAGACAGTTTGGCGTTTACAGAGAAAATTACTATCTGGGTTCCCAATCAGGTCCATTTATGCAAATGAACAATTCAAACTGGCTTGGTTCTGATTGGTCAATGCAACTGAGTTCTGATTGGTTGATGGGGAGCACAGCCTATTCGTTGCTTCAGGCCACATGAGCGGTAACAGTCAGCTGTGAAAGTCCCAGTGTTAAGCCGACTGTGGTTTTCCAGGAACTCAGAGTAGTGTGTAATCTCTAGTCAGTAAATGGCCGTTTGGCTCTATATTAAATTTATGTAGCCGCTCAGGATTCATCTTGAGGGGTTGGCTCTTTCAGATTCACTCATGTTTCAACTCTGCTGTTTGTAAGTCCTCTATCTGTGTATACAGGCCTAGAGATCCCAGGGCCAGATATAAAATTTCTCTGGACAGGGCCTGCTCCATAACCACCTTCACATGCTGTTCTTCAAACATATAGAATTGGGTTGATAGTGAAAACAATTTCAGGTACTTTAACCCAATTCTAAATATTCTAAATTTTAGATATTTTAAGCTTGGAATAATATAATTTTTTCCTCTTTTTTCTGTGTATGAAAAGACATACATAGTTGATATGACACTATGTAATGTAACTCATAGATCACTATGTAATTTTGTACCTGCATTCATTCAGCATTTTAACATGAATTAATATTAATATTCTTCCATATTAACTCTCTATGTAAAAACCATTTGCAATAAGCATTTTTCCATTTAGTAGGCTACCTCATATTTTATTAAATTGTTTTCCTACTGTTACACATAAGAGTTTTTTCTCCAGTTTTTCACTATAATAAATAATACTGCAGTGAACATCTTTCTTCCCAAAGCTTTTTTTGTCTTTTTTTCCTTGTTTTTGGTTTACCTCCTTAAAAGAATTCTGGGTCAAAGGTTATGAACATTTTTCAAAAGACCTTTGTTGTCATGATGGCAGAGAGGCAGCACTAAAATAGTTTGGAGCAATAGGGATTTCACCAAAATAGCTATGATTGCTATCTGGAAAGAAAGACAGAAAAAATAATGGCATGGGAATCTTTCTAGAGTTTTAGGGCCTTGTTCTGATTTAAAAAAATGTATATATATATATATATATGAAAGGAAAATAAATCTTCGGGCCCCCAAATCACTAAGGGAATAATCAAGCTGGGAACTGCTTAAGGCAAACCTGCTTCCCATTCTATTCAAAGTCACCCCTCTGCTCACTGAGATAAATGCTATCTGATTGCCTCCTTTGGAAAGGCTAATCAGAAACTCACAAGAATGAACCGTTTGAAGCTCCCTCCCAGCTTCAAGTTGCCCCGCCTTTCCAGACAGAACCAATGTACAGCTTATATATATTGATTGACGTCTCATGTCTTCCTAAAATGTATAAAACCAAGCTGTGCTCTGACCAACTTGGACACATGTCATCAGGACCTCCTGATGCTGTGTCACGGGCATGCATCCTCAACCTTGGCAGAATAAACTTTCTAAATTAACTGAGATCTGTCTCAGATATTTGGGGTTCACATATATATGAATATATGAAATAATTGTATGTTTTAGAGTCCCATTCCTGGAAGTTTAAACAGCTGTACTCATAGCCCACACTTAAGTAGAAAGTTGGGAGAATATCTGACAGTATGGGTGACAAGTGCTTACTCTAGGTGCAAATTGGGGCTTCTCAGGCAGCTATTGGCCCCAGGGTAATTAGCCTTCTGGTGACTACAGAAGTAGAAAGTAGAGATCTCCATCTACTTTACAGTTGAAGGCACTGAGTCTCAGCACACCTAGTTCAGTGGTTGTTAACTCTGGTTGCATAGTATAATCACTTAGGGTGATGACAAGACATCCAGAAAAAAACATCCAGGATAGATCCTCGGATATTCTGATGTAATTGGTCTGAGGTGAGACCCGGGCATCATTACAATATGAAAGCACCTCGGATGATACTAATATGAATTAGGATTGAGAAGCTCTGGTACAGCGGGAAAAATATGGGCTTTGGAGTTACTAATATCTGATACAGGTCCCAGCTTTGCCATTTATTGGCCATGTCATTTTGAGTAAATTAGTGACTACTCTTCTGCTCAGGGTCCTCATTTTAAATCATAAAGTTGTCACAAGGGTTAAATGTAATAACATGTGAAGTGTTTTTCAAGGTTTCTGGAACATGGTTGGTGTTAAAAAATGTTGGGTCCTTTAGTATGTACCTAAGGTCCTATAGCTAGCTGATGGTTCTGGAAAGCCATCCAGAACCATGCTGTGCACTCAGTGAATGCTTGTGGATGTTCCTTGGTGACATCATCTTTGAACATGAATATGCGTGTTACTGAGACATTTTGAACACCACACTGAGTTGATGTTCATCAGAACAATAAAGCCATACCTCATAGAGATTCATCTCATTTGCTGAATATTAATTTGCCTCCTATTTTTAGTTGTTCAGCTAAAAAGAAACCTATTTTTATTCTGCTAAACCAATTGATTATGATGGAACTCTTGCAAGAAAAAAGTTACACTGTTACAATTACATAAATGTATGGAAGTCTTTGTGTAACTTATGTAATAAGCTAAGGATATAGCAGTTAAATTGTCCTTTAAAAATTTTAAGACCTGCCCCACCCTCCGCTCCCAGCAATGAATGATTTCACTTTTCACCAGCTTCAACTTAAATGTCTTTAGCCTATTTTCTTTATCCTTCCCATGATAGACAGAAGAGTTAGTGAGAACTGGATTTGATTTCAGAAGACCTGGGATTGAGGCTTGGCTCTGTCATTCACTGGGTATAAACCTTGGGTGATCATTCTTCTTTGCCCTTGTGCCTTCTCATGAATGCAATGAGCACCTGAATAGCATGACCTGACTTTAGCATGAAGTGAGTTTAAAACTATGATGCTGACCAAGCAGGACATGGTTATTTAACACTTATTAAGCACCTCCTGTATGTCTAGCCCTCAGTAGGAAACCTTATGGGAATTATAAAGCCCTGAGACTTTTGTAGAGTAACTTGGAGTCTAGCTAGAAGAGATAAATCTCATGCATGAAGAACAACTAGGACCAGTTGCCACCTCAGAGCTGCAATAAGTCCAGCCCAGTTGACTCACGGAGGAAATAAGTGGAACATTTAAGAAATGACAATCATGGAGAAATGAAGGGGGGTCAAAATTGAATGTCCTGTCCCTTAGTGCTTTATTTCTCTTCAGTCTCTGGCACAAAGTCTTGGATAGTAATAACATGACACAAAACTCCTTCAAGTTAGATAAGGCCAGGCATTTTTCTAACAGCACATTCCAGAACTTTGTCTGTCCATGTCCTAAATTCTTATTATTTTGCCCAGTTTTCAGCAGTCTTTTGCAAGCTCCAGGCTTTCCCCCACTCCTATTTAGGCCTCATGTGCCTCTGATAGCTCTGGACAGAGCCCATACTGTGTGGCGGATGCACAAAGGGGACACAGTATGCAAATGGCGGTGTAGGAAGCGTTGAGGCAGGAATGTTTGAGCTGTGCCATGTCACAGATCATCTCTGAAACAGCAGTCCTGAGCTGTGAGTCACAACCCTTGGTAGCGGTGAACAGCTGATGAGGCTGGTGTCAATTTTTGTCTGATCCCATCCTAAGAGCAACACCCCAAGTACCTCAATTACCCATTTGTAACATTCTCCCAGCAGCGGAGAAAGAAACAACAGTGGCAGCCCACACAGTGAACCTCAAAAGTAAAGCTCTCTGAAGTATGAAGATAGAAGAGGAAGTTTGGGAGACTCACAATGAAAGGGTTTAACAAGAACTGCCTGTAAATGTGTTGACTTAGAAACTATTGGAGCATTGGCAATGATTTCCTTAACAACGGAAGGAAAATTGACCAGGGGCATGAGTGTTTCATTCATTTTTCAGATGAGTATAGCAGAATTGCCAAGAGAAAGAGAATGTCTGCTCTAGCGCAGGGTTTCAGCCCTCAGCCCAGCCACTGACTCCCTTGGTGTTCTTTTGCAAATCATGCATCTCCCTGGGCCTCAGTTTATTCATCTGTAAAATGAGGAGTTGGTCCAGGTAAATTGTAAGGTCCTTCCTGGCTGGAACATTCTGATTTGATGCAAGCCACAGTGAGGCTTGTTAAATTATGCCTTGCTCCACGCAGAGAGGTCTAACTTAACTTTGTGCACAAAGCGTACTCATTGACTTTCTGACTAAGTGTGGCTCAGGCACTTCCCTGAACTATAGTGTGCTGGGAGTCTCTGCCCAAGGGAAGAGAGCTATTTTGAGGCAGGGTTGATTAGAGATAAGGTGTCTCATTCCTTTACCAGTCATTGGCCCTGACTCACCCGAAGTTCTTGGGTTTAAAGCTTAACCCTTGATGGATGAATGTAAGCTAACCCCTCTGCTTGCCTATGAAAATGGCGCCCAGGACACTGCTTCTCAAGCCCCAGCTTTATCAGTGTCAATTAACAAAGTTCTTTGACCTCTTTTTGCTTAGCCAGCTTCTCTGAAATGCAGCCCTTGCTTGTAACCTCTCTCCTTGACATCTCTTGTTTGCTCTTTCTTGTTATTTACTGAGTCTTCTGAGTTATATAAAGGGGAACGTCTCAGTAATCCTCTTAACAGCAAAGAAATCCGGCCACTCCATTAGGTAGGGGGATGGAAATGTCACAAGATGCTTGAAAAAGGCACTGGACAAAGCTGAAACATACTTTTGCATGGAAAAAGCCCAGGACATGAACAGCACAAAAGACCACTGTAGTTATGCTGCTTTGAGAGACAACAAAATTAAATTATAAGGCACGGTTATCCTAACATTTTAATTTAACAACTTTTTTTAAATGAATATGTTTTTTAAAAAAGATGCCATGTTATGAAATGGTTGACTTTTGTTTTGGGGGTTTTTCTTTTATTTCCAGTCTTGGTGTGTTATCTTTGATGGGTTTATTTTTTGGCTTGGGAATGTTGAAAGCACCCTTGTGACACTTGACAGGACAGGACATGGCTTGGGCTGTGCCTGATTTTATACAGTTGCTTTGTTCCTAAGAAGTTAGATGCAGATGGAAGTTTAAAAAATCTGCCCATATTTCAAAGACATTTGAAAGAATTCACTTCTTGAATAAAAATATGCATCAAAGTCCTTTCTAATGAGAATAATCACCTCTTTGTTCTTAAAATTAAAGTTTCTGAATTTTAAATTTTCTTAAAGGACATAACCCAAGGTGGCAAACAGTGTTTTTGATAGAGCTATGGAGTCACGATGACCCAAGACCTTGGGAAAATTATATTCACCTCTTTGAAGTTCTCTTTCTTTACCTGTGAAAATAGGATTTTGGGTGAGTCAAATTAACAGCCATGGAGCTGGATGATATAATAAAAACAGGCCCGATGGGGCTCAACAAGGCTGAGCTCTAGCTCTGGCTCTGTCCCTACCAGCTGTGTGACCTTGAAAATGTCACTTAGTTCTCTGGACCTTGGTTTCCTCATCTATAATATAAGCAAGTTATACAAAGTGACCTTTAAGTCCCTCTCAATTCTGATATTTTAGGATTTAAGCAACTTATTGTTTGGAAGCAACTACAAAAGAGAAAATAAGTTGGTGGTGTTGATTTCAATTTAAGTGATATAGCAATTTTGGGTACCTATGCCACCTTGGTGCTCTGTTAGACCTTGTCGTAGGATATGATATAAAATTCAAGCATTCATTTGCTCAGCAAGCACTTCTGAGCACCTCCTGTGTGCTAAGAACAGTACTACATAAGCATCAGGGATACAGATAGGAATAAAACCCAGCACCTGCAGGGAGCTCTCAGTGACACAGAGGAGACAGGCACATAAAAACCCACTTAAAAAGATAGATTATTTACATATCTAATCATTAAACTCAAAGATTCTTAATTACCAAGTAATATCCTAAAGGGACATTTTAATTTCACCTCTTAGCTTTTACCTCATGCCTCAGAGCCACCTCTGGTTGAGTTAAAGCCAAGGCTCCTAATGATTGTTTTAAAAATCTTATCAGAGAAATTTTAAATATGTGAGACAGAGAGCAAGACAGAGAATACATAGAAGGCCTATGGAAATCTTAGCAGCTTCAATAGTTATCAATTTGTGAGCAATGTTATTTAGTCTGTGCCTTCCCTCAACTCCAGGTTATTTTGAAGCAAACCCAAGACATCAATATTTCCTCAGTAGATCCTTAAGAACATATTACTACAGAGCTTTTTTTTAATGAACATGAATATCCTGCTTGCAATGATCTCTTTTTTTGACTTGCGGGCTGGCAATACAGGCATTTTCTCTTTTAAAAATCTCTTCAGCTGTACACATATAATTTGTTCACTTTTCAGTATATACATTATACCTTAATAAAAGGATGAAGCAAAATTTAACAATACCAGTATCACACCTAAAAACTTAATAGTAATTCTTTAATACTAAGTCTTTGAATAGTGATGAACAATTTTAAACAATGTGGAGATTCAGCAATAAAGACAGGCATAGGGCATGGTGTAGGAGTTACCTACCCTAGCCTAGAGTTGGGGTGGGGGACACCCTTAAATTCCTAGAAAGTGCCACAGTCACTTCCCCTACAGAGGTGTCCACCTTGTAGCCGCCACAAGAGGAGCATCCGCAGGTGCACGCACTGGCATTCACAGGAACACATCTAAAAGCTGAGCTTTCCAGAGAGGCTGAACATGGCTTCAGAGGGCACAGCCTCTGGGAAAACTCTTAGCAGACATTTGGAACAGGGAGAGAGTTCTAAGGGTTAGCTAGGGAGGCCAGGGACTCAGGAGATATGGTGAAGGATTTCCTCCTCTGCCACAGAAGAGCATTCTCAGAGCTGCTCCATGACCAGCCTTTCGGCACCAGGCCCAGGCCATGTGGGTGACTGGAGGCCCAGGGTCACACATGTGGCCATTTTGAGTGATAACAGGCAAGAAAATGCACCTACTGAGAAAATTTCCTACTGAGTCATTTTCCTTCAAATGTGCTCACATGCCCCATAGTGTTTGTCTGGAATCCTTGGAAAGGCTCCCGTCTTGTTTCCAGCCCTCATAAGCTCTGTGTGTGTTTCTGAGACAATCAAGTATTTTTCACCTTCCATGCCACCACCAAATACCATCCCAATCACTGGATTTTCAGCTACTAGTCCTGCCCACACTGGCAGGCAGCTTCCTACGTTCCTTTCTTCCCTGCTCTCCTCTCTGCTCTAGGCTGCCCTGTGGCCTCACTCTGCAGCTGCCACTCGATAAAGCTGTTGTTAAGGCCACAAGAGTCCTGACCACCTTGTAGGGGATGACGCAGGCAATGCACTTATCATGTAAGTCTAGTTAAGTGTGAGTTTTTGCTATTAGTTCTTTCTTTTTTATTATTTAAAAAAATTCCTGCTGCAAGAAATTTGAGCATCCACAAAGTAGATTATTACAAGCCTTCCTGTGTTCATCACCCAGCTTCAGCAGTTCCCAACTCACTGCCAATCTCATTTTGCCTATGTCTCAACCCTCCCCTCTCCCTGCCTCATCTCCTTCAACAGCTGAATTATTTTGAAGCTAATCTCAGGGAATCTATTTTAAATTTTAAGCTTTTAGTTATTTTTGATTAGGTAATATTGACATGACTCAAATTCAAGAAGTTCAAAAGGCTAAAAAGAGAAAAGCCTCTCCCTCCCTCATCATCCCTGCCCTACCGTGAGGTAGATTTAAACAAGTGACCATAATGTTTGGTGGCTCCTCCCATTAAGAAATGGAGTCTATTTCTCTGCCTTGAATTTGGGCTTGGTCATGTGAATTGCTTTGGCCGAAAGGATGTTAGCAAACGTCATGCAAATAAGAGTCTGAAAGTGTTTGTGCGCTGGGCTTGCTCTGCTCAGGAGTCTCAGGCTCCTGGGAACTCTGACGCTGCCTTGTGAAGAAGGCAGGACCAGCCTCCTGGTCCTCATGTGCAGAGAGGCCCCAGCCACCACAGCCAAACCACAGAGATTGAGCTGGATGAATGGGGGTTGCTTTAAGCTACTGAATTTGGGCTGGGCTGGGATATAGCCCCCTCCCACCTCTCACACCCAATCCTGGCACCCTCCTTCCTGGAGGAATAAAATATTACCATATTACCAGTCTGGGAATCCTTCCAAAGATAGTTTATGCATAAACAAGTGCATAAATATATATTCTCTTCCCTTCCCCACTCTACCTGCCTCCTTTTAAGAAATAACAAGTGATAATACACAGTTCTGAACCTAGTTGTATTTGTTTGATGTAGCAATGTATTTCGGAGGTCATCCGCCATCAGAGTGTGAGGCACTTCGTTTGAAGTATGCCACTGTCTGCACAGACTGTAAATTATTTAATCAGACTTTTATTGATGAGATTTAGATTGATACTAGTCTTCTGCTATTTCAAGCAATGGTACAATGAACAAAGTGGCACCCTGTCATTCTGCACAGATATGAGTATTTCTGAAGGCTAGATTCGTGGCTGTGGCTCACAGGTCCGAGTACAGTGGGGCTGCGCGTGGAATGTAGCCTGCAGGGAAGGAAATGCTTTCTGTTCCTCTGGCTTTCCATTTCTGTGGACCCCAGCTGTCCACCTGCCTATTCCCACAGTTCCCTACTTGTTTGTCGCTAACAGGGTGCCAGTCCCAGGCTTGCCCCCTTGGGGGTCTGCAGCTCCCTTGGTTCTCTGTCACCCCAGGATGAGGCCTGGCTCCTTGGGTGCCTGCCAGCTCTCTGGCTTGCAGTCTCCATGGTTTGGAGGAGTGGCCTGACCCCTGCCTCCCTTCTAAGCCCTAGAATGTGAAACACCAATGTGAGAAGCTTCTGCGCCCTGCACCACTGTGATTCTGGAGACAGTTCAAATGAGTTATCATTTACTGACAGACACTGACAAGTCCAATAAAGGCAGCAGTCCCGGTGCAGAGAAACAAGTGGTTGGAGCTGACCCTAACTGGACAAAGAGGCCCCTATGGAATGAATTCTAATTAAATACTCACCCACTCCCATCCCACCCAAGCCATTAACCCCAAGGAGTACTTAAGCCAGCCGACAAATTTAAACAAACCAGAAGTGCTGTAGAAATGAAATGTACTGGCCGGGTGCAGTGGCTCATGCCTGTAATCCCAGCACTTTGGGAGGCTGAGGCCGGTGGTTCGCCTGAGGTCAGGAGTTCAAGACCAGCCTGGCCAACATGGTGAAACCGCGTATGTACTAAAAATACAAAAAAATTAGCTGGGCGTGGTGGCAGGAGCCTGCAATCCCAGCTACTTTGGGAGGCTGAGGCAGGAGAATCGCTTGAATCCAGGAGGCGGAGGTTGAAGTGAGCCGAGATCACACCATTGCACTCCAGCCTGGGCGACAAGAGCGAAGCTCTGTCTCAAAAAAAAAAAAAAAAAAAGAAAAAGAAAAAGAAAAGAAGAAAGAAAAGAAATGAAGTGTGCTTTCTGATTATGGAATATGAGTTTACACAGAGCAGCTGGTACCTCTGCCCAGGTACCCAATACGTCTACCTCTCTGGTTCCCAGTGAGATCACTCGCTTCCTATTCAGTCACCCTAAGACTTATTTCTTAAGACTGAGCTCAGCTGGATCTTCATGCTCCCTGGGAGGAAAAAAGTTCCCAGAGGACACTAAATCCCCATCATGACCTGTTGTCCCTTTGCTAGTGTCCCTGTGAAGACCTGGGCTGCAGAGGGTTGCTGTTTCTCCTCAGCATCCTCCTCCCTCTTTCCTGCTTGGCGGAGCATGGCATCTGCTCTCTTCTTTGTCAACACTTAAGTAAACCCCACCCTTCCTCCCTGATTCTGGGCCTCATGGCTTCGCTTGCAGACCCGTGGTCATTTTGATTTGGCAGGTGACCACTGTGTTTAGTCCCAGAGGTGCCTGGCCCTCCTCCATCATACCGGATGAGGCCTGGGTGTGGGGAGAATACTGGGCTTGCAGCTCCAGGAGCTGGGGAGACGATTCTGTCCACACCTGATAAGACTGACGCCAGAGGTGAGGTCAGAACCCAGCAAGGAGCCGGCTAGGCCTGAGGACAGATAACCTGAGGATGCTCTGAGTCCCCAGTGGCTCTCAGAAAGGAAAATACCTGAATGAGCTAAAAAGCAAACTCTGGAGAAGGGGGGAAAAGAACAGTGCATGGATACTAGGCCTGTGAAGGGTACCTGTGATGTAGTGCAGGGGTACCTAGACAGGGGGTTCCCTGGGGCCTCCATCTGCCCACACCCACTGCGCTTATCTCCAAAGTTGCAGACACCTAGGAGAATTTTATCTCTCGCTTCTTGTATCTTAGATGCTTGAGTTGTTGGTGACTTGTTCATTGCCATGGGTTTTATTTACTCCCTGTCTGGGTCCCTAACTGCTGAAGGGGGTGGGCAAGGTTTTTCTCACAACTATTATCAATCCTACTTAAAAACAGATCTTTAATAAATGCATATTAGTTTATGGCTTAATAATTGTGACTCCACTTCTTGGGTGAAATCTAGTTTGGACAATAATAATAGCTACTATTGATTGAGCAACTAGTGTATGCCACACATCGTGCATATGTTACCCAATTGAACCTCTCTGCAGGGTAGGTATTGCCTCCATTAAACGTCTCTGCAGGGTGGGTATTGCCTTCATTCAGTGGGGAGAAAATGAAGTCTCAGAGAGGCTAAGAGCTCTGCCCAAGTTCACACAACTTCCAAGAGGTTGAGCTGAGATTTAAACCCTGGCCTGCAAGACTCCAGCATTCAAGGTCCTTTCCTTTAGCACCCAAATGCTGCTTCCAGGTCAAGAAGGAAAAACATAGGGGTCAGAAGCAAAGCACTGCTGGGAGACCAAAACTTGCATACCTTCTGCTCATCTGTGCTGGCTGTGGGCCTGTGATTGACCCCTGTGCCAGGGCTGTTTGGAGGGCAGCTATCAACAGACCACTGTGCATAAGAACAGAGCAAGGGCCATGGACACTTGGTTTTGCACACATCAGCTGCTCCTGGGAGGTTCACCGGAGGAAGAGTAAATGGGCACAAACCACTTTCCTACTCCCCAACATGAATTGTGGCTTGTTGTGTGTTAGTGAAAAGGAGGCTCATGCAAATGCATGAGGTTGAGTTTTTCTAAGGCTACATGAATGGCACTACAATGATAATAAAAATAATAACAAACTGTCAGATTCTTTCCCTTTATTCTCATCCCAAGTCTCTTACAAACCGTGTGACTATAGGCAAGCTCGGTAAGTTGCTTAACCTCCCTGAACCTCATCTTTTCACTTTTAAAAGGGAAAATAACCGTGCTGTAAAGTCCAGTGACTAGCACAATGTTTGGCACATAGAACAGCCTCAATAAATGTTTGATGCTCAAATGAATGAAATATAGAGATTGTGCTACTTATTTTGCACCTCCTGTAGCACCTAACATGTTTTGAGCTGGTGTGTGATTAATGAATATTTGTGATTTGGGATTGTCTTTGTAATTAAGAGTAAGGACCTGCCCCATAAAACAAAACAAAACAAAACAAACACTAGCCCTCTTAAATATGGAGAAACTCCTGTCAGGAGAGCCTGTGATTTTACTGCACGGACCCACGGGGAGTTGTGGTATTGGAATTAATAACAAAGATCTGTTAATTCTCTGCCTTTGCCCAGGCTGCCTTCCAAGGCGTGATGTGGAATCCTGCTGTTTCTGCTCCAGATAAATCAATGATAATCTTCAACCCAGTGAGGGGCAAGTCATGGGGGTTGCTGTTGCAACTCCTGTGTCAACAGCACTGCTAAAAATCAGATTTCTTGGAACACATTCATGAGAAGCTTTGAATATGCCACATTGCTTGCTGGGGCTAAAATACTGCATCCATGTGGCGACCTTGACTTGGTTGTTTCCATGAATCCTCTTTTCCCTGAAGCCATGGGCAACATTTCTAAGTCACATGGCAGGGATAGGGCTTCCGTCCCTGACAGTATTTTCACTAACGTTTATGGCCCAGGCCTGGCCTGTTCACTATGCACCACTCACTTTCTGGCACTGATTCTGCTCCAATAGGAGCAGAGAAGGCTGGGAAGGAATGGGGAGGGTGGGGTGTCTGTGCCCCCTGAGGACACGTACCTTTCTTTTGCCTTCCTGATACCTTCTCTGGGGCAACTTTTGGGCAGGAGAACTTTTTCTCCGACTTTCTATTTACTCATCCGTTTGTTTATTCCTTTATTCACTGCTTATTTAACATGCTCAAAGGGAGCCCACGCTGAATGGGATGCACTGTGGTGATTCTGGGGGAGCACAGAGAGGTGAGATGTTGAAGGGCTGAATGTAGGCAGAGAAAAAAAGACATCAATCTAACAACTGCTAACACCCCCAAATGCTAAGTGATTATATCCAGATGGCAGAGTTATGAGTGGTTTTTATTTTATTCTCTTTATTTATTTATGTTTCCAATTTTTTTCTTCAGTGACACACATTAGTATTTATATAGTAAAAGTTATTCAAATGGTGAGTACGTGGTCAACAGGTATTCAGTGCACGAGGAGGTACAGGTGAACACACTGGAAGGGTGGAGAGGAGGAGAAGCCTATTTCCAGTCCAGGTGGAGCTGAAGAGGATTCTGGAGAACTCTTTGTTGAATTGGGCCTTAAAGTTGGAGGGAGGCCTTGCTGTGGATGTCTGTGGGGCTGTCTGCCTACCACTCTTCTCTCATATGAAAGTATCCTCTCCCCAAAGCCCACAGGAACTGCGTGCTATGAGCTTACCCTCACCCTGCTTCGCCTGACAGTCTGGTGGTGGGCGCCTGACCACGGCCAGCCACTCATTAGTCTTACCTGGGATTTTCAGATTTAAAGCTGGCAATATCTTTAGTGAAAGCCTAAAGAGGTTAAATTCAGGAGGTTCGTGTATGCGGGTGTGGCAGGGAGGGATTTGGGCAGCCGTGTTTCCTGCAATGTGGATGAAATCAGTACGCCATGACAGAGAATGAAATAGGCACCTGGAGAGAAGTGGAGAGAAGAGGTGAGAGTGGGAGTGGGAGAGTTGTCGTGAACTCTGAGCCCCTGACTCCAGATATTCCCAAATATCAGCTGTGCCCTCCTTTTCCCTAGCTCATATGAGTTGGGTTCTGAACTTGCAACCAATGTATCCTGTCTAAGACAGATGTTGCTAAGTGGAGAGAGGTGGCAAAGGACAGTGGTAGAAAAGCAAAGGACATGTAGGGAGCAGCTGGCTGTTGCATTTGCCTGGAAAGTGGGTGGTAAGTTTGTGTGTCTGTTGAGAGGGGCTGAGTTAGTGTGTGTGGTCACCTGTAAGGGTGGCAGATTTCATATTTCAAGGTTTGAGTTTCTAGCCCCCTGCAGCATCTCACGCTTCTCTCAGACCTCAAAAGGCCACCGTTCTATGACCAGCTACCAGGACCGAACTGCCTCCTCCAACGTGCACCCCAAAGAAACTGGGGATGTAGTCACAGTGAGATTCTAAGCCAAGGAGTCCCTAAGTGAGGTCCAGCCTTAATGTGGACATGCTTTGCTTCTTCCAGGGGCCACTTAAAGTTGGAAATGCAGGAATTGTACCCGCTTCTCCTCCTTTTCTGCAGCTTAGACTGAGTTTCAGTCCCTCTCCATGATCTGACCATCTTGTGAGCTGTCACTGCAGCCAAACTGGCTCATTTATGTTCTTTCCTCTCTCCTTTGGGACCAACTCTGGTGGGCCTGCTAAGGGAAGCGTTAAGAAAAAGAGGTAAAGAAGACCCTGGTTAACACACTAATTAGCTAACCCTTCCCAGGAACAAGAGAAAATCAGCCACACGGTATCACATAGCTCTTTAAGAAAGTCCCTTGTCTGAAAGTTGGAGGGTTCCATCTTGGGGTACAACAGGAAAGCTAGACACAGAATTCAGAGTTGAGGCCATACTATCAGCCCTCTTATTCTACAGATGCCCTGAATAAACCAAGGATATGTCAAGAACTCAGGCCCTGGACAATTTTAGCCATGTCACACTGACAACTGGTATACTAAAGCAATTTCAATTCCTCATCATCTGTCTCCATCTTTAACATCTTGTCTAAAACCATGCCCAGAAAGAGTGTTCAGAGAATACAGGCTGCTACACAGATCAGGCGTTTCTCTCCAGGCTCCAACACACATGCTCAGCCTGGATCAATAAGCCTGACTGTGTCTTTCTGGCCGGGATGGGAAACTGTCTGGACACACAGGTGGAGGCAGCAAGACCCCATGGGCTGTTTCTGTTTTATGCTTACCCAGTTACCTTAGCAACAGCATCTGCACCGAGACACAAGAGGAAGCAAAGCACCACCAACCAATGCCCCCACTGAGAGGCGTGGGGAGTAAAGTAAAAACCGGCCTGGAATCAGGAGGCTTCAGTTCCTGGCCTCTCTGCTGGCCACTGGCTGGCTGCCCCTAACAAATCTCCTCACCTCCTGGGCCTGTTCTGGGCAGAACTGGGGCTGAGAGCTCTCTAGGTGGTTCAAGGATTCTGTTGGGGAGCATAGTCTCTGGGTGAGAAGACCCTACTGTTTCTGCTCTGAGTAGCTTCAAGCACAGGAACTGTGTCAGCAAACGACTGTTTTTTAGCTAGTCTTCCACAACTTAACTTTTCAGTCTCCACCTGTGATGCAGAAAATGTTTGCTGACCAAGCAGATGGTTGAGCTGCAAGAAGTCCTCACCAGGATGGACATTTCTTCAGCTGAGGTAGGAGGTAAACCTGGCTTTGGTCCTTGAAGGCTCATGGAGAAGAAAAGAGATTGAGGTAGTCAAAAATAATTATGAGCACTTCAACTCTACAATTACATGTAGTAATAATAATGATAATAAAAGTAGGACCTCCAGTATGATCTCTTCACGTCTGCTCTTGCCACATTCTCATAACCAGCTGTGAGGGAGGCAGAACAGAAATTATGACCTTCTTGTTGCAGTGGAGGACACTGAGGCACAGGGAGGCCGAAGACCCTGGGGCTGCCTGGGTGATGGCTGAGCTGGATCTGGACTGTGTGTCCTTTTCCTCCTGATCCCAGGACCTTTTTATTGGACATGACTCATGACAGCTATTATGAAGCAGAAACTTCTTCCAACTTTGTTTGCGCAACCATGTTTAAACTTAATGCATGTCAGAGCACCTCTCTGAAGAAGGAAGACAACTAAGATGGATTCATTCAACAAATAATGTGCTGAGCACGTACTTTGCACCTGGGATTCAAAAATGAGAACACGTGATCTCTACTCCCCAGCAGTTCAATTGATTAGGCTGTTTTTTTGCTTATTTAAATTTCTCATTTGGTATTGCACAGAATCACCAACCAAAAAGTGACACCCCCCATCCTGCAACTATTTTTGTATCCCCACGGAATTCCACTGGGCTGCATCCACTGATAGGAGAAGACACACTTCTAAAATTAGGAGAGGGTATCCAGGAACAAGGAGCAAAGATGAAAAACCATAAGCAAATGCTAAAACCACCCCTGGCTCTGGGAGGGGCTTGGGCTGCGGGGAGATGAGAGAGGCCCCTTGACTTGGTGCAAAAGTGCTTCCAGGAAAGAAGCTGGGAGCCGCTTCCTGGACGAAGGCTGAGGGACTGACAGGGAGTCAGAGAGGCAGCCCCAAGAACAACTACATGCCACAATCAGATGCTGGAAGGAAACCCAAAGTCCATTCTTTGAACACACAAAGTCATTGAGGTCCTGTTTCCACAGATGACAGTTTGGGACCACACCCCACCCATAGCAAATCTTTTTCTGAATTGATGTGGTAGAATCTTAAGGGCAGAGGCTTAAAGCTCCAAGCTAGCTTGACAATGGGCATTCCTGTCACTAAATCTCAAAAAAAACTTTTTATCATTTTACCTCTTTCCCTAGACTGGGTCCAATCATGCCTGTCCTATGAAAAGAAAAAGTATTCAAGCCGCTCTCTTAAAGCAGCTTTTATCTCCTCAGTGAAGTGGCAGTTTTGGGACAAATTTCCACATGAAGAATCAAAATGTTCCAAGCCCAAATAGGATTCTAGCAACACACTCTTAACTCACAGAAAACAACCTCTAACTTAGATTTCTGCTTTCCTTTGCAGAATCTGTAGCCTGAACACACTGATTTTAACTCCACAGGCCTGAAGACAAAAGCAGAAGAGACTCAGAAAAGCCAAGGACTGAGTGAATTCACAATGCAAGCAGAAACATCAGCAGGCAAATTAGGGCCCACATGGTTTCGGTTTTAATGTTCTTTGTTTTGTTTTGCATTTTTCTTTACAGATGGCATACTGCTCTGTTGCCCAGGTTAGAGTGCAGTGGCTTGATCATAGCTCACTGCAGCCTTGAGCTCCTAGGCTCAAGCAGTCCTCTTGCCTCAGCCTCCTGAATAGCTGGGACTACAGGTATGTGCCACTGAGCCTGGCTTGTTGTTTTGCTTTCTAAGACCACATTTACATTAGCCCATCTATTGTTCAGTCTTGCTATGTTGCCCAAGCTGGTCTCAAACTTCTGGGATCAAGGGATCCTTCCACTTCAGCCTCCCAAGTAGCTGGGATTACAGGTGTGTACCACTGTGTCCAGCTTAGCCCATCTCTTTTTGTTGTTGTTTTTTAATTTTACTTTAAGTTCTGGGATACATGTGCAGAATGTGCAGGTTTGTTACATAGGTATACATGTGCCATGGTTGTTTGCTGCACCTATTAACCCTTCATCTAGATTGTAAGTCCCACATGTATTAGGTACTGGTCCTAATGGTCTCCCTCCCCTTGTCCTCCACCCCCTGACAGGCCCCGGTGTGTGATGTTCCTGCCCTGTGTCCATGTGTTCTCATGGTTCAGCTCCCACTTATGAGTGAAAACATGCGATGTTTGGTTTTCTGTTCCTGTGTTAGTTTGCTGAGAATGATGGTTTCCAGCTTCATCCATGTCCCTGCAAAGAACATGAACTCATTCTTTTTTATGGCTGCATAGTATTCCATGGTGTATATGGGCCACATTTTCTTTATACACTCTATCATTGATGGGCATTTGGGTTGGCTCCCATCTTTGAAACAACAAAGAAATGCTATAAGAGCCAGGCCATTGGGGGTACAAGTGAAGTTGAATTATCTTCATGTTATAAACATAAAAAATTAGACCCAGAACTTGAAAGAGGTCTTAGAAATAATTTACTGACTTTATGTTTCAATGAACAGTCTGAGGCCTCAGTCATACTGATAGTAAGTATGACTAGCTACCACTTACTGATCTCCTACTCAGAATCCAGCACTGGGTAAGGATCATGTAATGGTTTGCCAGGGCTGCTGTAACAAAGCACTGCAAACTGGGTGGCTTAAACAACAGAAATGTATTGTCTCACATGTTCAAGATCAAGGTGTCGGCAGGGTTGGCTCCTTCTGAGGGCTGGCAGGGAAGGATCTGTTCCATGCCCCTCCCTCCCAGCTTCTAGCAGTTTGCTAACAACCTTTGGCATGTTGAGCTTGTAGAAGTGTCACCCTGAGCTCTGCCTTCATCTTCACGTGGTGCTCTCCCTGTGTGCATGCCTGCCTCTGCGTCCAAATTTCTCCTTGTTATAAGGACACCAGTCACTTGGGATTAGGGTCCACCCTAATGACTTCATCTTAACTAATTATATCTGCAATGACTCTATTTCTATATAAGGTTCTATTCTGAGGTACTAAGGTTAAGACCTCAACATATGAATTCTGGAGGACACAATTCAACCCAGAAGTCTACCTTGTATTGGGTCCTCACGGCAAGGCTGCAAACCCTCGGAGGTTGGTAGCCCAGTCCCACCTCCCATGAGCTAATGAATGTGGGTAGGTTGTTTAACCTCCTTGTGCCTCAGTTTCTTCATCTGTAAGATGGGGATAACACAGGCCCACAATTTTGAAATGTTAAAAGCTCCAAAATATGAAAAAATGTATTTATAACTCATTTGGCAGCAAAACCTGACCTGAAACAAGCACATTGACTAAAAGTATCCTTGTGTCTTGAGTTGACGCAAGGGTACTTACAGTCTTTACTTATGCAACATATATATGTGTCACTACAGAAACTAGAACCATTAGTATGTTTCATAACAGGATGCTGTTGCAGATGCCATGAGGTGTTATAAAGCCTATGGTACATATACTGTATATCTTTCTCAAATCCCCAAGTTCTGACATGCCAAGCACTGCTGGTCCCCAGCAAGGGTTTGAATAAGGGACTGTGGCTCTTCAGTTTATCTATCACAGGGTTATAATGAGGATTAAATGACTTAGTATTTGTACAGTGCATAGACTATTACCTGGCACATAGTAAGCACTGTATACATATTTGTTAAATAAAATAACAATAGCTGTCTTGTCTAAAGTAACTCAGGTGGAAGGCTAGGGAGGAAGGTTCTTTGAGACTTTGAGTGCAGGAATGCCTGACACCAGAAGCTGTGCTGCCTGTGCGTGTCATGCTGCCTCTGCGACTCCAGGTTTGGGGCTCATGTCCTTTGGTTCACAAACCAGCCTTGTTTATACAATAGTTTGAAGCAATCTCTGCCTTCTGAGATGATTATTAAGTGAAATCAGCCTTCTGTTTGTGTTCGTTAGCTTCGCTGCCATAACAAAATACCACAGACTGGGTGACTTAAACAACAGAAATTTATTTTCTCATAATTCTGGAGGCCAGAAACCTGAGATCAAATTGTCTGCAGGGTTGGTTTCTTTGAAGGGCTCTCTCTGTGGCTTGCAGGTGGCTGTCTTCTCCCTCTGTGTTCATATGGTCTTCCCTCTGTGTGCATCTGTGTCCTAATCTCTTCTTATAAGGACACCAGTTATACTGCATTAGAGCCCACCCTAATGACCTCATTTTAACTTAATTACTTCTTTAAAGGCCCTGTTTCCAAATACAGTCACATTCTGAGGTGCTAGGGGTTAGGGCGTCAATATATGCATGGCGGCGGGGGGGAGGCGAAGGGGACACAGTCCAGCCTATAACACTATATTTAGAAACTAGATAAATTATCACTCACAGCAGATGAATCCCATATGCTTGCTGGCTTGTTTCTGCCCCAGCATTTTTCAAAGTGTTGTCCAGGACCACCTGCAATCGAATCACTTGGGCTTTTAATAAAAATAAGTCTGCTCCAAGCCCTTGAGTCAGAATCTGGGGCAGAGGAGCACAGGGCCCAGGGATAAAGCCTACTTGTGTTTTACATTCATACAAAGATTTGGCTTAATTAAAGGGACTTGGGAAAAGGCAGGTAGTGAGGTATGCCACTCCCCCAACTCCCACTGCACCCCCACAGCCACTGTAGCCCCCCAGGTAAGGGCAGCCGAAAGAAGAGCACGAGGGAGGGAGTCAGGCAAGTGTGAGTCTGAGCAGGGAGCGCCGTGCATCTGGGGCCTCCTCTAGTGTGGCTCACCGGAGGGCCACGAGAGAAGCTCTTTTCCACTCAAAGCTTGCCTCCCAGTACCAATGAATGCCCCCACCCTCACCCCTTTCAGTAGATACAGGGGACTTTGCAGTGTAGATGCCAGGAGAGGCCAAAGGGGAGGCCGCCTCCCCAGAAATGCCTGTGTTCCACAGCCTGACAAAGATTCTAGTCATTTCTCTTGGGCAGCATTCCCCTACCCCTAACCCCCAGCTCCTGGCAGAACTCAAAGATCCCCCTGCCCCTCAGAATGGTGGAAGACCTGCGCCTTGAAATAATGTTTAAGAGACAGGAAATAGTGGCATTTTTCCCAAGCCAAATGCTGAATCAGGGAGCAGAGGTTGAGGCAGGTTCACATAGTCACTGACTCTGCTCCAAAGCTTCCTGCGATGTGGGTAAGCCGGTGGGTCATTTGGCTTCCTGCAAGCTGATGTACGGGAAACAGGATTGTCATACACATGGGTACAGCCTTTGAATCACGTCCCAGACAACCAACGTGAGCCCTCTAGAGTGGGTGTCTGCTGCAGGTGTACGTGTGTGTGCACACCCATGTTCCACGCCTGTGTTAGGGTGGCCACCAGCCTCTCATGTCAAAAATTCCAGCAAAACAGCTGGTGAGTGGGACTCTAAATGATAGTGATTTTCCTAGCACCATGACAACAGGACACCATCAAAGCTAATGGCGCTAATCCATCCCTCGTCTTTCTCTGCTGGTTCCGGCTTAGATTTTGTTTCTTAAAATACTTGCCTGGCTGGCAAGGGAGTGACTCACCTGCACCAGGACTGAACAGAACAGGCAGGAGGTGCTTTCTTCTGAAGAGCTGTCAAGAGCCAATACAGCACCTGAGGTCTTTCATTTCACACGTTGTTCCTGTCAAGGAGGAGACATTCTTACTCTCTTGTCAAAGTTGGAGTTGCCAAAGAAAGAAAAGTGGTTAGAATGTGTCAAACTATGGCATTTGTATTAAACAGAGTTTGAGGAAACCAGGCAGCTTTGACTGAGAATCTCTTCCTCGTCTTCCATCCAGTGCAAGATAGGCCACATTTTTACAGAGAACTGTCAAAAAGGAAAGTTCACATTAGAGTCATTCAGCTCCATGTGGGTCCTCTGGTGGCATCTCTCTCAGTGTCTAATCCTAATTGTTAGGACTCCATGAATCCTGAGTACTTCAATGATTTAAGAACTCTTCCAAAGCTGGTAATTTGGAAATTGCATTGTTAGTAAATATGAATTAACAAAAAAGCAAAGTCAAGAATTTTATTGGCAATGAAACTATGTTTACTGGTCATCTCTTAATTCCATTTGAATTCCACAGGCCATAAACTGTGGTATATTGCAAAATACCCTGAAGTCAGACGTGGATTCACATCCTAGATTTGCTGCTTATTAATTGTGTGACTTTAGCCAAGTTACTTAGCCTCTCTGAGTGTCCATTTCCTCACCTATCAAAGTGGGAATTATACCATTTCCCAAATTATATTGCAGTGAATATAACAAGAGATCATGAGTGTGAGAGATGGTAGTACAGAGGCTGTCTCATAAATGCTCATGTCTTTTCCTGTCTCTTGTTTTTTTCTGTAACTTAAATGAGCATCATTTCTAGCTAACTAATGTTTTAATGTTGACACATTTCAGTAGATGGCTTTCCATACTTTTAGAATGTCATAAATAATTCTCCAACAAGTAGAAATGACTGGGATACAAACCCTGAGACCAGCAGTTGCCAAAGTCACAAGAGGTGATTTGCATGGTCCAGACAGTGATGCAGGAGCAAAGCCTCCGTTTTGACTTTCAGAGATTTGGGAGCAGTGAGGTGCAGTGCCCTTTGGAAAGGTCAGTAGAAATGCTCTGTGAAATGTGAAAAGCTGGGTGCCAGCTCAAGGGGTGCCAGGTGAGGTCCCACTGGAAACCTGCTTCCTCCATCCCTGCCTCCCTGTCCTCAGCAGCACCCTTTCATTTTCTAGTTAGATCGGCTCAGGTCCCAGCTGACTCCTGGATGTCCAGCCACAGACATTTGTCTTTGTCTCCAGCACTTTGAGTCAGAACCACAGGTTTTTGTATTTGCTGTGTTTTTTTTTTTTTTTTTTTTCTGTCATTATTGTATTTGTTTTGGTCTTAGTTTTCTACCAGACTTTAATGGAAAGAGACCAGGTTTGAGTCCAGCTGCACCCCTTATTAGCTGGGTTATTAAGGACAAGTCACTTCACCTCTTTGAAATGCAATCTTCTGATTTATATATGGGGATCCTACATTATTAAGTTGTTGCAAGTGCTAACGTGGCTAAAATTCACATTGAAGTATTTTGTAAACTGTAAAGTGCTGAGAAGAAAAGACAATTTCAAACCTCTCTTAGCATGTATACTTTACTGGAACATATACATGCTCAAAGATATGTGTTAAGTTACTTTTTGATTAAAGATATTTGCTACAAGAATGTTGTCCAATCCCCAAACACACCAGGAGACGTTCTGAGAATTCTGCAATGGTTCCAGTGGGTTCCCTGGGTGGTTTGTGAGGGAATTTGCCATTTACTGTGTATTTGCCATGTCCAGGCTCATGCTTGGGAACACCCCGTTTGTTTGATTCCCATGAGGTAGGTATTAGCCAAGTTTCCCCCACCAGGTGTGATGGTTAATTTTGTGTCGACCACAATGGGTTAAGGGGCATCCAGATAGATGATAAAACAATATTTCTGGGTTGTCTGTGAGGGTGTTTCTGGAAGAGATTAGCATTTGAATCAGTGGACTAAGTATAGGAGATCACCCCCACCAATGCAGGTGGGCAGCATCCAACTAGCCCTCAGCCTCCACAAAGAGGTGGAGGAAAGGTGAATTTGCTCTCCCTTCTGGAGCCAGGACATTATCTTCTTTCGCCTCCAACACCAGAATTCGAGGTTCTTGGGCCTTCCAACTCTGGGACTTGCATAAGCTGCGTTCTCTACATAAGCTGTCACCTGCGTTCTCAGACCTTGGGCCTCTGACTGGGAGTTACAACATCGGCTCCCCTGGTTCTGAGGCTTTCAGTATCAGACTGAATTATACCCCCAGCTGTCCTGGTTCTCCAGCTTGCAGACTGCATATCATGGAATTTCTCGAGCCAATTGCATGAGCCAATTCCCGTAATAGATCCCCTTCTACATATATGTATATGTCCTATTGGTTCCGTTTCTCTAGAGAACCCCGTGTGATACACTACGCATGCACAAATAAAGTCACATCAAGACTAATAATCCAAATGTTAGTTTGTTACCACCATTTCTCACTTTGAACCTAGCTCCCTGCAAAGCACCTTCTACCCTGCACTTTTGGGGAGTTCCTGGGGCAGGAGGTCTTATATGTGCTCATCAGTAAATCAATGCCCAGGCACTGTCCCTTTCTCTGCTCTGCCATCTCACTCTGGTAAAGTTGCTCTGTGGATTGGCAAGTGGAAAAGATGCCTTTTTCTCTCTTATGTTCATTTATAGGAGTTTCATCTCAGTGACCCTGTACTCCAGTGTCTTATGAAGCACTAACAAATAGTCCCTTTAGCTTTTAGTGACAACTCTGCCCAGGAATCAGACATGGGTCTGATATGGGGTAGGGTGAAGGATGGGGTTCCACCCCTGTTACTACAGTGTACTCAAAACTACTCCTTCCTCCAGTATGATGCTTCGCCTCTTGGTGCGCCCACTGTGCGCGGCTCCCTGCATTTCCTCAAGAAGGGAGTTTTCCCAGATCCCTGTAGGGTTTCCCCACTAGTCCACTAGATGTGACGGAATCCTAGCACAGACTCCAGATTGCACATTACCACTATACAGATGAGGAAACGAAGGCTCAGAGGGTAAAGAAACTTACCCAAGGTCACACACTGAACAGGTGACAGTCAAGAGCCAAACTCAGAGCAAAGTCCAAATCCCACGTTCTTTCTGACCAAAATCCTGCGATCAAAGTGGCAACATGACACATTGTTCCGACGCTGGTATTCATACAGGAAGGCAGACTGTGCTGGCCACTCTTTACTAGACATACTTTTCTCCTCCCCAGGGGTTTATTTAAGTCTCTTTCTGCTTGGTTTCCACTGAGAATTATACTCTGGGCACGAAAAACGGGGATTCCTTGCCATTTCACCTTCCTTCCCATTCCTAGCTGCCCTCCCAGTGAACTTACAGTTTATTTCATTGTTACTTGGTTTATGGTTAAAAGAACTGTGGTGGGGCCAGGCACGGTGGCTCATGCCTATAATCCCAGAACTTTGGGAGGCTGGGGAGGGCGGATCACAAGGTCTGGAGTTCAAGACTAGCCTGGCCAATATGGTGAAACCCCATCTTTACTAAAAATACAAAAATTAGCCAGGTGTGGTGGCGCACGCCTGTAGTCCCAACTACTCGGGAGGCTGAGCCAGAAGAATCGCTTGAACCAGGGAGTTGGAAGTTGCAGTGAGCGGAGATCATGCCACTGCATTCCAGCCTGGGGGACAGAGCGAGACTCCATCCCTCTAAAAAAAAAAAAAAAAAAAAAAAGGAAAAGAACTGTGGTGCTTACACAGATGACAGAACAAGCAAGTCCTGGCTACTGCAAAGATACACCTGAGCCAGTGTTAGTAGATCTGAGAAAAACACATATTCCTTGACTTGATTCCAAAGCCCCTGCAACCTGGTCATCCTATACCAACCCTCTGTTCCAGCCTAAAGGTCTACACGTGACCCTAAGTTCTCTTTGCTCTCCTCCCAGCTGTAGCCTGATGCCCACAAAAGATGGGGCCTGCACCCCATGTGCTCACTCCTCCTAGCCCATTCCAGCGATGTGGCATCTACGCTCCATTCTGATTCTCTTGGTCAGGGCCTTGACCTTCTCTCTTGGCCTTGCCAAATCTTTCCTTTAGGGAGCTGGATGCTCTTCTTCCCCAGAAGACATTGCCTGGGGACCTGACTACATCTAAACAAACCTTCCCATCATTTCCAGAACAAAGGACTGTTACCTTCCCAGGCATGCCCTCTCAACTGCTTCAGACTCTGGCTGTACCAGCTCCACTCACCACATAATAAAACTCTTGGGGTATGAAGGAGGATGCACACCACCCTGTCTTGGCTCCAACTGGCCACTTCCAGGAAACTCTGGGATTAGGTGGCTGGCCACTTTCTTTGCAGGGCTCCTAATGCGTCACCAGCCACAGTTGTTGGTGCTCAGGTAACTGAGGGAGCTATCTTCAGTTTAGACTTCTTAAAGACCCCATTTCATATTACATAACCCTCAACCTACAATCCCTGCTTTCCCATTTCCTGTTTCCTTTCTCTCCATAGCATTAATCAGCATTTTGATACACAATATATATCAAAATGTATAGCTTACTTCAGGAGTAAGCTCCTTGAGGTTTGAGTCTGCTTTGCTTGAGCAGTGTCTGGTAGGTGCCCAGTGACTGACTGCTGAATGCATGACTGGAATGACCATGACCTTGAACATCAGCACCAGAGTACACATACTGAGGTGTTGGGAGACCAGGAATTCTTGTTCTCTTCTGTCACAGAGCTCAGCTGTCAAAGATTTCCAAACTTCCTCCATCTTAGCCACAGCAATAAATGGTCTACAAGTTCATTCTCGGCACTGCACTGGGCACCATGGGAAATGCAAACCCTTCAGGCAGCTTAGCACCCCAACTCGTCTCTGAGCCATCATCCCCTGGAAAACGAACTGTTCCTCTTTCAAGCCCTCATTATGCCCTTATACCCCCAGCATACAGCTCTGTGTTCTCCATCTGTCTCCATTCTTCCCAGACATGAGCCTGTCTTACTCATCTTCACATACCCAGTGCCCAGCACAGTGCGGAGAAGCTATGAAGGGTGTGATAAATATTTGATGCTTAAATGAATACCTGGGATCCCACATGCAGAGAAAGCCAGCCCCTTCTGAATTAATTATGTGACTCAGGAACTAGGGGATGATGAGTTTATTTCCTTTATTATGATTAATACTTTTTTTCCCAAAGAGTTTTTCAATTCTGAGATTTTTTTTTCTTTTTTTTATTTCTTTATTATTATTATTATTATTATTATACTTTACGTTTTATGGTACATGTGCGCAATGTGCAAGTAATATTTACAATATATAAAACTTAAATCAATTCTGAGATTTAAGTTTTATATATTGTAAATATCAAGATATCCTCTATGAAATAATACTCTTTCCAAAAGACAGCATAAATTTTGGAGTAAAATTGATGACTATGTTTCCTTTTTCTAGACTTTAAATATCTCCTTTTACTTAGGGCTGATTTTAAAATCATGTGGATTTAAAAATTTATGTGGAAGTGTTTTGTGACATTGAAAATAAGAGTCTGTGAAGAAAAGCTGATGCTGCCTTTACTTTCTCTTTGTATCTGGAATAATTAACTTTTGTTTATTATAAAAACCTTTTTTAAAAATAGGCAATAAATTAATTGTGCAGTTCATCTTGGATTTAGGAGAAGTTGATTCTATGGTTTTTTTTCTTTCTTTTTGTAGAGACAGAGTCTTTCTCTGTCACTGGACTGCAGTGGTGCAATCATAGCTCACTGCAGCCCCTAACTCCTGGGCTCAAGCAATCCTCCTGCCTCAGCCTCTCAAGTAGCTGGGATTTCAGGTGTGAGCCACCATGCCCAACAAGAAGGTGATTCTTAAAAAAGAGAAAATAATACACAGAGAAAAAGTAAAACAGTTGTTGTCTTCACATCAATAAAAAGGGAGACTGAGCATTTCCTAAGTGGAACTAGTTATAGCTTATACCAAGCTTTAAACTATACTAGATATTTAGTTGATTATATTTCCCAACTCTAATTATTAAAATTAATCAGTGTGGGAAGACAATTTAAGAGGGAAAAATAAATCTGCTTTATGATTTTCAAAGTTAGTTTTCTACACTGATCGATGTATGAATAAGTGCTCAGGTGCCAATTCATTTCCTGCCATGGAGATACCGTGCTTTCTGAGTTTTAGAGAGTTAAACTCCAGAAGGCAATAGTGGTTCTATCTGTTGTGCTTGCCTACCCGACATTCATTACCCCATTTTTCTGCTCACAGCCTTTTGATTTTCTTTAGGGGAGCCACCTCTCACTCCACTTTCAGTTCATGACGCTACGAATAGTCATGTGACCTGGGCTTGGACAATCAGGGCTTGGTTCAGAGATGGGTACATTACCAAAGCTAAGCCAGTGTGAGCCTGACTGGGATTTTGCAGGCACTATTAAGAAAGAGATTCTTTGCCCTTTGGTATGCTGATGCTTGGAGCTTCTGCCTGAGAGTGAAACTAACACAAAGAAAGCAGACAGATGGTAAATTCAACTCATACCGCAACTTGGATGTGCCAATAAAATATAATTTCTCTAGTTTGTCCATAACCAGTCTGGTCCTTCACTAGTTAGGGTTTAAATCTTGATTCAATCCAATAATTCAATATCCCCATTGAGAACGTGCTCGCTTTCTCAGATGTCTTCCTCTTTCTCCTTCTCCTCCCATAAAGATGCCATCTGGATGCATGGCCAATATTCAACAGGTACATGGCATTATGGCTGCCCTCATTGATAAAATACTAAAATATGCATGGAGCAGTTGGTAAACAGGTTCTGCCCTGAAGTCCCTGCTCCTCATAATCCATCAGCTAAAGGGTTAACTCTGGACATAGTAAGACACCTCCATTTTTACTCCTCAGCGCCTGAGCCTGTAAGGATTTTTAAATGTTTTGATCATCATCCATGTAGGGTGTGCTGGGGTGGAGGTAGTATGGTGGTGTGTGTCTTTTCTGTGTCCTCATGGTGTTGAGAGGAAGGGAACTCTTGTTCTTATACTGGTCCTTGAGCATAGCTGTCTTGTATGTGATTATTTTGAGACAACATCCACTTTTTGTCTGTCCTGGGTGCACTGCAAGCCTCTGATGTGGGGGTCTGTGGATGGGGAGCTTGTGTCCATCTGGGGTGATCTGAGGCAGTGCTCCCAAAGGTGTTCCCTGACTGGCCTAGCTCCTTCTCTGCTTTTCCTGCTGCTACAGACTCTGACTTCTGTCCATGACTTCCTATCAACCCTGGTCCCAGGGGTCTCCTCGGCAGCCCAAACCACTGAGTCACCTCACTACAATGATCACCTCTGGCAAGCTGGCTACAGGCTTGCTGCTATGTCTGGGTAGAATCTAGGCTTCATAGGGACCTGACACAGCTTGAAAAGTCCATAGCAGGGCCTGCTGCCACCCGACCAACACTGGGCTCTTCCTCTCATAATTCTGGAGGGGGCATGGGGGAACGATCTCCCTCTGCCTTTGTGGTTAAGCTGTACTTTTCCAATACAATCTCTCCGCTCAGGCCTCTTGTTTATTCTGCTGCTTCTGTCCTCTGATAATCCCCACTTTCTCCTGGTCTAGACCTTTCGAATATAAAACCCTAAGGTTTAGTCTACCAAGCTCAGTTCTTGACTCTCTGAAGAGGAAGGTAATGGAATGTACAGGATATTTTCTCAAGGTAAGGGCTTGAATTACATGGCTATTGCCTTGCTACAAAATTTATTTTTGAATGCCAGAAGCTAAGTGTTATGTTTTCTTTCTCTTTGCATACTTTCTGGAAGGAACTTTCATCTCTTCCTAGGCAGATAAATGCCTTGAGTAGACTAAGTTCATATGCTTTGAAAGGCAAAAGAGAAAAGTACATTGATAATTTCAAAACATTATGCCTATCATACATGACAACACCTGTAAAGCACCTGAAATCTAACTGGGCCTAAAGCCAGTCTACCCAGTTTTTAGCAAACCCGTGGATCCTGTGGTTAGAGCTGGGTTTCAGTCACTTGCTACCCATAGTCCTGACTGACATGGTAATAACAGTATCCATTTCACATTATTTGAATAGCACTGGGCACAGCTCCACACGCAAATGGGGCTGATTAAATGCATTTAATGGTAAGATTACTGCCACGGTTAGATCCTGACACAGATAAAACTTGCTTAAAGAGCTCCCCAAGTCCATTTCTAAACCTCCCATGTACATTTCTTCCTTTCCAGTGGTAGAAAAAAAGAATCAAGGAAGAGGATCCCTTCCTTTGGGTTATCTGGGGCCAGAATCCCCTCTTCTGCCACTCACCCTGTGGTGGTGCTGGGAGTTGTACTGAGACTCCAAGTTATTTCTCCTTGCTGACGCCTCCTGCTTCCCCTTTCCTATAAGCTTGTTCCAGTTTCCCATAGTTGCAAAAACAAAACACAACAAATAAAACAAAACAACAATGAATAAAGGAAACTCTTCCTGCCTCCCCTTTTAGCTGTAACTTCCTCCTCCCTGCCTAACCAACTCTCTTGAAGCAGTGGTTTATACCCACTACCCCTGCCTCTTCTCTTCTTTGACTCCATTTTGCTTCTAACCTAGTGTGATTTGGTTTCTGCCCTCACATCCCCACTAAAACCAATGTCTCACAAGTAATCAATGACTTCCTCATTGTCAAATACAACAGACACATTCCGGTGCTCATTTGCTTGACATCTCTGTGGCATTTCCCACTCCTGACCACTTCTTCATCCTGGGGAGTCTTGATGTGAACTGCTTGATGCCACTTTTTTCTGGTTTTCTTTCCATTTCTCCATCTGTTCCTCAGGATCTCTTATTTGATCCTTAGGAGCTGGTATCTGTCAGGTTTGGGTTTCATGCTTTCATAATCTTTTCATTCTGCCTGCTCTTCTGGGCCATCCCAGCCCTGCCCTGGCTTCAGTGACCATCTTTAAGTTGTCTGTTCCCCAGTGGGCACCTCCAGGCCTCTCTCCTGTGCTTGGAACTCATGTTCCTAACTCTTCCTGGAGGTCTTCACCTGGATGTCCTACAGCCACATCAAACCCATGTTCAAAACATGCCATCTTCCTCTCAGGTCAATTTCTGTTCCTCTACTTGCAATCACAGTAAATGGTATCAACATCCATGAAGCTGTGCAAAGAACCCGAGAATCCTCCCGGATTTCTATTTCCTTTCCCCTTTCCCTGCCTACCGAGGCAGAACCTTGTACCTGGCGGTATATCAGATATCCACCCAGAGTAGTGTGTGTGAGTGGATGAATGAGCTATGGTGCTACAGAACACCATGGCTCCAACTTGAGTCTGAAACTTGATGTCATTTTGCCTTTTGCAGTTTTTCACTGCTTCTTCTTTAATATGAGGGGGCCCACCTAGATGATCTTCAGCTCTGAGATCTATGATCCACACTACTCCAATTTGACACCTTAGTCACTTATCCACTTAACTCCATTCCTTTTTCTTGTGCTTATCACACCTAGGTAAAGGGGAGGGGAACCCCTATGATAAAATGGGACTTAAAACTTCAATTATGCCAGCTTGCAAAACATATTTTCCCTGATAAGAGGTCCCAATGTCTCTCTGCAGCCACCTACCTTGAGTCACCGTGAGAATTGGAAAGGGAAACAGAAAGGGTGCATAGGAAGAGCGGGAGAAGCTGAAGGAGAGATTAACAGAAGCCATTTCCTCCTTTCCCTGTCATGCCAGATCCTCTGTCTGTGTGAGTCTCCCCAAGCGCTGCACACGGGAAAGCACCTTCCCTCTTGTTCCTCATGACTTCTGTCTGGAAACGAGTACCGTGACTGTCTCCTGAACGCCTACGTGCCTAGCACTTTCTACTTCTCAAAACATTGCACGAATATTTATTTGAGAGCCTTCCATGCGCAGGCACTGTGCTAAGCAATGTGCACCTTATCTCATTTAAATCCCACGACCCTAGCCTATTTTTATCTCCGTTTTGCAGACCAGAAAAGTAGGGCATGGAGCGGTTAACTGCTTCACTAAGGCCATCCAACTAGTAGTGTGGTCCTGGAAATCATCATATCAAACCCAGGTCTGTCTGATTCTATGCCCAAATCCAGGGCAGCCGTGGCTACACTGCTTCTGACGTATTCGTGGTTATCTTTCGCTGCCACTGAAGACACTGAGTACACAGTATCTAGGCTTCTGATAAGTGCTCATTGAAGAAGTGCTTAAACCATGTCAATAAGAGCTGGATCTGGTCCCAGCTGCCAGAATCCAGAAATGCAGCTTTGCCTTTCCCATCACCTCTTTGGGCCTCAATTTCCTCATCTGTAAACGGGAGGCATTATGCAAATGCCCTCGAAGGAGGCTGTACCTTTAACATTCTGTGGCTCTCTTCTAATGGCGCAGTGTCCCCAACGTGCTGCCAAGAAACTGCACTGACGGCAGGACCCAGCAGCTCAGTTCTCCTACGCGGCCTCAGCGGCACGGCTGACGCATGCGCCCTCGCCCTCCATCCTCCGCCCTCGGGCCCCAGCCTGGCGAGGAGGCAGCTCTTTTCTGCGCACGCGCAGGCCCTCGCCGCCGCCTGACCGCTGGATTGCCTGGCTCCAGGCGGGCGCGGCTGCCTCCCCCGATGCTGGGGAAATCAGTGCTCTCGACAGGGATAGGAGTCTGCCTGCCAGGAGCCATTCGGGGCCCACGGGGGAGCCGCCTGGCCCTCGTTAGGCAAGGTCCCTGGGAAAGCTGCCCCCCACAAGAGAGCGTGTTCCCGCCCGCGCGCTGGACGTGCCGGGGAGCACAGAGAGGCTCTTCCCGCTCGCAGCACAGATGGAAACGCTCTCGCTCTGCGGCCTGGGCTGGGAGGCAGGGGAGGGCCCCAGAGCCCTGCCAGCCCGCAAAGCTGGGAGGATTTTCCTCTCAAAAACGATACCGCTGATTAAACTGAAAACTTCTAAGGTCACGGAGGATGTTTATCCGGGCTGGGGCGGGGAATGGGAGGGCTGGAGGCGTCACCTGATGTTATAAGCTACTAAAAGGCAGCGGACTCTGGCCGGGAGGCAGGCGCTTCATTGCAGCTGAGGGATGAATACATAAACCTGGGCGGCTATTTTTACACTGGCTGAAACAGGGAGCGTGTGTGTGGCAGGGGAGAGGACGCAAGCAGCCCTCCCCCATTCATCCCCTGATCTTCCCCTTCCATCTGGAGAGTTACTCCTCAGAACCGAAGCATTTTTATTTTTATTTTTTGAAATCAGGGGAGGGAAAAGAATGCAGATCAAAACGGTTCCTAAATGGTAAAAATAAATGAGATAGCAGCATTCTGAATTTTCACGCCTTGGTACTCTCAGTCCTTCCTCCCCTTGTGTGCCGTCTTTTGAAGTCCAAGGTTGTCGGTCTGAGTTTGTCTTTTCCTGCTCAGGGAACATGGAATGGCTTCTGCAAGGTTTGGGTCTGCAGAGAGCTGGAGGAGACAGAGAAAAGAGGAGTCTTTCTGCCAAAAATGCATTCTCGAGCCCGGCGTGTGCCTGTGCACTGTTGAGTGTGACTTTGTTCTGTTAGGACTTAAAAGAAAGCTCTGCTTCTTTAAATAGGAATTTTCAGACCATGATAAGCACTGGGAAAGCAGAAGGTTGTCCAGGAAGGGTGGTTGCTTTGAATTTTCACCTGATTTAGACCCACTGGAGCCATTGCCTGTGCTTTCTTGTCAGAATAAATTTGGAGCTGAACTCACCATACCCAAGAGGGAGGCGTGCTGGGGAGAGGGCTGTGAGCTGTATGGGGAATTCTTGCTGACATCAAATCGTTTCAGATCACTCAATTTACTTTGATTTCATTCAACGTCATTTCATTTTCTTTCCAAGTCCTAAGAAGTCTGGAAAAGGAGACACTGAAAATAATTGCAAAACTTAAGGCATGAAATGAAATATCTCCTAAAATTAAAGTAAGGTTGTAGAGATTCACCATCTTAAGGATTTGCATAGATGACCTTTTAGCAATTTTTCATTTGAGAATTATGGAACTACAAACACACACACACACACACACACCCCAAAACCCCGCAAAAAGGGAGCTTCACCAAGAAGGGAAGTTTACCTGGAAAGCTCTTCATTCGATGTGTCATTTCTAAGATTCGCTAGATTGGAATGAGGATATAGAGTAGGCATGTGTGGGGTGGGCAAGAAGTGGGGCATAGGGGGAGTTTTAAATGTGTTTCATCCATGACTAATGTCTCCAACAACGGGGAATAAAACAAATTTTGCCTTTTGTAAAGGGAAATTGAAATTCAAAGTTGTGGAGAAACATTCCTACCCTGGGAGTCATGACAGCCTCCTAGGGTCCAGCACAGCCGGGCTCTTAGAAATTCACCTACTTCTTCCAAAGGCAGGTCAAAAGAAGGTGTTGCTTTATTGAGACAGTACAAATCAAGGACTCCTTCATAGCAGAAAACCCCCAAACACCTCTACTTATTTATGTGCCAGTAACTTCCAGCCAAGTTTGAGGAAAGGCCCAAATTATCATTATTATTGTTTGTTTTCATATATGTTTGTTTATTCTGTTTTGCTTTTTAAAACATAGCAGAACTTGTACGTCCAAATGTATGCACACTCTGAGAAAACTTTCAAACCACTATTTAAAAAGTGGGAGCAGGACCATTCCCTTACATCCCAGAGGACAATTCTAGGCTAGCCCCCTTTTCTATCCCTGACAAGTTTAAAGACAGTGTATCTCACCTGTGGGCAGGCCACTCCCTGTCCCCAGTTTCCTTCCCTGGCCTGTCACTCTGTATCCATAGCAACTTAACTCAGGTCTGAAAATCAGGAAACCTGGATCGTGAAGAGGTTAGGTCTCCCGAGAGATTAAAATCAATAATCTGTCTTTTTAGATATTCTGTCAGAGATCATACTTATTTTTAAGAAGCAACATCTAAGCTGTCCGAGTTCAAAAATCACTTTCTTTTTCGTAATATAGCACAGGAGAAAGAGTTCCGGAAGTGGCAATTTAATTTGTATCTAATTTCAGCAAAATAATTGCAGACTGCTTCCAGCTTGAATGAGCAGTGAGGTATAGCTCCAAGTAGTTGCTTATTTTAGTAGCACTCCCTCAGGATGAATGCTAGCTATTTTCAGTTGCATGTGGGAAAACCAAAGGCACTGCCAAGCTGTGGCAAGTTGGCATCGTGTGTGAGCTGTCAACCAGGATACTTCCTTTCACTCAGATTCATTTCTAACTTGCAGTTGGCATGTGACCTTTTTCTTTATTCAATTTGGGGTCCTGAACACTTCCTTTCTCTGCCACCCTACCTTCCTACCGATCTCTACCCCCACAGGCAGCTTTTGGCTGAATCCATTTAATAATAACAGTGTGAGTGCCAAGTGGGTTGTATAAAATCCTTAGGGAGAGCTGTGAAATGAAGCACATTGTTCTTCAGGGCTCCTAGGGACCAGAATGTACCCATCAACAAAAACTAATATGCAATAAAATTATATGTCTTTCTCTATAATTTATGCAGAGTGGGATAATGCTGCAATGAGGCCATAAATAGCTCTTGGTATATGCTGTAGGCAGTCTCTAAAACAGGCCCCAATAATCATCACTTCCTGGTATTCTCTGTCTCACGTAACCTCTTCTTCAGTGTGGGCTGGATGGACCTGGTGCTTGGCTTTAAACAAATTGAATACAGCAAAAGTGATGGGATGTCACTTTCAAGATTGGATTACAAAATGTCCTCTCTCTTTCTAAGCCAACTGCCGCGTTGGGACCTGCCCCACGGAGATGCCTATGTGGCAAGGAACTGATGTCTCCAGCCAGCAGCCACAGGAGTGAACCTGGAAGTTCACCCTCCTTTGGTAGAACTTTGAGTTGACTTTGGTCCTAGCTGACATCTTGATTACAGCCTGTGAGACCCTGAGCCAGAGGACTGCTAAGTTACAATTGTGTTCCTGACCCATGAAAACTATACGATAACACATGTTGACTCTTTTAAGCGTCTCAGTTTTGGGGTAATTTGCTATGCAGCAATAGAAAACTAACACAGTATATTCCCTAAAGCAGACAGACCCTCCTGCTCCAGTAACCCCACCAGAGTTCTGTCTCCAGACTCACCTCCTGCTACAGCCTCTCTGTCATCCCTGGGGACACTTCTGGGGCACATCTTACTCTTAGGTATCTTTTTAGGAGCTATTTCTTTTGCTGAAACAACCAGCCACCTCTTCTTCACAAGATAAATTCCTGCTCATCCCTTGACACCTGGATCAGATGTGACCTCTGGAGAACCTTCCTAACTCAGCCAGGCAGAGCACCCACATCTGGCCTTGGGGTCTCCACAGCGCTTTGGTTCTGCCTGTGCTGCAGCATATCCCATGGCACTGTCCTTATTTGTAGGCCTGCTAGGCTGCAGCTCCAGGAGCACAGGAAATGTTTCTTCGTCTTTCAATCCCTAGTGCCTAGCACAGCACCGTGGTAAAACATCATTCTTGGAACGTCTTGCAGGAGCAGGGATTCCAGGCAGAAGAGAACATCTGGTAACTAGTTCCACTCTCACCTGATGCAGGGATCTTATTACAGCATCCTCGAAATGTTTGGAAGAAGACCACTTTGGGTAATTGGACTATATATATTATACACACACACACATAAATATATATT
Organism: Pongo pygmaeus; assembly: GCF_028885625.2. NCBI lineage: Eukaryota > Metazoa > Chordata > Mammalia > Primates > Hominidae > Pongo > Pongo pygmaeus. The sequence continues at coordinate 166,000,038 of NC_085930.1, read as the reverse complement.
CCAATATTATATTATATATTATATTATATTAAGCATCCAGTCAGCAGATTAAATGCTCCAGCAGCCAGCAGTGGTTTGAAGCTCTCTTGATCTGATCCCAGCCCCATGATCCATCATTTAAGGTCAGGGGGCTTGAAAGTTGACAGTCCTATAATTTGAGTTATCATCATTTCAATCCATGACCTTGAAGTTGATATGTCCCAGGTATCATGGACATGCTTTACTTCATTTTTAGAGCAAGCTAGAAAGAAACCATGAAGGCATCCCAAGGGACAAGTTAAAGGGACATCCTTTGGGACAAAGCTGAAAGAAAGGAAGGTTGTGCTTTTCTCTCAGATGGTGATCTAGCCCATGAAGGGAGGGGCTCATTGCAGGGCAAGGCTGTTGGAAGATCTTTCAGGAGTGGAATATGTTGTAAGCCTATCTAGCCCATCATCATTTTCCCCTCCATTGTTCCTCTCCTGGACCCCAACTTGCCTGCAGCAAATAGCTTCCTAACTGGTCTGATGACATTTAGTTATGACGTTTTCCAAGTTGTTCTCCACAGGGAGATCAAACTCTTTCTGAAATGCACATTGGATCACATCGCCTGTCCACTTCAACACTTCAGTGGCTCCCCGTGCATGGCCTTCCCCAGCCTGATTGAGAATCTCACCTCCTTGCTGTCTGCACTCATGTCACACTTGCCATCTTTCATGGCCTTGAATACACATGTGCAGCCCCACTCTAGGAGATGCCCAGGACCCACCGGGCTTAGTTAATCTTATTGTTCCTTCAGACTTTATTTCACTCATCATTTCCTCAGAGATTTCCCTGACGTCCCTTATTAACCAAATCCCCTCATTATATACCCAGGACCCCACTCATTGCAATGATGTAAATTTGTGTGGGTGTTTGATCAAGGTCCTCTCCTTTTGAAGGCAGGGACCATGCCTGCCTTTGCTGACCCTATATTCTTGGTACCTAGCATAACCTGGTAAAGAGCAGGGATTCAATCAGTATTTGTTGAATAAGTGAATGAATGAATGAATTAATTAATTATGGGTGCTCTTTGAGGGTACCTAGAGGAAAAACAGAAATGCGGGAAGAATGAGAATTTAATGGAACCCAAAGCTGGGGCATAGAAAAGTAATTTGAAGTATACCACCATCCTAAAATGACTTTTGGACTTTCTTTAGACTGAGTGTGAACAACATTTACAGTTAGATGTAACTCCATTCCCCCAAGCTACAGCAGCCTCAGGGAAAACCTAAGATTTCAAGCTGATTTCCAGAGCCTTTGGCTGCGCCTCCTACCCCTGCCACCCCATCCAGCCACACTAGCCCTCCCTCCCTTAGATGCTGATGCTGGCTCTCCTCTGGGGAGGGGAGGAATGGTTGAGTTGAGGGTGGATGACACCTCAGGCCCCCTTACTGAGAGTCTCCATGTGTTACTGCCACCCCTAGCACAGCCCCCACAGCCTTTATCCCAGGCATGATCTGCTTGCTGCCCATGGCTCCCCTCTGCTGCACAGGGCACCTGACGGCCACCATTGCTGTGACTACCCTTTCTGGGGCCTCTACTCTTGTCGGTGGGGGATTTTTTTTTTCTACAAGTATGGAAAGCTTTTCAGCAAGCCACTGGTGGAGCAATTGATTCCCCTCTTCTTTCCCTTAGATGATTCCCACCCTTCCTTCATTGTCATCTCTCTTAGCAGTTTTGTAGCAGGCAAATAATTTTCCCTTATTTGTTCGAAAGTCTTAAATCTAGGAGTATAGGAACTGCTAATTGTTTTTATTTCCTAATTTCTGTTTCTTTCAGGGCTCAGGGAGGACTGACAGGACTAGAGTTGACAACCATTCATCCAACAAACATTTACTGCATGAGGAAGAGAGGTGATCAAGGCACTGCCCTTGTCCCCAGGAAGCTCGCCAGTGCATGGGACTGTGCAGGTGTCTTCACCTCTGGATTAGGCATTCGATGTCAGGCCACGGCTGAGCATCCATCCTCTCTATGCTAATTTTTTCCAAAAGTCAAGAGTTTGGAAGAACACTAATGTGTTTTTCTTCCAGCCTTTCCTACACAAATGACAACATCATTACCCTCAGCTTTTAAAGTGCAAGTCTGTACAGAGATCCCAGAGTCAAGGAGGGCGCCTGAGTCATTTGAAATAATTACCTTTTTTTTTCCTGCCTGAGTCTTGCATATCTGTGAATCAGCAATGTGGAAACTGGGCTTCAAAAAAATTAAGGGAGGCTTAAAGTGAGCAAAGCAGAGAAGAGCACTGGCAAGAGCTGAGCGCTGCCACAGCAGGATCATCATGCCGATCGTCATCTAAGGGAGCTCATGGTGCTGTCTGCCTCCTCTTAGCAACATCCACACAGGCTGGTACAGTCAGATCATTGTGACTTGGACAGGGATGAAAATACTCAGCTGACACCAATAGCTCCCAGCACAGCCAGGGTATTCTAGAGGTGTGTGGTGTCAGGACAGCCTGTGCGGCCTCATTTATTTACCTGAGTCATCTGAACAAAGCGGTGACTGGCTTTGCCTCACTCTGGCAAGAACTCGCAACAAAGCCAAAGCCTCTTCCTCCACGGCCTTTGCTCCTGCAGCACAAAACTGGCATCTTTTTAGCATCATAGACACTGTCACGTGGCAATCAATGACAGATTGCCCTTGTCCCATTGAAGGGACAGGGAAGGAACTGTCCCTTCCCTGGGCCACAAGCTCTTCAAGGCGGGAGCCTCAGCCCAGTTTCTTCCATGTCTCCAGCGTCCAGCACAGGGCCTGGATTCTAGCTGGTTTCTGATGAATAAAAGAATGGCTATAGAGATGTACTCTTCGAAACACAAGGGGCTTTTATAGTGGCAACATGTTCAATATCTCAGTACTGTATTGGTTCTTTACAGCTTGCAGGACCCAAAGAAGGAATGATTTTTGTTTCCCGGGAAAGGTGTACCTCGTGGGGGCACTGCTTAAGGGAAGGTGCCCATAAGTTGGGCATCAAGGGAGGCACAGGTTGATCAAGGCCCCTGGAATTGAAATGGAGGTGTTCATCCTGCGGAGGCTCCGAACATCTGAGGCAGAGCCTCGATTCTCCAGGAAATTGACTTTGCCAGAGAACAAGGCTGGGGGAGGCAGGCTGTCCTAGGGGAGGAGTCGTATTTCAGCCCCACCGAGACCCCAAAGGTGCACTCCCATGCTTTACCCCGACTGTCCACCAGGGGGCAGGCAGAGGCAAGAGAAGAGGAAAGCGGGCGGCTGGTCAGGCCCAGCACATCCAGCCTGGCATCCCACACGCTGGGCTGCCTGACTCAGACAAAGCCAGGCCGCTCCTCCTGCCTGTTGTGGCCTCTGTGATTTTATATGGTTTGGCCTGTGACATCAGACACCACGCGACCATGGTAACCAAAGTATACAGCCTGGAGTGAATGTTAATAAACAGGAAAGAAACGATCCCTGGTGTCTTGCTTTACTCACCATTTGCGGTCTTGTTATCCACGCCTAATGTCTCCTTTATTACCACGAGCAATCGAGATGTACCTGAATTCAGCAACTTTTAAAAATGAAAAGCTAAACTGGGGAAATGTGAGTTGGTTTCCTTGTTTAACTAACTTTGAAAATAGTGCCATGAGTGACCACTGCCTCTTGATATCCTGCTCAACAGTCCTCTTACCTACAAACATGTAATTTAAAGGGAAAATTATTTCCTTGATAATCCCCACATGCCTTCAAAAGTCATTTTCCCCAAAGAAACGTCAGGTGATGGGATCCCTTAATTGGTTAAAGTTTTTCCTAATATCCTCAAGGATTGAAGAAAAACAGCACACCTGTCTTCCTATACAAATTATCATCCTATACAAATTAGTGGGCCCAGAGGCCTAGATCTAAAACAAACTAGGACTGAGTATAAAGGAATAAATGTTTTACCAGGCCAGATCACAGAAGTGAAAATCTTTGTGTAGAGGTGAGAGCTGCTTCATACGACATCAGAGAGTTTGAAGGTTATAGTTCTCCTGCCTACCAAGAATATCTGATTAGAAGCTTTTTAAACTTTGCCTTAGTGAAGTTAAAGACTCTTTAATAAATTGCATCTTTAATTAGAATAAGAACAAACCAATCATATTACATGAACCAATAGAGAATGATAAAACAGTCCTAAAAGAAATGGTTTTCTAATGGAATCAGGATTCATATGCAAACCTTTTCATGCTGCAGACTTTTTTGAAAAGGCCCGATTTCATTCCAATAGTATTCACAGCTGAGAAATATCTTTTAAAAATATAGCATGATATCAAGTTACTTTAATAGTTTGCAAAATGCTCTCAAGAATTACCTAAAAATATGCAGTTTCTGTGATACCATAGATGAGTTCATCTAAAATTGTTTGATCTTCAATTAAAAACATAAACACGCTTGGATATATTTGGACTCAGATATTGCCAGAGTTTCCAGATTTCATTGTTCAAAGGTATTTCATAAATATGAAAAAATGTGTTCAGAAGGCGTCCATCTGATTGGGTATTCAGGCTTACAAAGAAAGTAATTACAGGGGCAGAGACTGGGAGTCAGCCCTCATTCATCTCAATTCTCTCTCACATATCAGCATAGCTTGACCTTGATTTTTTAGATGCAAGTAAAGGACATTGATGTAATTCAAATAAATTAGTTTCTTTCAAATATCCTGAGGAGTCTGGAATCTGACATGACAGACTTGATGGACAAAAGCCTGAAGGAGAACCAACTCTGAAGTCGTCATAGTGGTTCTAAAAACAGTGTCTTTCCTTCCTATTGACCTAAATTTTCATCTTCTTTCTAGGGAACATTTGCTTGCCAGGTCCTTGGAAAAGGTCCACCTGTCGGCTTCTCCTCTCCCTTCCTTCTCTTCTGTGTTTGCGTCTTCCATTGAGATTCCCACCAGGGAATGTCGCTGCCGCCATGGCATCCTCTGGTCAGCTGAAGTGACCTTCAACCTTCCTTGCCTTTCTCTGAGGGCAGGGGCCTTGCTTCTCCCATTAACAAAGCACTTTCGGGCAACTTTTAGGTTTCTTCACGGTTGATTAAACTGTGTTTATTTAGGACCCTTCTCCTCTTTCTGTGTCCGGCTGCTGACCTTTCTGCTGGTTCATTGTTGGAGGAGAAGGCTCACAGGGCAGTCTATCTGACTGCTTGTTAGCAGCTTTGGTAAAGATTTTGTTCCTGGAAAATGTTTAGCCTGTTGAAATACTAGTGCATCTTCAAAGCATATGACATTTTGCTTGGATAGTGTTCAGAGTTGCTGTTACTGGGTAAGGCCAGAAGCATGTGAAAGAGAAAAACGTGAGGTAGCCTGTGAGCTATAACTGCTAGCATCTCCCTTGAACCTGGTGCATGTTGATCATCTTGCATGAAGCTCCATAAGGCTTCACTTGGTATGTTGTGGTTCTTTTTTTTTTTTTTTTGAGCTGGAGTCTTGCTCTGTCCAGGCTGGAGTGCAGTGGCGCAATCATGGTTCACTGCAGCCTTGAACTCCTGGGCTCCTGAGCAGCTGGGACTATGGGTGCGTGCTGCCACACCCACAAAAAATTTTTTTTTAATTTTTATTTGTTTGGAAACAAGGGTTTCCTTATGTTGTCCAGGCTGGTCTTGAACTCTTAGCCTCAAGCAATCTTCCAGCCTCAGCCTCCCAAAGTGCTGCGATTACAGGCATGAGCCACCACTCTTGGAGATTCTTAATAAGAGTAGATGGACATGGTTTTGTTGCTTGGAAATGGGAAGAAGAGAGAAAATGAGGCACAGAAAGTTTTGTTGAGTGGCCAAAAGATAAGCCAGGACAAACACCTTAAGCCAGAATTCCATTTTTGGAGATTCTTGTCTGTAGGACAGCGAACACCCCTGCTGCCACCCTGCCCTAGGTTCTCAGGCAGGCTCTGCTCCCCAGTAGCCCCCACACTCCGAGGTCCAGCCAAATGCCAGTTCCACCACATGCAGACATTAGTTCTTTCTCTAAGCACCATGACATGTACTTGCTATACCTCTCAGAATGGAATTTTTGTGTTTTGCTTATTTGTGTGTGAATCTTATCACACTGGCTTGATTGCAAGTGCTTGGAGTGTGAAATGTACCTCTGCATTCCCAGAAGCATGTGGTACATATTTTAGTGAAAGCAAATGGATAAATGGAGGTGCAGATTGATGCTGTCCCTAGTTCTTCTCTTTAATGCCACCTACTCACTTGGATAACTTGCCCTCCCCATTCCTCACACTATGCTCAGCTCCCAGCTTCTGCAATTGGTTTGGCCTTACTCTGTAGTTTGGTTATTTGTCCATCTCACCTTTATATCTCTGCCTAGTCATTGTTACCCATCTTAGATGATAAACTCTTAGGGGACTGAGGTTCCACTTAACTCCCTTTGTCTACCGCTTGACAAAAACACAGGGCATGACTAAACACTTAATGGACTTCAGAAGATGATACTTATAATCAGAGAAGTGAATCACTAAAGCTGATTGTCCATCCTCTCAGAATGAAGGTTAAATGGTTCAGGACTTTGTGAAGTTCTTAGTCACCATTGCCCCCTTCCTCATTGTGAATCTTCCCCTATACATTTTGTTTAGCTGCAGGCTAAACTAAGAATAATATTTTCTTATTCTTAGAAAATAAGATTAGAAGACTGCTTCTAAAGGCCAGGTTTCTTAACAGCAGCATGTTGACATCTTGGGTTGGATAATTCTGTCGTGGGGGCTGTCGTGAGCGTTGCTGGACATTTTGCAGCATTTCTGGTCTCTACCCATAGATGCCAGTAGCATGCCCCACCATTTTTAGACATTGCCAGAAGTCCCTAGGGTGGGGTGGGGGAGCAAAGCCCCTGGTTGAGAGCTACTGCTTTAAGGGATAAAGGTGGAAGAGGGAAGCCATGGAGGAAAGGAAATGATGGTCATAACTAGGTGTTCTTCTTCTCTTTGGAGGTTTTTGGTTTTTTTTTTTAAAAATGAAAGCAGCATGGTGTTCTGCTCTGACAATTGGGAGAGGAGAGTCTTCCAAATGCATTTAAATTATACAGCATTTCACCACTTTGCCCTTTTCCTCCCCTTAGGGGCTATTTTTTTTTCACCATTACCACTAGGTTGGACCTGCTTTCTGTGGCTTGATCCCATCTTGTTTTAGGAATAGCTTTCTGGAAGCTCTGACGGGCACATGATGACTTGCTGGGAGAGGCACCAGCGGGCTGCTTTGCTGTCCCAGGGCCCGGACACTGCCCTCATGAGGATACTGTGTTTAGGACTCTGCTTCTCCATTTTGCTGATCTGGGAACTAGATTTTTTTTTCTTTTCCCTATGAATTAGTAAGCCACTGGGAGCAATAATTCACCAAAACTGGACTCACCAGACACTGGGCTGCACACCAGACTATTACAGTATTGCTTTAAAATGCATATCCCCAGAGCCCTCACCCGGAGTTGGAACGTGGGCAAGCAGCATGAAATGTGGCCCAGAGTGCACGTAGGGCCCCAGGCCAGCAGGCCCCAGCCCTGGCCCTGGTGTCTGGCCCTTTCTGTCTCAGCTGCCAAGGGGATGACCTCTGTGGCCAGGAGAGGGTGGGGCAGAGAAAAAGCTGGGATTTAAGAGAAGAGTGAGAGCTTAAAGATGTGCACGATCTTTAGAAATAATTTGCGGTGTCTGCTTCAGTGAATGTTGGTGTCCCAAGGCAGAGTGCCAGTTGTTTCCGGTGGACACCTTTCCAGAGTGGCCTTCGGTTATCAGGATGACTGAAGAACTGTAGTAGCTGTGGCAGAGGTGGAGTCAGGACAGAGGGCGTTGGGTGATTTCAGGAGCTATTCTCGCCAGGCTGTGGGAAAGCCTGATGAAAATGCTCTGCTTCTGTGCGGAGCTCATCTCCCTAGAGATGGGCACAGTCACTTCTGCCCTGAGGGGGAGCTGCTCTCTGGCTGAAAGGGGCTGTTCCTCCCAGGCCCAGGCACTGGTTCTGCAGATCCCCCAGCCCTTCCTCCCTTGTAGACCACCCTTCTTTGTCATCACACTCTGTCATCACAGGCCCTGTTCATTTATTTATTATTTTGGACAGAGTCTCGCTCTGTCACCCAGGCTGGAGTACAGTGGTGCGATCTCGGCTCACTGCAACTTCTGCCTCCTGGATTCAAGAGATTCTCCTGCCTCAGCCTCCTGAGTAGCTGGGATTACAGGCACACACCACCATGCCTGGCAATTTTTTTCTTTTTCTCTTTTTTTTTGTATTTTCAGTAGAGATGGGGGGGTTCACCATGTTGGCCAAGCTGGTCTCGAACTCCTGACCTCAAGTGATCTGCCCACCTCAGCCTCCCAAAGTGCTGGAATTACAGACGTGAGCCACCATGCCTGACCTATATGCCTTTTATTTTTTTTCTTTTTTTTAATTTCAAGCGTCTGTTCACCTGCATTTGCTAACTCGGTGAATGATCTCCTGCATTCTAGGTTTGTTTAGCAAAGCTCCCAGAACCTAGAGATCAGCAGGGCTTTCTTCTGAACAGAGCTGCAGCCTCTTTGCTGCCCCTGAGCTAGAGCAACCGGTCACGAGTGTTCTCTAGGTTTGTCCCTTGCTTTACCCTGTGGGATATTCCTTCTCTGGAGATGTTTTCTCTTTGATTGTAGCTAAAGCTGACAGATGTTTCTGCTAAGTGGATGGTGAACGCCTTTGGAAAGTTCGTATTTCTCCCAATAGAGAGGCAGGAAAAAGAAAGGAACATTGTGGTCTCCATGTTTTCAACCAAGGAAAGTGAAAAGCGGAAAGCCATCTCTTTTTCTATGCTGTCTGGGTGCCTGGTTCTGTCTTTTGAGCCCTGCCCATCTTTTGGGTCCTGGCCAGAGCACATCTCTGCTGGGCTGGCAGCAGATCCTCAGGATGTGGAAATGCATTGGCTGGACCTGTTTTTGTGTCAACGAACCAAGTGGGGCATTAAGCTAACCACACGGAGAGGCCCTTTTCTCCCCTTGAGTCATTCTCACATCCATTGCTGGGCCTTTGTCAGAGAGTCCTTTGTCACTTTTGAAAATGTTATTTCTTAGGAAATAAAAGAACAGTATGGCCATGGTTAGTTTTGCTGGTAAGTTCTATTACTTGACACACAGTTACTGTAATAGAAAAATACGAATCTGATCAGTGTGTTAGGAGGTCTGTTACTACCACAACCATCATCGTTGTCCCCAAACACCACGATCCTGTACTTCAAAAGCATGTTCTTCAAAAGCCATTGTTGTTGGGGAAACAGGACAAACTGTGCTTGTCTAATGCTGATTTCCTCTAAAAACGAAATAGAGGAGAATGAAATGAAGCCGTGCAGTTCCAACAGAGCTCTCTGCAAGTGTTGTTTCCATACTGGTGTGTTTTGTCACTGATTTTGGTCAGGGATGTTCAGATTTTCTGTTTGCATTTAATTTGCATTGCTTTTTGTTCAGCCCTATATAGGTCAACATTCTTCACACTCATTTAAGTTAAATGTGCCTCCTTAAAGGTGTCTCCGCATCTTCTGAGGACATGAAAAGATGCAGGTCAGGGATTTGACAATGGGGTTTTGAACCCCAAGGATCAGCATGGAGCAGCTTTCTGGATCAGTAATTCTACTGATAAACTTTTGGGAAATGTTGTTTTTATATTAAGTGGTGGTGTAATAATGGAGTTGAGTGCTTAATTTGCATGAATTTTAAAGATAATGTTCAATGCATTGAAAATATTTAATGCTTATAACAGGTGCCATAAGTGATCCCCTCAGACTCCTGAAGTGGGTAGAATTATGAGTCGAATTGTGTCCTCCCAGAATATGTTGAAGTACTAATCCTATCCCCCAGTACTTCGGAATGTGAACTTATTTGGGAATAGGGTGATTGCAGTTGAAATTAGTTAAGTTTAGAAGAGGTTACGCCGAAGTAGGGTTGGCTCTAGTTCAATATGACTGGTGCCCTTATGAAAAGGGGAAATTTGGACACAGCCATGTGCACAGGGAGAACACTATGGGAAGATGGAGGCAGAGATCAGGGTGATGCTTCTGCCCGACAAGGAATGCAGAAGAGTGCCAGAAAACCACCAGTTAGGTAAGAGGCCTGGAACAGATCCTTCTCTCACAGCCCCGAATTTTAGACTTTTGGCCCCCAGAACTGTGAGACAATAAATTTCTCTTGTTTTAAGGTACTCAGTTTGTGGTACTTTGTGATGACAGTTCTGGCAAACTAATACACGTGGCCATTCTCTTCTCTTGCTGAGGGTGCTTTATTGACAGAGCTTGAGGAACACTGAACTGGGTCATGGAAAAAGCTTAATTTTGGAGTCCAGAGAGCCAGCTTTGGATTCTGGCCATGCCACCTACAAGTTGTGTGTCCTTGGGCATGAATCCAAATGTCCTATTATGAGCATAAGCAGGAGGGTGCATGTAGTAACGCCAAGAATGGAACCTGGCAACCTGGTGGGTTCTCAATGGATGCTATTCTCACCTTGCCTTTCCCTTCTGAGCATTTGTAATCTAAGAGATGAAAAGCTCAGAGCCTGGAAAAGTAAAATGCCTTGTCCTCAGTTACACTGTGAGTCGCTGCAAGGCTGGATATCAAGTCCAGGCCACCTGATGCCACACCTGCTCTGTGGTTACCCTTGATGTAGTCTTTGGTGATCCTCATGTCCCCATTATAAAAATTCCCCACATATTGTGTCCTATAAAGAATTATAAAGGAGAATCTCTAGGGCCCAGATGCAGTTTCTACCATTAAGTGAAAACCTGCTCCTGAAAGGTTCTTGCACTACCCCAAAAGCCTTTGTAACAAAATAAATGCCCCAATGTCATTCTCATTTTTTACATATTCTTGACATGTAATTGTTAGCATGAGTAGATTATTGGCTCATGAAAACTTATATTTTATTAAAAGGCATTTTGCAATGTTCCTTATAGGAAAAAAGGGTTTGCATCTTTTAAGAAGGAACCAATCAGAGTCAGAGGGTTGATGGAGGTTGTGAAAACTGCAGAGGCCTGTCCTGCAGGAACACAATCTGGTTGCATGGTAATGAGGCATAATAAACAAGGGATTCAAGCAAAGCCACTGGTGGTGACTAATTCCAGATGCTAGGTGGCATGCATGCATTACATCTTTTTAACAGAATAAAGCCACGGAGGAGAAATCAATTTGCAGATTCAGGAATGTTGCCGAAGTTATGTTCCAGTATCGATAAAGATCAAGGGCTGGAGTCCAGCCTGCATGGATCCTGCCTACCCTGAGGAAGTCACACACACTCTGGAAAGAGCTACAGATCTCCTTCTCCAAAACATACCCCAATACACCTCCCTACAAAATGTTTCAAATAATTACCAGGGGTTCAGCCCCTCTCCCAGGCTCCCTTCAACTCACTCTTAGGTCCCTGAATTCCAGGTTAAAAACCATCCGCATTTCCCTTATTGGCCTCCCTCAAAAACCAAAACCAAAACAAAACAAAACAAAAAGAAAAAAAATTAAGTCCTAGCTTAAAGGACATTTTATGAGTTCTCTTTTATTTTTTGTTTTTGTTTTGTTTTGTTTTGTTTTGAGACGGAGTATCGCTCTGTCGCCTAGGCTGGAGTGCAGTGGCGCGATCTTGGTTCACTGCAAGCTCGGCCTCCCGGGTTCATGCCATTCTCCTGCCTCAGCCTCCCAAGTAGCTGGGACTACAGGTGCCCACCACCATGCCTGGCTAATTTTTTTTTTTTTTTTTTTTTGTATTTTTAGTAGAGACGGGGTTTCACCATGTTAGCAAGGATGGTCTTGATCTCCTGACCTCGTGATCCACCCGCCTTGGACTCCCAAAGTGCTGGGATTACAGACATGAGCCACCGTGCCCGGCCCATGACTTCTCTTTTATTTAATCACCAGAGGCAACTCAGAAAAAAAATCATGTGGCCTGGAGCAAAGAATAATCATCGATACAGTAGTATTAGTGGGAGAAACTAGAAACCACGGTTTATTGAATGAAAAGATCTATCAGAGTCTGGACGCCTGGCTGGGTTTTAGGCTCTTTCAAACGTGTGGTCATGTGAGCATGAGTGAACTTCTCTCAGCCTCAGTTTCTCTATGAATGCCTGCAGAAGTCACAGCACCCACCTCAACGGCTGCCTTGTGAGCAATAAATAACACGTAGATCTCAAATCACCATGTGAACTGTCAATGAATAGAAAGCGGTATTATTCATATGAAAAATAAACTTAGTGACAAAAACACTTAAGCATTTATATTTTTTAGAACTTTGTTCTAAAATTTGAGAATTTTAATACATTGTAATAAAAAATATATTTCAGGAAAAAACAAGGGAATGCAAGATTTGATCCTATTCTATCCGTGTTTGAATTTTTATGTCTAGAGGGAAAGCCTAACCTAGAAATTGCAAACCAGTCCACAAGTGTGTTGTTTCATCTGCAGAGTGTTAAGCAAGCTTTGTTTTGTTTGTTTTTTAAATAAATTGCCAACATTTAAAACTGTAAGATTTTCCCATTAAACAAACCCTGAGCCAGGTGTGGTGCACACCTGTAGTCTCAGCCACTTGGGAGGCTGAGGTGGGAGGATCGTTTGAGCCCAAGAGTTCAAGGCTGCAGTGAGCCATGATTGCACCACTGCACTCCAGCCTGGGTGAGAGAGTGAGACCCTGTCTCAAAAACAAAAACAAAAAACCCCAAACCAAAACAAAAACCCAGGATTTTCAGTTTCTTTCAGAAAAATAAAAGCAGAATTCATAGCACAACTGGTTGGGGTTTTCTACGGCCCACTGTGCCCACTCCTGGGCTGTTTGCTACCCTGGGCCAGCCACAGCCAAGGTACCTCCTGGTGTCGCTTTCCCACCAGGAGGCCTAGAGTTTCAAGTAGCTCCTTCCTTCCTTCTTTCCTTCCTTCCTTCTTTCCTTCTTTTTCTCTCTCTCTCTTTCTTTCTCTCCTTCCTTCCTCCTCCTCCTTTTCTTTGTTTCTTTCTTTCTCTCTCTTTTTCTTCCTTCTTCCTTTCTTTCTTTCCCCTCCTCCCTCCCTTCTTCTCTTTCTTTTTTCTTTTCTTTCTTTCTTTCTCTCTCTCTCTCCTCTCTCTCTCCTGTCTCTCTCTCCTCTCTCTCTCCTCTCTCTCTCTCTCCTCTCTCTCTCTCTCCTCTCTCTTCTCTCTCTCTCTCCTCTCTCTCTTGCTCCTCTCTCTCCTCTGTCTCTCTCCTCTCTCTCCTCTGTCTCTCTCCTCTCTCTTCTCTCTCTCTCTCCTCTCTCTTCTCTCTCTCCTCTCTCTTCTCTCTCTCTCCTCTCCTCTCTCTCCTCTCTCTTCTCTCTCTCCTTTCTCTTCTCTCTCTCTCCTCTCTCTTCTCTCTCTCTCCTCTCTCTTCTCTCTCTCTGTCTCTTCTCTCTCTCTCTCTCTCTCCTCTCTCATCTCTCTCTCTCTCCTCTCTCTTCTCTCTCTCTTTCTCTGTCTCTGTCACCCAGGCTGGAGTGCAGTGGTGTGATCTCAGCTTGCTGCAACCTCCACCTCCCAGGTTCAACTGATTCTTATGCTTCAGCTGCCCAGGTAGCTGGGATTACAGGTGTGCACCACCACACCCGGCTAATTGTTGTATTTTTAGTAGAGATGAGGTTTTGCCATGTTGGCCAGGCTGGTCTCTAACTCTTGGCCTCAACTGATTTGACTGCCTTGGCCTCCCAAAGTGCTGGAATTACAGGCATGAGCTACTGTTCCTGGCCTCAAGTAGCATCTTTCTAAAAAAAAATTAAACTTGTAAGGAGACAGCCAGTGCTTGAGACCAAACATGGGATGTGTGGTTGCTTGCCCCTCAGCTTTGTTTTACCCTCGGGTAAGGCTCCTTGGCCCAGATGTGGGTGAACACTGCCTGGGTGGAGGGAGCCTCTTTCTTGTAAAATGAGCACAGGATCTTTGAGAGGATTAAGTCAAATGACAAATGTTAACACCTTGCAAGAGTCAACATTCAGGAAATGGTGGTTCTGAGCAGGGGCATCCCAGACCGCTCAGGACAACACAAGATTCTGACAAGTAATCTGCACCTCCAACTCCAAGGAGCAATGGTCACAGTTGGCACCACATCTGTTTGCCAGGATCAGCTTGAGGAAGAGGGTACCCCGTGAGACCACAGTTTCTGAGGAAAAGGACGGAGAAGGGGAGTGGGCTTTGTGTTTTCGAATTGTCATTTTATTTTCTCACTGTTGGATATGGGGAGTAGCGTGATTAGGCCAAGGGACTGGAACCCAAAGTGGAAACAGACCTTAAGTGCTAACACGGATGCCTTTTGCCTTTGGTTACTCACTCCTGTGTAACGATGAGTGTTAGAATGTCCAGGGAAATGTGCTGAGCAGAACTGTCTGTTTTAACAAGGCCACATGTAGCAGAGTCGTGTACCTGAATTTGCTCCAAAGAAGACATTACCAGTGATAGCCTGGTGCATTGGCCCCAAGGGCTCACTTCCAGAACAAATACACAACCAGCTTCCTACAGAGAGCCCATGGCCAGGGGCCTGTAAACCTAAGGAGGCCTGGGCTTCTTTGGTGTGGGAGGGAAGCAGCTGCCAGGCACTGCTATGGGCCTGACTGGCATTATCGTCAAGGAAATCAGCAGTCCCCAGAAGCCATGCCCAGAAGTGATTTCACTGCTTTCTTCTCCCTGCCAAGGATTCTACCCAAGTCTGTTTTATAGGAAGTTGCCTTTCTTTTGAGCAGAAGAGGACCTCCCCTGTGTTGAGCAAAATGTGAGTAAATGATTACTGGCAGCTATAAAAGGATCTCATAAAGCATTTCTGTGATCCCCGCAAAAGGACCTGATTTTTATACATTTGCCTTTTTAGTTCATTTTGCAAGTACAAGGCTGTTAAAGTCCCTTAATGATGCCGGGGTAAGGCTCACTTTAGGAAATGGGATAGTCAAGGATTTGGGATTTCCCCACACTGTTTCCTTCTCCATCTCATGAGCTGACAAAAGCAACTCTCTGAGTCCCATACCGAGGAACTTGCACTGAGAAAAATAATCCATATTTATTTGCTATTATAAACTAGGGTGGTCTGCAGAAAGAAAACCAGGACTTTTTCCAGGGTGGGCCCTGCCCTGGAGTGGGGCAAATGATGTGGCAGTGAGCCCCATATTGGGGATGTTGAGAGGAAAAGGGTGCATTTTTGATGGGAAACATGAGGTCCTCTCAGTTCGAACTGTAACCAAGGCAGAGATTCTGAGCCGGGGTGGGAGAGTCCACAGGCTGCCCAGAGTCAGGGAAGTCTGGGCTGGGGCACATCTTGGCGGTCACTTACGGTCAGGATCCCCAGGGATATCCCCTGCCTGCCCCCCCCCCCCAAGGGAAGCTTTTTCTCTGTTGAAATCCCGAATTTCCTACAGTGGCTCCAGTCTCCAGAGATTCCCTGGACAGATGCTCTCTCCAGATGAACCTTGTCCTCTGACTTATAACAATCACAACTGTTCCCCACATCTGCTTCCAGGAGATCTCGCTGGCTGGGGTCACTCAATCAGTATAGAGATGAGAAGCTGTCCCCCAATAAATCTTGAGCTTGGATGGCTTCCTACTGCCCTTTGGGCCTGTATCCCTCCACCCCCAAGTCTACCTCCTTGATCTCTGGGCAATTGAGTCTGGACAATAGTTACTCTCTCACCTCCAGATCTCGAGTACTGCACCACTTAGCAAATGCATCAGGTTTAAAAATCCTGCCACTTAACATAGGCTTATTCTCTGTCTAAAATGTGCAGATGTTTAATTGTCTCATCTGTGAAATGATGACAAAAATAGCTTAACTGGTTGGACCAGACAAAACTGAACCTGAGCATTTCTCAAGATCTCTTCCATCTCTAGAATCCATGATTCTGAGATATTTTCAAATATATGCACTAAAAATGAGTTTTTCTAAAACCAAATTGTGATTCATGTGAATTACTAATGACTGAACCAAGTACAGCAGCTTATTTAGTTCTGGCCTCAGGAGAAATCTTTTTTTTTTTGAAACAGGGTCTTGCTCTGTCACCCAGACTGGAGTGCAGTGGCACAATCACGGCTCACTGCACCCTCGACCTCCTGGGCTCAGGCAATGCTCCCATCTCAGGCGATTCTCCCACCTTAGCCTCCGGAATAGCTGGGACAACAGGCATGCGCCACCACACCAGGCTAATTGTTTCATTTTTTGTGGAGAAGGGGTCTCACTATATTGCCAGTGGTCCCAAATCCCTGGTCTCAAGCAGTCCTCTCACCTCAGCCTCCCAAAGTGTTGGGATTATAGGCATGAGCTACCACTCTCTGCAGGAGAAACTTTGTAGTTCACTTTTAGGTGAGAAGTCTCTTCTCCACTAAGTACTGCATAAAAATGGCAAGATTCTCTGCTGAATATTAATGTGACCGTAGCAAACAAAGGAAGAGACAATAAAAGTCTGAAATGTAAATATGTGGCCCACTATTCCAAAATAGTAAATGTAACAAAAGGAAGAAAGTCAGCCTCCTCCACCCTAGTGCACCAGGCGGCCTAGGGCAAGCCACAGAGGTCAGCCCCTTAGTTCCTCTCCCACCATCCCACCAGGCAGTGTCTCTGCCTTTGCTCACATTCTTCCCTGAGTCTTCAGAGCTCCCCGTCCTGCTTCACCTGTGTGAGGTTTCCTCATCCCTGAAGCCCCCACAGCTCACATCTACTTTTTTCTGAATACTTTGCGCAGCCCGCCTGCCCTCTGGGCCGGCTGGAAGTCATCTCTGCTTCTCAGTTTCCCAGCCCCTTGTATGCTGTGACAGCACTCGCCACCCGCTCCTGATATTGCATTGCATGGTTGGTACACACTTGTCTGTCTCTGTCACTGGACTTAAGTTTCTGGAAGGCAGAGACGCTGTCTGTCATCCTTCCCATGGCCCTTACACAGGTTAGACATCCAACACATTTTTATGAAATTTAAATAAATTGAAGAAGGATGACGATTTTCCTATCCAGATGTGTATCTCTACCACAGATTATTGGAACAGACTGTAGTGCAAAAGTGGCAGTGACTTAGTCAATGTAGTCAGTGATTCCGAACCTTGGCACCATTGACATTTGGGCTGGATAATTCTTGGTTGTGGGGGGCTGTCCTGTGCTCTGCTGGATGTTGAGCAGCATCCTTGGCCTCTCCCCAGTGGATGCCAGTAGCACTCCTCCTCCTCCTCTTCCTCCCAAGTTATGATATCAAAAACACTGGCAGTATCCCCAGTCATTGACAATGTCTCCTGAACTACCCCTGGTTGAGAACCACTGATGCAGGTGATTCCCAAAGGAGGCTGAGAGGAAGTACCAGACATGATGCTCAGTGATGTCCTACACAGTGTCCTGACTCCTAGAGTCACCGTCGTTTTAATACAATAGTGCACAGCAGCCACTTACACCTCTGGCCAAATATTTCTCCCTGACAGGCTATCACAGTGCACGCTAGTCAAACACTGGAATTTTCTATTTTTTTTTTTCTTTTTTGAGATGGAGTCTCACTCTGTCGCCCAGGCTGGAGTGCATGGCAAGATCTTGGCTCACTACAACCTCTGCCTCCTGGGTTCAAGCAATTCTCCTGCCTCAGCCTCTTGAGTAGCTAGGACTACAGGCATGTACCATCATGCCCGGTTAATTTTTGTGTTTTTAGTAGAGATGGGGTTTCATCATGTTGGCCAGGCTGGTCTCGAACTCCTGTCCTCAAGAGATCCACCCATCTCGGCCTCCCAAAGTGCTGGGACTACAGGAGTGAGCTACCACGCCCAGCCCAAATGCTGGAATTTTTTTAAAGGAGGTGGGGAAGGAAGGAACTGAATAAGACCTCATCCCCTTTGAAACATAAATACCTTTGTTTAGGAGGTTGTGGTCTTGGAGCACAACAGCTACTAACAGGTGCCTGGGGTCATACCGGGAAACCACAAGGGCAAAAAGTAACAACAACAGCTGATTTGAGAGACATATTTTTCCTTAGAAGGTACAGAGGGCCATCACTGCTTGAAATACTCACACATACAAATTCAAGGAAGGGGCACACCTATTTGGCACAAGCCCTGTGGCTGTGGTTAGAGATGATTTGAATATTTTTAGTGTGCAGGAAGGTGAACTTCATGTATCCTTACCTTGGCTTCGTTAGGCTGGGGCTATCTGTCAGCTACAGAGCAGCCCACAGGCAGGCGGAGCTGTGATGAAGAACATTTGTTCAAACACAGCAAATGGTGTTTGAAAAAACCACCACCCTTGCTTTTTTATGAAGCTATGACACTCTGTCATGTCAGGGAGCTGAGCCCAAGTGATGCCCAAGTGGCCATGATAGACTCACACTACAGGGCCTGGGAGAGCAGTGGGATTGTTTTTTTTTCCTCGTTGAGGCAGTAAAAGATTAATTTTTGAGGCAGTGACTGAGGCATTATGCATTAATGACTATGCAGGGATTTTCATTCACATATCACACACTGACAGTGGAAACCGAAGCTGCTGTGTAAGGTGCTGGCTCAATGCCCTTCCATGACTCCTTCCTCATCACGTCATTTGTCTGCCTAGATGCCGGGACCTTCCGAATCATGGGGTCGATTGAGTAAAGGGCCCATGGTTTGGTGCAGAGCATCTTGAGCCAGCACACGAGAATAACTGATGCAGCTGCTGAGATGAGAAGGTCTGCTGCAATGCTAATAACTCCACCTGGCTGCTCTCACATTTGACTTCTTGTATTCAGATTTGGAGAGACAGCTGGGAGCCTCTGATGAGAAAATAAAAAATTTACAACAACAAGCAAGCTGTCCTCTGACACCAGGAGAGGAACTCGTTTCAGCCCTGGCAAGAATTGCAGCTGGACTTTGTGAGGCACTGTTTCATCAGATGCCAAACGTCATAGCAAGGGCAAGAATGACAAGAATTACAGTTTCTGCCCTGATGCACAGGTACTGATGGAAGAGATATTTCTGTGTTGATTTTGCACTTCTCAGGGCGAATCTGCAAAATAGATATCAAAGGAGATGTGGGCGCTGGGCAAGAGCCACACCAATCAACCATACAGAGCAGTCTGGAGGACTTTCTCCCCATCTCCAACCCTCAGTTTTTCCCACCTGTTAAACACAGGCCACAATGTCTGTGGCAGCCACCTTGCAGTGCAGTTAAAAGAACCGGTTTAAACAGTGTTTCTTAGCTTAGAGTCAATGGCTGAACAGGTTGCAGAGGGGCTGTAAAATCCTGAAATTTGCATGAAGCAATGGACATATGCATCTTTCTGAGGAGGGGTTTGTAGCTTTCACTATATTCTTAAGAATATAGTCACTCTTAAGAGGTTAAGGGCCACTGTTCTAGGTAATGTGTGAAAGTGATGTATGTGTCCTGTAATTGAGCTATTATCAGCAAGCTTTTTGAGGAGAAAGGGACACAGAGGAGCACCTATTATGTGTTAGGGACTGTGCAGGACACACAGAGAATAGAAAAAAAACCACCCTGGCCTTCTGGAGCATATGATAGACTTTAGATATGAGCCCAAAACAGATTAAAAGTTAAAAGGAAAAGCTAAGTATAGGCAACACAGGTGAAAGCTCAGAAGAATGTAAGTGCCCCATAGTAGGAGAGAAATGGACTTCCAGCTGCAGTGGGTTTAGAGATGGACACAGAGCGAGGGTGGGATCGAGTACAGGGAAAGGCAGGCAAGAGCATCTGTGGAAGAGGGATGGCTGCTGCAGCAGAGCTTGCATACTGAGTTGACACGCTCCATGCCAGAGACCCTTAGATTGGGACTAAGTGTCACTGAAGAGGAGGCTGCATTCAACAGATGGTTCTCAGGGTGACAGTTCATCCCAGGTGCCCTCAGACCCACATGACCTGCTCTTGGTCCTTCAGCCTCCGCTCTGCAGATGGGGCTGAGGGGCCCACCCAGACAAGCCCTGTGGCAGAGAACAGAGCCTGCTCAAGACAAATATTCTCCTCCTTAGGAGCAAGTCCTCTTGACCCCCATGTTCCAAGCAGGAAGCTTTTCACATGTAGACTTTCTTCCTGCTGTGATGCACAAAAGCAGCCTCTTCCCAGTTAACAAAGTCTGGTGGAGCCTCCTGGGGCCATGCCTAGCACATCATTACCTGAAGCAGACTAGGCAAACAAAGCCCTAGAAAATGAGAAAAAATGGAAATGATTTGATATTTTAGAAGAAAATATTGAAGTGTTTATCATGGGGAAAACTGGAACCCTGTTAATATTTTTACTAGTGTTGTATGGCATGGCAGTTTCTAAATTCTGCATGTGGTGGGGCCACCGTAACTCTTTTTGGGCAGAGGACTCTGTGATGATTCTACTCAGACCGTGGCTCCACAGACTGGCAAGGCTGCCCCTTCCCAAATCAGCAAGTGTCCTTGACCAAATGGTCATTTCTCCACTCCTCTGGGACTCTGGAAGAGCATTCTCCAGAGCTCTTGGGATCTTGCCTTGGCTCTGTGGATGTAAATATCCCAAATTCTTTCTAGAATGTACTCTTGAAGACTGAGTTGACTCTGGGGATCAGTGTAGGATCACTGTCCCCACTTTGCAGCCCCAAACCCACTTCCCAAGGGAGTAATTCATTACCTGCAGTCCTGATTACTCAAAGGGAATGTCTAACGACGTCTGCTCTGCGGCACCCGAGGACCTGAGACCAGGACTCCTGGCCTCTTTTCAGAAAGAGTGGAGTCTGCCATTTCCTGATCACCTTCCTGTCCTCAAGGGCAGCTCATCTCCCGTGTTACATTCCTGCATGAACCCCCGCCCTGATCCTGTGACTTGTCATGTGCCACAGTGCCATGAGGTTTGTGTTACTTTGCTTCTGTTCCTGAAAGTTATCAGTTCCCCTTTTCATCCTATCACTGCCTGGCTGAATGATGAGGGTCCCTGAGGGGAACTGGGTCTCTTCTTTCTGTTCGCGAGTACCAGAAGCAGCACACGCAGGGCCAATGGCTTCAGTTATAGCCACTGGGATGAGGCATGATTCCTACAAGCCAGGAGAGAAAGACAAGCCTGGGAGATATTGTCTCAAGGGAGATACCTCTTGGGGAGAGCCAGCTTCCCAAAATTGCCCCCTGTACTAATCTGGTTTTAGTATTCCTCTCAAACAAAGCCAGGCAATATCTTTTGGGCTCTCTTTTCTGCACTAGGCTCATCAGATGGAGGAGGGGACTCTGGCCCAGCAGAAGGCAGCAGGAGTCTGGCTTTGGCTCTCAGTCAAGACTCCTTCCAGTTCACTTGCTCCCTTGTTGCTTTTAATCAGTCAAAGCCCAGAGCTCCAGATGAAAAAGAAGTGGGGAGGGAGAAAGGCTAAACCTCAGTTCAAGTTAAAGCAGGATTATTTATTTTAATTATTTATTCATACCAACTTCCAGCACGGTGCCACATACACGATGGCTGGTATTTAGAATTTCTCAGTCGTGTCTGATCAAAGCTTAACAGTTCCTGGGTCTCTTCACTTTCACAGAATTCTACTTCGGTGGGGTGGGGTGGGGTGGGGAGGCAGGAGTTCGATGTGGGAAATTAATTTGGGCTCAGGGATTAACAATGGTTAAATCTTAGTGTACCTCACCTGCCAGGTAACATGGTATGGTAAACAGTTTTGGTTTTGGCTGGCTGTGCCCTGACCTACCTCTAAGAGTTACTTATTCTACATATGGAAAGTTATTAGTCAAGATGTCTGCCCCTCTCTGGCCTGGGGTAATGCATGTGAACCATTAGAGGTCAGTCAGATCCTCCTTCTTTGGAATCTGATATTTGAACAAAGTCATCAAAAGACGGAAACCAACTGGAGCTCATTTGTGATGCACAGTGGTGTAGCCAAGCGACCCCAATGAGGAGGTCCTAGGTCTTGATTCTGTGCTGCTTCTTGCCTATGGCGTCACCCCGGTTCCTGTTTGTTCTTTCCTGGTTTCTGGACCTGATTTCCAGTTGAGCTATTGAAAGATCAGCTGTTTTTCCAGTAAATTCCCTTTTGATTTAGATTAGCCAAGGTCAGTTTCTGTTGCTTGCTACTCAAGGAGCTCTAACTACACCCACAATGAACCTTTGTTTCTCAGAATCCCTTTAGTCACACACAGGTTTCAGAATGGTGCCCTAAAATGGTGCTAGAAGCAAATAAAATCTTTGTGTTGACTTGGACTGTGTTGTAATCATTTCCTACAATTTATCTCCTTAATTGCCAAGTTCATGCTGGCTATTCATTGATTGTAGTTTGTAGCCTGTCTTTTGGTTTCTTTCAGCATTTTTTAGTTCATGTCACACGTGGCCAAAACTCCCCACCCCATTCCTGGGACCAGGCTTGCTTTCCTCATGGTCTGCCGCTTGACAGTCTTCAGGCAGAAGACACTCAGATACCTGCTAGGGAAACACAAACCTGGACAACATTTCTATAAGCCACATTAGAAAAACTATCAGCAAGAGCTTCTAAAATGTTCTTTCTTTTTGAACTAGTTATTTAACTAGTTTGGGAACTTAACCGAAGAAAATTGTGAGAGAAGCATAAAGATTAAGTATATTTGTTACAGTGTTATTTTGTAGTAGCAAAAACCAGAAAACATTTCCCAGCAACAGAGAATCGCTCAAGTAAACAATGATATATTCATATGACAGTGTGTGATGTATCAATTCAAAATCATGATTTTATAGATTATTTAATGCTGTGAGGAAAATTCTCACAATATCTGTGTACCAGGAGAGAAAAAACAAACCAAGACACAAAACTGTACACACAGGGTAATCTCAACTTTTTTTTTTCTTTCAAATTGGGAAGGACCGCACCAACATATCAGCAGTGGTTAACTCTTGGTGGTGTGATCATGAGTGGGTTAGCAGGCTATACACTCTTTGAAGGCAGGAACTCTGTCTTGCTTAAGGTTATAGCTCTAATTCTTAGCTCAGGTCCAGGCACATAGCTTGCCTTGAGATAGTGAATGAGCTTCTTTATGTTTTTCCATAGTTGTATTGCTAGAGATCAATAGATATCAAAACAGTCCTACTCGAACTTCTCCCTCTTTGTGAAACCTTCACTGATCCTTCCTGCCCTTCCCAGAATCCCCAGCCCAAAATTCAAATCAATCACTCTTAGCTCCAAAAGTTTCTCTTTACACCCTTTATCGGAGTATTGGCTCATCTTTCTTTCTCCAGGAGATGATGAGTCCCTTAAGGGAAACAACTCTAAATCATTTTGTATTCTCAGAGCACTTAGCAGTGTCCAGCACACTGATTCCTTCTAAAAAAGTTTTATTTTATTTTAGATTCAGGAGATACATATACATGCTTGTTACACGGATATATTGCATAAGGGTGGGGGTTGGGCTAGTGTGTTACCCAAATAGTGAACATTGTACTCGATAGATAATTTTTCAAACCCCCAATCCCCTCCCACCCTCTTTGGAGTCCTCAGTGTCTATTATTTTCATCTTTATGTCCATGTGTACCCATTGTTTAGCTCCCACTTATGAAAACATGTGATATTTGATTTTCTATTTCTGAGTTAGTTCACTTAGAATAATGGACTACAGTTCCATCCATGTTGATACAAAGGACAAGATTTCATTATTTTTTTATGGCTGTGTAGTACTCCATGGTATGCGTGTGTGTGTGTGTGTGTGTGTGTATATATAGATATACACACCTGCACATGGTGTGTGTATATATACATATATGTGTGTATATGTACACACATATATGTATTGTGTATATATGTGTATATATCCATATATGTGTATATATCTGTATATATACATATATGTGTATATATACATATATGTGTATATATACACATATATATGCACATCGTGTATATATACATACATATATATACATATATATACACACCATGTGCAGGTGTCTTTTTTATATAATGATTTCTTTTTCTTTGGGTTAATACCCAGTAGTGGGATTGCTGGGTTGAATGGTAGTTCTATTTTTAATTCTTTGAGAAATCTCCAAACTGCTTTTCATAGAGGTTTAAGTAATTTACATTCCCACCAGCAGTGTATAGACATTCCCCTTTCTCTGCATCCGTAACAACATCTGTTGTTTTTGTTTTTAATAATAGCCCTTCTGACTGGTGTAAGATGATATCTCAGTGTGTTTTAAATTTGCATTTCTCTGCAAATTAAAACTTTTTTTTCATGTGTTTGTTGGCCACTTGTTTCTTCTTTTGAGAAATGTCTCACATGCACTGCCTAGTTTTTCATGCGGTGTCAGCACATTCAATCTAATTGATGGTCCCTCTGTTCCTGTTACTATAGCATAGTGCACATGGGAGAAAAAAAGTTGATAGAGAAGCCAAATCTAGTGTGTATGTCAGGCTCTCATGGGATTTTGTCTATCTTCAGGTTTCTGGGCTGCAACTTGATATCACAATGGGATGGCATTACACCTGTAAACCATCCCAACGGTCTTAGTTTTCTAGGGCTGGCATACCAAATACCAAAGACTGGGTGGATTAAACAACAGACATTTATTTTTTCACAGTTCTGGAGGCTGGAAGTCCAGGCTCAGGGGGTCAGCAGGTTTCATTTCTCCTGAGACCTCTCTGCTTGGCTTGAACACAGCCACCTTCTCACTGTGTCCTTACATGGCCTTCTGTCTGTGTGCACTCATCTGGCGTCCCTTCTTCTCATAAGGACATCAATTGTGTTGCATTAGGGTCCTACCCTTATGACCTTATTTAACTTTAATTACCTCTTTAAAAACCTTATCTCTAAATATAGTCATATCGCGGGTAGACCTTCAACATACGAATTTTAGGGGAACACAATTCAGTCCATAACATGAAGGGACACAGTAAATTCTTAGTTATTGTTTGCATTCCTGTACTTGTAGGTATCAGGGAAAAGAAATAATGAACACAGTGATCAAAATTTTATCCATAAACACTGTCCTGGTCATAAGTTCCAGGATTATACTGTTGTTGCTCTCATATCCCTTTAAAATAATGACCTACCTAGGTAATAGAAGTCTGTGACAACTTGCCTTTCTCCACAGCCAATAACAAGATCTGATTGCATGTAGGTTTTGTTTGTTTGATTGTTTGATGCCCAAGGAAACCTCAAACAAGTCTTTAGTATCATCGTCAACCCACAAAACAGTATTGATTGCAAAGTAATGCACAATAGGTCACTTGTGTACAAGAGAGTGTTCTTTAATCGCAACACCATCCTTTACTGTGGCTAAAGAACAATGAAGTGGTTTGGGAAAGAAGTTGCTACAAGCAATCAGAGGATGGTTTAAGGACATGCAGTAATGCCAGAGTGATGGAAACTATTCTTCAACATTTTCCTTCTCAAATTAATTCCTAGTAATTTCCTTTTTAATCAGTTTGTTCTTTTTGTTTTATGTTATATTATAAAAATAGGGGGAGGGAGAGATAGAAGATAATCTTCTATTGGCTTAGGGCTATTTTATGCCTATATCTATGGTTGCTGGAAGAGGCATAGAGCAAATATTCAAGGTCACATATTTGCCCCTTGCAATTCAAATTAAAATGCACCTATCTTGCAATTTTTGCTTCTTGTTTTCAGCTGGTCTTTGTCACACTATCTCACTATCAAACCAGCCCTCTCCCCACTTCTCCTTCCACCTTAGTTTCAACACTTAAGGAATGAGAGAACATTTCTTGTTCTGATTCATGGTATCACTAGTGCATGCTCTACATGAATCTATCAGCTCTCATTTTCACATAATGTGGCATGTTTACACAATCACCACCCTGCCTGTATGTAGTCTTCTAATTTAAAAGTTTTTTTCATGTGAAAATCATTTCTGAAATACATTTTCTTCGCTGTTTCAAGCACATTAAAAATTTTGTTCCAATCTGTAAGAAGGATTTCTCTGTGTGCAACACTATAAAAACCTCAAGATTTTTATCTTTCTTGAATTGTCTAAAGATAGGAGGAGATTCAATTTGCTAAGGGTCCATGCTTTTGACACAAAGACAAATATCTATGCCTGTGCTATCCTGGTTCACTTAAAAAAAAAAGTCTCTAGAGATCACGGATTCTCCAGATACAGAGAATGAACTACCCAAGTCTTGCTTTCTCCATTAATTTTAGTATGTTCTTTCTCTGATGCTTCACTTCAGAAAAGAGGTATAATTACTACCTTTATGAGTCAGACTCATGGCCCAGCACCTGCTAGAAAATTAAAAAATATCTTCCTCATGTCGCATCACAAAGTGAGGCTCATTGTTTTCACACAGTTGCTGGTGTTCACTCATTTGCCAAAATGACTATATTGGAGGCTTTAAAAGCCATAGCAATAATGAAAAACAATGACTAGAGACATTTCCAAATGTCAATACATAAAGATAGTAACATGAACTTGATAAACTCGGGTTTTCATTCTTTTAAAATTGTTCATAGATTAATATAGGAGAGTCTGTTTCTCCCAGGCATGACAAAGCAGCAGATGCAGGAAGTTCAGAGTTGTTTTCTTAAAACATACCCTAGGTAGTTACTTAGGCATTAGGTATGGAACTTAGTAAATGCTAACTACTTTAGGAGATTCAATATGTTTGAATATATTATTGACACAAAGATTAAAGAACAATTGTAAAACTGATGTCATAACATAACTGTCCTGCTCAGCAGAGTATAATAAAAAAAATCTTTACATAGTCCATTTTTTTGCCTAAATGCTGTATAGAGAGATAAAGGTCAAAATACTGTTGTTCTGCAGATGACAAATACAGTGTTTGATCCCAATGTCAAACAGAAGACAATAAAGATGTCAACTTTCTTGGCTCTGCCATATTTTCCCAGCAACTTCAAAAGGTGTTTCTGTACAAAACTAACTTGAAATTTACTTTGAATGAGGAATATATGCTAAACAGTCACAGACTGAGATACAGTAGGGAGAGTTTCACTACCACTCACTCCCAGCCCAACTTATAACGTTTCTAGGCCTTTGCCATGTGCACTGAAGGGGAAGAACAGAGTGGAGAGGCACTGCATGTCCTTGGCCAGTGGCGACGGTAAACACAATCTCACTTGAAATTTATACAGTTGTCCCTTGGTATCCTCGAGAGATTGGTTCCAAGACTCTCACAGATACCATGTTGAAGTCCCTTATGTAAAATGGCATAGAATCTGCATATAATGTACATACTTACTGCTGTATTTTAAATCATCTCCAGATTTACTTAAGATACCTAATACAATGTAAATGCTATGTGAATACTTGTTATACTGCATTTAAAAACTATATCTTTTAAAAATTAATGCATTGTTAATTTTTTATTTTTATTTCTTTTAATCACTGGTTGGTTGAATCCATGATGTGGAACCCACAGATACAGAGGGCTGACTGTAGTAGGAAATCTCACTTCAGAATCTGTAACTACAACCTGACCCTCACCTGGCTTTTTGTATGAATGTATATCCCCCACATATGACAAATCAAAAAAGAATTTTAATTGAAGTGGTCTCACAATGTTTGTATAATTAACTGGGAGGGACAAATGCAAATCTTCTCTGGAAAAATGCAATCTCAATTGGGTCTCAAAGAATTCTTATAGATAAGGTTCCAAGGGACACAATTTCACATTGAAATACATATACACATAGTCACCTTTCCTTGAGAAAGATCTAGCCCGCCTTGAGGATGAGCATGGGAAAACAAAGCACCATGAATGAGAACCATCAAAAACAATAAGCAGTAAAATCAGATCCATAAAAATTATTAGACTCAGAATATAAAATAGCAAGTTTGATGTGTTTAAAGAAATGAAAAGTTTACAAGCAAGGAATAATAGTTTTTATAAAATCTAGCACATTGAAGAAAATCGAATAAAGCTTTTGGAAAGAAATAATTGCTTTAGGCAGTAAGATTATGAGAACAGATGCAGGAAGGTCTGAGATGTGAGAAAAAATTGTGAACAAATAAATCGAAAAATACGTTGGGTAAATCTAAACAAACATTGGCTACATGTAAAAATAATATCTAATTTGTGAGATTAAAAAACAATATAGAATTCAAATACTAGCCAAAGTATAATACAAAATGGAAGAAGATGAAAAATTATAAAGTATTCTATGGTTCCTGCATTGTTTGGGTAGAGCATCAAGAAATTAACTTTAAGCAAGCACATTAATATGTCTACAGTAACTCCTAAAATTAAAATAGAGATAATTGCTTCCAAAGAAGCAGAAGGTAGAGGAGGTGGGGAGAGGAATAAACAAAATAAGAAAACAAAAAAGATGGCAAGAGACAGGGCAGAAAGCTAGAAAAATAGAAAGCACATAAGAAGGCAGAAATAAATCAAAGCAAGAAGAACAAAGATAGAGTTTTAAGATCCTCTGCATGATAACAAAACAATGGAATTTTATACACACTCTAAAATCATGAGTGTTAATTTCATACTGCTACTAACAGTGAACAAGTAGCGTAGATGTCCTTTGAGAATAAAAGGCTTTATTCCATAAAAGAAGCTTTAAACTTTTGAAGGCCTGTCTCTCAAAAATGGACGTTTATAGACAGTTTTCAAGAGCACTCTTATGGTTACTAGATTTAGAACATGTTTTTATTCTTGTAAAATTTGGCCTTTGACTTTATCTGGAGAATTTTATCTTGTGAACTGCTGTGTTGTTTGTTAGTTCTCCTTCTCCTTTCACTCCTATATTAATACTTTTTCTCCTTTGTATTTAGGAGGACCTGGTATTTTTAAGGCTAGATATGGAATACCATTTTTTTTTAAAGAAATGAATCAGAAAGTTCAAGACCTCAAGACTTAATATAGAAAGTGATATTTTAAAAAAGGAATGTGGTCTATAATATCGTCCTTCTACAGGATGCTAAATAGCTTCCTAAAGGGTCCTTATAAGATTCCACAGTGGATCCTTTGCATGGGGTTTTTTTTTCTTCGTCCTACGTGCTACTTCTTTATTTTGTTCTGTAATGCTTTTTGCCATAGTTTCTGAGTTCTTTGTTTGTTTGTTTGGTCACCAAAAGGACACAGAGATGTCTTCAAATTTGCTCAGGGTTCAGCAGCATATTCCTTCTCAGAGGCACAACTGGAGGGCAAGATGATGTGCATAGCCTCTAGTCCAGTTCCCAGTTTATTTGTGCCTATTTGCCTAATCCAGGCTTTGCCACTTCTTATCTGTGTCAGTTTGAGTGAGTTGCTAACCTTTCTATAGGTCTGTTTTCTTATCTGTAAAAGGAAACCAGTAAACATACCAACACCACATGGCTCTTTGAGGTTTAAAAGTGTTTAAAGCCCTGAGCACCATACATTGCCCATCATAAATAATGCCTATCAGCTCCTATAATGTTATTGTTACTATACTGCTGCTGCTGCTACTACTGTCGTGTACGCGGAATCTTCCGACATAGCCAACTTCTCTATACATGCTGCTTGGTCTTCTGACATCATTGCTGCACGGACAGAATTCCACGTCCCAGGATCTAACACCACTGCTCATCTCTCCTTCCCCACCACCACTCACACAAACTTTTTTAGCCTTTTTTTCAGATTTGCCATCTTAGAATGTTCCCAGCAAAGTGGCCTTCGGTGCCTTGAGGGGCAGCACCCAGTTGGCACAGCAATGAAGGTCCAGTTTCTTTTTATTATTATTATTTGTTTGTTTTGTTTTTTGACATGAAGTCTCACTCTGTCACCCAGGCTTGAGCGCAACGGCGTGATCTCGGCTCACTGCAACCTCCGCCTCCCGGGTTCAAGCGATTCTCCTGCCTCAGCCTCTGAGTACCTGGGACTACAGGCTTGTGCCAGCACGCTCAGTTCATTTTTGTATTAGAGACGCGGCTTCACCATGTTGGCCAGGCTGGTCTCGAAGTCTTGACGTCAAGTGATCCACCCATCTTGGCCTCCCAAAATGCTGGGATTGCAGGCATGAGCCACCAAGCCCAGCTGAGGTTCTTGTTGATACTCTGTTGCCTTTGGGCTGTGAGTCTTTGATCTTTTTTCATCACAGGGCCTTTTTTTTTTTTTTTTAAATAGAGATGGGGGTCTTGCTATGTTGCCCTGGCCTCAAGTGATCCTCCAGCCTCAGCCTCCCAAAGTGCTGGGATTACAGGCATGAGCCACCACACCTGACCCATCACAGGGCTTTTAATGGGATATTGGAAGGGGCTGCCTCAAGGCTTGTTAGCCAGATGTCATGCCATCTTATACTGGAAGTCTATTTACTACTTTTAAAGTGGGAACACAAACTGTGGGAGAAGGCCTGATGCCTGTGAAGGCAGTCCTTTCAACAAGCAAGGAGGAAGTCTTTTTGGTAATGAAGGAAAGCCTCTCAGTGACCTGCAGTGAGACCTTGACCCTAATGTGAGTTGGCTAAGGCAGTATAATTGCCCCATTTTTACATGTATTTAGATGTTAGATTTGGGGCTAAATTATCCTCTCAGGAGGGCTAAGACTACATCTAAATACCGCTGAGACAATATCCTTACCATTTGTCCAGGAAAATTCAGAACGTTTATGAGAAGATCTGTATGCTGAAACCCATGGTATTAGGTTTAGAAAAAAGGTTTATGTTCAACATTTAACGGTTGAATTTCAATAGTATATGAATACACATTTCTCGTCATTGAAAGTTTAGCTGCTTTTATATTAATCAGGCCAGAAAAGGCATAAATAATAAAACAATGAACAGTTCATAAAGATTTTGTGATTGAAAAGCAGTCAGGACCATACACTCAATCAGGGCATGTGCCCTTAGACCTAGTTGGACACTCTTCTCTGTGCCCTTTCAATAGCTGTTCTAGTTCCTGGGAGGGGTGGGGATGACTCTAGGAGCCCTGGGTATATGGGGACCATGGACGATTAAGAGTGTGCCTATGAAGTTAGCCTAAGAAACATTTAGGACATCAGTAACTAAATTAAGAACAGCAACATAGACTCTATACATATACACATGACCAGTTTAAAGCATCAAAGTACAAATTACAGATGAAGGCATTTTCAAAGGCCTTCACTACATAATCAAAACAAACTCTAACATTAAGTTGTATGACTATATCTGAATCATCAATAACAACATTAAAACATGGAAAAAAGTTCTCTTTTCATCAAATAGAGCCACCTAGGTGGAGGCAGGCTGAGGGAAGGGAGCATAGCTTCTGCCTTGGATCTGAGGTCTAGGGCCCAACTCCTGGACCTGAGGTACTCTACTGGATTTTGCCAGAAAGTCTAATGCTCTGATGCAAACAGGATTCTGGTTTACCTGACTTGAGAATGTTGAAGAGTGGTTTTTATTTAACATGGAGTCTGTGTACCCTAGGAGTACTTGAAGGAGTTGATGATTGTTAGTTTATAGGGCTTCTGGTATTTCCCTGACATAGATATTCTTGTTTAACTGTAGTGCTAAAAACATGATATTTTAGTATACACTGAAATTTTCTCAGTCCGGATACAAGGTAGAGTGGAGTGATGGGAATAGACAATTTTGGACTAATGATTCTCCTTTTCTATGCCCTGGCTTTATTAAAGTATGCATCTGAGGGACAGTGTCATGAAAGCAAGCCAAAAACAACATTAGCAAAAAATGTTTATTGTTGCAAATGCCCCCTCTGGCAATGCATTTAAATATAAGCAGCTCTTTTCACTTCTTCTTGATATTAATTCCTAGGACACATCATTAGCTGGAAAAAAAATCTTAAATAGCCAAAGAAGTATAGGTTAGTGTCACTAATTCTTTTAAATGTAATTAACAATGTTTTCTTTTGGCTTAGGATGGACTTGGCGATGTGGGCTCTTTTTTGGTTCCATATGAACTTTAAAGTAGTTTTTTCCGATTCTGTGAAGAAAATCATTGGTAGCTTGATGGGGATGGCATTGAATCTATAAATTACCTTGGGCAGTATGGCCATTTTCACGATATTGATTCTTCCTACCCATGAGCATGGAATGTTCTTCCATTTGTTTGTATCCTTTTTTATTTCATTGAGCAGTGGCTTGTAGTTCTCCTTGAAGAGGTCCTTCACGTCCCTTGTAAGTTGGATTCCTAAGTATTTTATTCTCTTTGAAGCAATTGTGAATGGGAGTTCACTCATGATTTGGCTCTCTGTTTGTCTGTTATTGGTGTATAAGAATGCTTGTGATTTTTGTACATTGATTTTGTATCCTGAGACTTTGCTTATCAGCTTAAGGAGATTTTGGGCTGAGACAATGGGGTTTTCTAGATATACAATCATGTTGTCTGCAAACAGGGACAATTTGACTTCCTCTTTTCCTAATTGAATACCTTTTATTTCCTTCTCCTGCCTAATTGCCCTGGCCAGAACTTCCAACACTATGTTGAATAGGAGTGGTGAGAGAGGGAAAGCTGGAGGCATCACGCTACCTGACTTCAAACTATACTACAAGGCTACAGTAACCAAAACAGCATGGTACTGGTACCAAAACAGAGATATAGATCAATGGAACAGAACAGAGCCCTCAGAAATAACGCTGCATATCTACAACTATCTGATTTTAGACAAATCTGAGAAAAACAAGCAATGGGGAAAGGATTCCCTATTTAATAAATGGTGCTGGGAAAACTGGCTAGCCATATGTAGAAAGCTGAAACTGGATCCCTTCCTTTCAAGACGGATTAAAGACTTAAATGTTAGACCTAAAACCATAAAAACCCTCGAAGAAAACCTAGGCATTACCATTCAGGACATAGGCATGGGCAAGGACTTCATGTCTAAAACACCAAAAGCAATGGCAACAGAAGCCAAAATTGACAAATGGGATCTAATTAAACTAAAGAGCTTCTGCACAGCAAAAGAAACTACCATCAGAGTGAACAGGCAACCTACAGAATGGAAGAAAATTTTTGCAACCTACTCATCTGACAAAGGGCTAATATCCAGAATCTACAATGAACTCAAACAAATTTACAAGAAAAAAATAAACAACCCCATCAAAAAGTGGGTGAAGGATATGAACAGACACTTCTCAAAAGAAGACATTTATGCAACCAAAAGACACGTGAAAAAATGTTCATCATCACTGGCCATCAGAGAAACGCAAATCAAAACCACAATGAGATACCATCTCACACCAGTTAGAATGGCAATCATTAAAAAGTCCGGAAACAACAGGTGCTGGACAGGATGTGGAGAAATAGGAATACTTTTACACTGTTGGTGGGACTGTAAACTAGTTCAACCATTGTGGAAGTCAGTGTGGTGATTCCTCAGGGATCTAGAACTAGAAATACCATTTGACCCAGCCATCCCATTACTGGGTATATACCCAAAGGACTATAAATCATGCTGCTATAAAGACACATGCACACGTATGTTTATTGCAGCACTATTCACAATAGCAAAGACTTGGAACCAACCCAAATGTCCAACAATGATAGACTGGATTAAGAAAATGTGGCACATATACACCATGGAATACTATGCAGCCATAAAAAACGATGAGTTCATGTCCTTTGTAGGGACATGGATGAAATTGGAAATCATCATTCTCAGTAAACTATCGCAAGGACAAAAAACCAAACACTGCATGTTCTCACTCATAGGTGGGAATTGAACAGTGAGAACACATGGACACAGGAAGGGGAACATCACACTCTGGGGACTGTTGTGGGGTGGGGGGAGGGGGGAGGGATAGCATTGGGAGATATACCTAATGATAATGATGAGTTAATGTGTGCAGCACTCCAGCATGGCACATGTATACATATGTAACTAACCTGCACATTGTGCACATGTACCCTAAAACTTAAAGTGTAAGAATAATAAAAAAAAACAAAAAAACCCAATGTTTTCTTAAACTCAACATTTATAAATAAAATTTTAATCAAATACATTTTATTTGATTAAAATATGAAGATGTATTTTTATCTAGTCTATGAAGATATACTGGATAAAAGTTCTTTGAGGTCTTTTCCCTTGGCACTTATTATTTAATGAAGTAGTTAATATAATTTTATTAGACACTGTTTGAAATGTTCAAAACAGTAAAATCCTCATCTAAAGATGTTTACTTTTTAACTATTAATAAAAAGTAAATAAGATTCTATGTACAGACCAATTCTTTTTGTCTGCATCTACCATTCTTTTCCATTCAATGTAAACAAAATGTCAGATATTGATTCATCTCATCAAGAAATTCATTGTTAATACAATTTAACCTTTGCCTAATATTTATCAAAATTTGTAACATTTGTGTTACAATCTAGAATAACTCTATAAAGTTATGCACGTTTTCATAGTAATTTAAGAGATCAATAAAAGTTTTACAACCATGAAAATATCTTAATAAATTTATTTTGTAAATGCCAATATTTATAACATGCTGGTTATCTTTACAATATTCTTTGTAGCTATTTAAACTTAGAACGAACTATTTCAGATATCAACCTAAAAATGTGCAAAAGTTACATAGTTTAAAAAATTTTGCAGGGTACATTAGAAAAATATTGATTTATAATTCTGGAGCATGGGACACGTAGAGTAAGTCCTTGTGTGATCGGGCCAATCACTGCTATAAATAAGGTCGTAGATTCTTTTCTTCCTAACCTCACCAAAAATACATTTCTCAGTTGCTATAGTGAACACTGTGTACTACTTGGAAAAATAAAAAGATTTTATAGTTTACCAGCTTAAACCTCAACTCTACCATTAAAAAAGTCTTGTAATAGTGAATGAAAACTTGGCTGTGCTGGGTTTTAAGAAATTCTGCTTTAAATCAGTGAAAAAAAGTAGTCACTTGAATCTTAGCAGAAACCTTAATTCCCTAGAAATTTAAGGTTCTGGATAGAAAATGACAACTGTAGAACTCACTCACTTTAAGGAAGACAGAAGACAGAAGGTATCTCTTTAGATTAATGTGTTAGGCCATATCAAGTTCCCTTGGGAGAAAAGTAGATAAATCTGGCAATGGGGCACGATGCAAAGCCAGACGTTCATGTTTTGTAGCAAATATATTTCCAGTGCTAAGTTTTTTTACACAAATGTCCTGTGAAAGGCTCTACTTAAAAATACTTCAATATTCTAAATTATATATCTATCTAATTCTTGGTTTGAATTATTAACTATGAGAATTATTAATGGTATTAACAAATAACCATACAAGCTAAATATTAGCACTAAATATGCTAATAAGAGGTATTCAAAAACTTTTTAATGGCAAACAAAATAAATCTTTTTCATTATTTCTAAATTCAAAAATTTAAAGAAGATGGCCACCCTGTGGTGTCATGAGATGAGCTGACTTAATCCTTACAGACAAGTGAGCATAATGCCTCATTGTGTTAAATATAGATTTTGAAATTGAGAATCTAAATGGATTCTCATTCAGTCATTGTTAGTTATACCTTTGAAATAAATCCATCTATGTGTAATACTGCAAGTTACAGTGTTATATTTAAGTCATTTAGAACTACTGTCAGGCAGAATAATGGTACTGTCATATTTTCTTCATAATTTTAGTAAGTTATCTAAGCATTCTATGTCTCACAAGCCTCAAAAGACAACCAGCACTACCAATTTTCTTTTGGGAATCAGATCTCCAAGCACATGCTGTTAGGAGATTAGATTTTAGGATTATTCAGTTGCTTATGATCAAAACCAAAATGCTTCTACTGGATTTTTTTTAATAACTTTTTTTTTTTAAACAGTAAGTTCTTTACAGACTCAGGGCTTTGGGTGTTGGTATAAAATATTTAAAGTTTTTATGAATGAATATTTATTTTCTTTAATTCACTAGTTTTCCCTGGAGAGTTATAGATTCAGAGTCAGTGAGTAAAGAAGTAGAATTTGCACATGCTAGGAGTCAGAGTGTTAAATAGTTCATTATATGCGGGTGGGTCTCAGTGTACCACAGGTTTCAGTTAAACATAAGGGAACTGAGTACAGCAAGGCTATTTCTGTTCAATACTAATACACAGCTCTCAAAAGTGGAATATGCCAGGGCCAGTGGTAACATCATAAGCAGTGCTTTTTAAACTTCAGTGAGTATATGAATCACCTAAGGATGTTATTAAAAATCAGATTCTAGTCACTAAGTGACTAGATAGGGCCGTCTGAGGGCCCCATTGTCTACAGTAAAATTACAGGTTTGGACCAGGTGATGCATCAGGCCCTTCAGAACTATAAAATTATAAATTTTTAAGATAACTCTTATTTTTATGTTAGCTGCTGTCTTCTTTATTTTCCCTCATAAATGGTTATTGAAAATAAAAAGAAGTTTTATTGTGCTGTGTTACTCCCAAAGCTTCCCATTTAGTTGCACTTTGCATTCTTTAAGCCAAGATAGTTATTTCTTTTTAAGGTCAATTTCCAGTCTTTCTCCATAATTCTTAGGACATTTATTGAGATTAGTATTTTCCTTTAACTTTAAGGAGATTTTTAAAATGAATATGGAGTCTGTGGGGTTATTTGTTGCCTAAATAAAAATGTAGTTTCTAATATTTCACGTTTCAGAGAAGCTGTAATATTCTTAAATAGGGGCTGATCCTTTAATTGGAGCCAGTCTCAAAAAACGCACTCCTGCTAAGGCGGCAATGGCTGGTAGTGGTTTTAAATAGCATTTAACAGGGAACAAATCCTTTCCCTTCTCTGAATAGAATTTGAGTCAGTTGCCTCTTGTTTATCCCCAATATCAATATCTTTATTCAGAATTTCATTAACTCTTGCCTGAACTACTGTGTTAGTCCACCAACTAGTATCCCATCTCCAGCCTTTCCATCTCACAATTACTCCAATACACCCCTGCTACAGCAATGTTTCCAAATTTCAACAATGCACACCATGTCACTTCCAGCTGAAAGCCTGCAGTGGGTCCTTATTCAACACCTTCGTGCAATGAGGTCAACCTACTTTTTTCAGGTTCCCACTACTTCCCTTCGCCAAATGTTTTCTACATTTCCCAGAAACAGAATTTGTGACTCTTTTTATACATTTCTTCTACCTTGTATACCTTCTTCCATAAATCCTATCTTCTTCAAGATCCATTATAAATGCCAATTCTTGCTTAAAGTATTCCCTGATTCTTCTAGCAAAAAGGTGAATTCACATAACACCTTGCTGTCAATTCTCTTTTTACCCAATATCCTCTGATGTATATTCTAATTTCTATATATGCTCTCTCCCTGCCCTCTACTGTATAATTCCTGGGAATCTGTATGATGCTTTAATTTTCTTTGTAGCTCTTACAGTACTTTTTCAGTTCCTCATGTCTGTTGAAGAAATGAGTGAATGAATAATACAGATTCAGTATTAATCTATGGATCAAGATGTTCAGAAACTGCAGAAGTTTAAAATTATTTATTAATCTATTATTATTTTGGGCAAATTACTTAATCACTGTGACTCAGTATTCCCACATAGTTTCTTATGGAGTAAGGGATGTTTAGTAAATTTTTTTTACCTAATGAATATAAAGCACTATGCTATATAAATGTTGGAACAGAGGGATATCTTTTGACTTACTAGATCATGGTAAATATTGTCATAGAAAAGTGTATCTCAGATTCATCTATTATGTTCTTAAGAAAATTCTATATGTAAAATTCAGAAAATACAAAGATGATATAATTTATATTTAATATTCTAAAAATGCAACACAATAGTATTGGCTTCACAACGTGTTATTACATAGGGTTAATATTTTCAAGCGGAAAAGTCAAATTCTTCCTCAAAATACCATTGATACCACCTTAGCAATGATACCATAATTGTCTATCATGTTTTGGGGACCATTAAAGGTGTCCTTTGCAGGAGATGGTCTACATTATTTTCCTAAAATATGAAAATAAAAAAGTTTAATAATCTATAGTGACGATAGCATTTGTGAATTTTGAGCACATAATGAATTGATTTCCTGTGCTCCATAAGCCACAACGCAATGGTTAAACATTTTCAGCTGTAGTGTGTTACCTCTTTTAGGATACTAGGTTGATCTACTAGTGCAATAGTGTAAGAGTCATAAGAATTTAAAAAGATAAAACTTGAGAAAGCTAGCTCCATAGTCAAATAAATTAGCAATAATTGATCTTAAATATGACAAAAACTTTCAGACTAACAGAACATTAAAATATCTTAGTCTTACATAATTTTGTGTTAATGTCGTCCAGTCAATTCCCTTACCAGAAAATGTGACTTTTAAGTAGTTCTGACCAACTACAAATATAGTAATTTAATTCAATAAGACTTTTAAAAATTGTTTGAGAATTCTATGTTAACTTAGAAGAATTCTCCATCTTTGTCGATGAATACCAGTTTAAGAAGAAAACCAGAGGGTTATACTTCTCTAAGGAATATTTTCTTTGATATCTTTTCTCTTAACACCTATAAATCCTTCCATGGCAAGTCATGGCAAATATCAATCCATGGAGACATTAAAAGTATTAGACTAAATATCCATTATATGCACTTGGAGCTTTATTTTTTCATCCTACTCACTACTTTCCTAAGATTCCTTATAACTGTCTCATGCCAGGAACTTATTTATCAGTGAGAAAATCAAGAAAAGTTTGAATGTGTTCCTAACCTGTAGGTTACATACTATAATGCTATTTTTTTTGTTGTTAAAGATGTCTTTCTTTAAAGGCAACATAGCTTAGTCTTCACCATTCAAATGGTCTAAGGTGAAATAAATGTTAATATGACCTTTCTGTTTATTCATGGAATTACTTCTCTGATATATTTGTGGAGTATAATACAACCTCATTGCAGATCATGATTCTATTCTCAGAGTGATTATTTATAGAAGTACTCATAAGGCAAAAATGTAATAGCAAACTGAGAAATCAGGTTTTGCAGTAATAGTCTACATCACCATTAGAAAAGCTT
This sequence comes from Pongo pygmaeus, assembly GCF_028885625.2. Lineage (NCBI taxonomy): Eukaryota > Metazoa > Chordata > Mammalia > Primates > Hominidae > Pongo > Pongo pygmaeus. The sequence continues at coordinate 165,961,352 of NC_085930.1, read as the reverse complement.
ATTTCTAAAGTACAAATTTAAATATGTTCGTAATTTAGAAAAAATGAAGAAACCTACTTTATCCCCATGGTTCCTGAAGATACAGACCCACTGTATCTCCATGAGCTGAAATTGCAAGACTGTAAAAAGCATGTATAACCCTATAACAAAGACTGTTGCACACAATAATCTCTTGTGTTTTCACTAAAATTTTCACCAGATTTTGCCATTTTCCTTATGTCATGAGTACTCGTAATTTAAACATGCAAACAACAGATCAGAGACCCTAAGGTCCAGTGTAGTGGTCACCTGTTGGCATTATACAAGATGATTTTAGAGGGTGAACCGACTAACACTTTTTGTTGTTGTTGTTGTTGTTTTGAGACAGGGTCTCACTCTGTTGCCCAGGCTGGATGGCAGTGGCACAATCATGGCTCACTACAAACTTGACCTCCTGGGCTCCAGGGATCCTCCCAGCTTACCCTCCCAAGTGGCTAGGACTACAGGCAAGCACCACTATGCCTGGCTAATTTTCATTATTATTTTTTGTAGAGTCAAGGTCTCCTTATGTTGCCCAGGCTGATCTCGAACTCCTGGGCTCAAGCAATCCTCCTGTCTTGGTCTTTCTAAGTGCTGGGATTATAAGCGTGGAGCCACCGTGCCCAGCGAAGATTTCTTAGATACACATTTATTTCAAAGTGTATAAGAAAAAAACAGTGAATCAAACTCATTATAGCTACTTCTCCTTGAGTCAAATTTACTTTTTACATAAATTTCCGGTTAAAAAGTAAGTGCATTTAAGGAAAAATATAAACTACATACAGTGTAGGTGCTATTGACAAAGGTCATGATGGAGGTTTGGGAAGCTCCAGTGAGGTGGAAAATCTGGGGTCAGGTGATTGTGGTTCTGGTTCTAGTTGTTACTAACTAGCTGTACTACCTTAGCCAAGTCACAATCCCTTTGGGCATCTATTCCTTATCTGTAAAATTACGGTTGGGGTGACTTCTAAGATTCACCCAGTGCCATTCTTCAATGATGTTGTGCTCTCTTGTCAAAGGCCATTACAAGGGATGCCAATCTCTGCAAAACAAAAGTAAGCATTCAACTCTTAACACAAGAGGCCATACTTAAACTAGTCAGGCAAATCAGTGGACCTAATGTGGAATTTTTTTGAGGTTGAGATACTCTATTAATAGACTAATGTTTTGGAAGACTGGAAATAAACTTGATTTTGTTTAGTAACTTTACATCTTTTGCACATGGAAGAGATCCCAAATACCTTTGAATTATCTGATCAATAAGATGGTCAAATAGCAGAGAATTTTATGTAGCATATTTTAAATGTGTTACTATTATTCTAATATGGGAATAGGAAGGCTGGATGTTCATGATGCAGTCAGATGGAGTATTTAAGTAAAGTTAGTTTTTGAAGGAAAATACACTTCTATTAGATGGAGAAAAACATAGATGAACACTAGACTAAGGCAAAGAGTTGTGTTTTAAGAAACAGGAAGTGTCTGCAGGTTTAAAATAAAATAGATGATCTGGCTTCTGGTTTTACTTTTTCACTCTGAAAATAGAAAACATGTTAACCAGTTACCCATTTTCAGGGGTAATAAAATTTGAATCCCAAATTAGCTCTGTATAACTTTACTAAACTGTCTTGAATTAGTTCTTTTCCCAATGGTTCGAGAATACAAGGTCAAATAAAGACCTAACTCTAAGTACCAAAAAGCACTCATCGTAGAAAATATCTATCAATATGGTCAGGTTCTTTGTTTACTAAAATAATCTACATAATTTGATAAATAAACTACCATTTCCTTGAATTGACATTACCATCTCTTTTTCTAGAAGGTCCCCAGCCACTCAGAGAAGACTGTCTTCCTGAAGGTTATCTATCATTAACTCTGAGCTAGCCTAAAGAGAAATTAGATTAACCAATTAGATTGTAAGGTGAGGAAAAGACGCTTTTGATTATGATGATGAGCTCTGCAACTACCTGAACTAAGCATTTTGGAGATTATCTAATTTTAATTAGATAAAGTACTTTTTTTTCTGTTTGGAATACTTATTACATCGATTTAATCTATTCAGCTCAACAAACAAATGAACACATACCAACAAAACTCAAACAATCTATTTTTTTTTGTGGAAATATATCTGCTTGTAGTGGCGCAAGAAATGGAAAAGATGTTATGGGTGAAAAATTTTACCTGTGATCTCTAAAAGGCTATGTTCATAGAGCACATTCCAACATAAATATAGAAATCAGACCTCTGGAATACCAACAACTTAATGATCTGTTACTCTATCAAAACCCTCTTGAAAAATAAGGCTTCACAATTTTCCAGCTTTTTACAGTCTTTTGTTAAATATATCTATAGGTATGCCTTCCTGATCTGTGAAAATAATTTTATCTTTGTCATTCTCAGTTACAGTGAATTCCTGGCACTCTCTGAAAGAGCGTGCACGCTGTGGGGAGCTTCCTGCTCATCATTTTGGATCATTGCTGACTCCGCCTTCTCCTAAGAATGGCAGCCAGTCTCTGTCTAGTCTCATTTGCTGAAGATGCTCCACCCCTGGGAGGATGTGGCTGGGGGAGAATGGGCACGCCTGAGCTAACCCTCTTCGGCTTATCTGAGGTTGGGAAAGTGGTGGGTTTTGACACCCCGCGCAGGCTGGGAATTTGGATTCCTTTTTCAGAGTTCAGTCTTGCAAGGCTTCTCTCTCCGTGATTACTGACTGCTGCGGCAGGGGAGGTTACGCTGCCCTTGCTGAGGGAACACGGTGAGAATGGTAAACTTCCACGAAGCTTACTGAGCTCCAGGAGCTGTTCTCTGGCTTGACGCAAAGCCTCTGTCAGTTCAAAGCGTTCTTCACATTCTCTACGCACTGTCTCTTGAAGAAAAGTATTCTGAAAAGAGAGAGGGGAAAAGAAAGCAGACTTAGCTTTAAATAATGTACATAAGTAGATAGTTACTGACAATACAATTTGAGAACTGAACTGGAAATCAGAGGTCTGTATTCTTTGTCTCTACGACACTCTACCTCATGGGACAGACAAGTCAAGAACAGAAATAATCTGTGATGGTGGAAAGAAGTTGAAGAAAGTATTTGGTTCAACCCTTGCAGTTTGCAGATGAGGAGTCAAGAACTGCAGAGATTGAGTGACCTGTCCAGGGTTACTCAGATGTTAGTGGTGCGGCTGGTGTTAGAACCCAGGACTTCCAATACCTAACTTTAGTGGGGTTTCAACTTCTCTGCCTCAAGTCGCAGACAGTATGCTCTGCACATGTAATACTCAATAGTTAATAGCTACAGAGTCATTAAATATATTTTTTATAGTAAAGGTATACTATAATAACATAAACAGGTAAGAGTGCTTGAAGTATAAGATTGAAAGAATAAAAAAATCAGCTATAGCGTTGAAACAATAAAATCAGTTCTCATATGATGCTTTCTCAGTGGAACTTAAATAAGATGCTCATTTGCCATTCTGTAAGATAATATCCCAAAATAGAGAAGATCTTCTGCTATTAATTCCATTCATTCAGCAATCATTTACCAAGTTACTAGAAGCTGTAATGAATACAGTCCCTGCTCTCAAGAAGTTTGTACCTTCGTAGGTTTGAGCAGAACTGCCTTTTATGTCCATAATAGAATCTAGACCCAAGGTGAAAGCTGTGGGGATTAAAATAAGGAAGAACTTTTTAATAGATTTATGTGGAGGACACTGAAGGGTTGAATCTCACTTGACAGGGATGTACTGAAGCAAATTTAAGCTTCAAATGTGTGACTGGACTAGAGATAATTAAGTCTCTTTGAAATTCTGAAATTCTGCATTTCTAGTTGAGGCGTTACCTATGTTTCGTCTATGGAATTCATCAAAATTATTTCAAGTCCCATGGTAAGAATTAAGTCTTGGATCTCTGCAGTGTCCTGACATTCATGTCTTTATGATGTCAAAAATGAGGCCGAAAAGTAAATAATTCAAAGCAGTATCCTAGTAAGTAAACACAAGTAAAATGAGTGTGCTATAGGATTCATCAACTCAAAAATGAATTTCCATTGGGTTAGCTTGTTTGTAAAAACAGCCAAGGCATTCCCAAGTCTGCTTCTTAGTGGAAAACATCCTCCCTAAGGGTTGACTGACTAATCTGCTGTCAGTAGAACTAAATAACAAAGCACCAGGGAAAGTAGTATCTTCCTGTTTTTGAGTTTCTCATGATTATAGACAGAACTCTATTCAATTCCAAATTTGGTAATCAAAATGGAAAAATATGGAGCAATTCCAGATTAGCCAATTGCACAGTAATTTTCTATAAAAGCTGCATTCCTGGGTCAAACAAATACTCATCATTTACATATACGATTTATTTACTACATGACACACATTTTAAAAAAATCATGGGTTAATCACTTGCTTCCAGTTATTTTTATTTTTTGGAGGAATTGGAGAGAGCAAGGATGATGTTTGTGGCTTTATCACCTAGTTCTCATTAACTCTAGTGGAAACAGTTGTGGAAAAGGCAGGGGAGGAGGGACTAGAGAGGAAGATTAACAAGGTACCATGTTAGGTGTCATCTTATTTCCTGCTCCCAACAATTATATCTGACGAATAAAGACACTGAAGCTCACACTGTTACCTAACTTGCTGAGAGTAACTCCACTCTGAAGTAGTAGAGCCCTGCTCACCTTCAGAGCCCTGCTCCATGCTGCCTATGCCTAAATTAGTTGTCTAATTCATTACGTCAAACACGCAGAGACCATTTTGTTCCCAGGACACTGAAAAAAAAAAAAACACACACACACACACACAGCAGGACATTTTCATCTGGTTTTGCCCAGGTTTTCTAAGTTCTATTAATCAAAGTTTCTTCTTTTAAAGTGGGGGAAAGACCCAATCCATTATATTTTTTGTCCACTAGTAGAGTAAGCTGGCAACGTGTTGGAGTTATTAAAGTGGTGTATTAGTCCACTCTTGCATTGCTATAAAGAAATACCTGAGACTGGGCAATTTATAAAGAAAAGAGATTTAATTGGCTCATGATTCTGCAGCCTGCACAGGAAGCTTAGCAACTTCTGCTTCTAGGGAGGCCTCAGGAAGCTTTTAGTCATGGTGGAAGGCAAAGGGATAGTGATGCATCTCACATGGCGGGAGCAGGAGCAAAAGAGTTGGGGGGAGGCGCTACACACTTTAAACAACCAGATCTCATGAGAACTCATTCAGTATCACAAGAACAGCACCAACAGGATGGTGCTAAACCATTCATGAGAAACTGCCCCTATGATCCAAACACCTCCCACCAGGCCCCACCTCCAACACTGGGGATTACAATTTGACATGAGATTTGGGTGGGGACACAGATCCAAACCATATCAAGTGGCTTGGTTTTCAATAAATTAGTATAAAAATATCACTAATTAAGAAAGCAATGAGAAAGAGTTAATTTTATTTGAATATGTGAGAGAAAAAAAGCAATGAAAAATGAGGCCAACATACCACTGACATGAATAACAGGCACAACAATATGGAATGATAAAGTGATGGAAGATGTGATGACAAGAGCTCTCCTTAAAAGAAAAATAAAATTCAATCAATTTACTAAGATTAAATTCAAGTCTCAAAGGAAAGGAGTAGTGATCTGGAGAAAACAACCAAAAAGCAAGTCACATAAAAGCTATTTCAGGCAAGTGACATTCCACTAAGGAGAACATGAAAAGGTAGAGTGAGCCAAAAGATGTCCTCCTGGCAAGTTCAATGGGAGCAAAGTCCTGGCAGACTCCAAGCTGAACTGTGTAGCCATGCTTTATACCCAGTGAAGTCTGAATCAGTCATGGAAGGATCAGATTACACAGTTTCCACCAACACTGACTAGACATATTCCAAAGTAAGTGAATGGGGCCAGCCACCGGGGTGGGGGAATAGCTGCTGACCGTCTGGGGCCCACTGCTCTGCAACTCATCTTCCTTCAAGGTCATTAGCTTGCAAGACAAAGAATTAATTCCTTTCTTCTATTAGTTCCCAAACCAGGAGGACCGCTGAATTGAAAATAGGATCCAAAATTGATACTTCTATTCTTTTCTGTGCCAAAACATTATGAAATGTTAGGTGAACCTCACAATATCTTCATATCATCTGCCTCCATTACCTCCTCCTCTAAAACTGAGATTATAACTCTGTTTTGTTCAATAGGCAATTCAGATTTATAATCTATTCCATTATGGGATTAAAAAATGAAAATAAAACAATGGAAATATAGGGGATTGCTATTTCAGGGGTGTAGTCTGATAAGGCATGACTAGAGGATATGTGGATGTGCCTAGAGTAAGTAGACACATTAGTGGAAAATTCCATCATACGTGAAAAGAATCATCTGCTGATGGTTAGTTTTCAGCAATTTAGTCAAGATGAAGGTTGGATTGTTGCAGAATTTTAATGTGTTTTCACTGAGCAACAAGGACAAATGTGCAAGATGAAATATGTTCAGTAAGACTGAAAATCATGCATAGTAGTCTATGTTTTAGATAAAATTATCTTTGGCCATATTTTAACATGGCAAAAATAGAATCATTGGATTGTAACTAGACTGGAAGTCAAAATGGAAAGGAAGGCATGAGCCAGGTGACGAAGGGGCAATGAGGTTTTCAAGGCAGAGTGGGCAGTGAGAGAAGGAGAGGCACACCTTGGGATGAAATATGGCTTAATATGACTCAGGCAGGTGCACACGGGGAGGAGAGACCAGGACTGTTATAGGGAAGAGTGAGCAGGGTCAGATCAAGAGAAAATTTATTAGTGTGCTAATACTAGGGTTTTGACTTAATTCTGAGGCTCATATGGAGTCATTGAAAGTTTATTTCAAGCAGATGGCTGGCATGATCAAATCTGCATGAAAGGAAGATCCCTTTCCCAGCTTTGTGGAAAACAGCCTGAAGTTGAGCAAGATGGGAGCCAGGGAGGACAGTAGGAGCCCCAAGTTTTCATGGAGGAAGTCCTTATCTCAAGTGCCCCTTGGGTCAGGTGGTCTAGGCAGGGGAGAACTAGGCATTCCTGCATCCTTAAGTTCTGCTGATTGGTGGTGAGCATGATCTATAGATATCACTGTAACATTTTCAGAATAAGACCACTTTGAATGGGCTTAAAATATGGCTTAATTGCCCTCCCCCTGAGAAGGAAAATGTCAAAATGAAAATATAAATTAGTTCACCATATGTTTGAAATTTCTAATATTAAAAAGTGGCCAATTTCCCCTACTCCTTGCAATATAAGAGTGGTTTATTTTTATATTTGTTTTCCTTTTTATTCTTAGAGACAGCTGGGTTGCTTTCAATTCCAAAAACAGTGGAAGAAGGGAGAGAAGGCTTTACTGTGTAACTTGATTGTTCTGAAGGTAAGACTCCCGTCTGCAACGGGAATCAGCTGTATTTGGCACAATTTTGGGAGGAACATGCCAGGAAAGCAAGTCCTCTTCAGTGAAGAACAATCACAGATAGATGGCTTTGTTCATGCTTTAGACCCAGTAAGATCTGAATCAGTCATGGAATGATTAGATTACAGTTTCCACCAGACTTAACTGGATATATCCCAAGGTGAGTGGGTGGCTAGCCAGGTGGGTGGGGAGCTGAGGTAAAAGGAAATTCTGTGGAAAAGTGTGGAAACCAGAAAGATGAGTGGGAGTTAGCAAAGGATGTTCCCAGCTTCCATTCAAAGGCTTCTAGGCTTCTGTTCAACTAATCTGATCAGTCCAAGACACTGCCAAAAGTTAGTGGAAATGGCCTTTTGGTAAGACAAGAATGAGAATCTGAAAAGATTTCCAGGAAACAAGTAAGATGGATGTCAGGCTGGTTGTTTTCAAAATTATATTTCCCTGCTTACAAACATAATAAAACGAACTGCAGTAGACATATCCAAACAAAAGTTGTAGCAACAGAGGGCAATAATCCCTCAGACTGATATGCCTCAGAGGCAGATTTTCAGGACAGAGAGGAAGAGCCCATGATGACAAAGTACTCAACATTTACTTTTCTAAGTCAATAATCCAACTTAATTTAGATTTAATTAGCACTAATTAAACATACAAAATTTAACTAGCACTAATTAAATGTACAAACATTTCTCAATATATCTTCTCATTCTGTCAACTTTCTGCTATCTTCCTCACCACAGAGACTCCCAGTCTGAGCCCCCTTCTGCCCCACGGCCCAAGGCTAAGGTTCTCAGATTCTCAGTTCACTCATCCTCCCTACCAACCAAGCCTAGGTATAGTCCCTATGTTTCCTGCTGGAGGTTGGAGAACCTCCCTTTACCCTCTTACTCTTTAAAAAAGACGTAAATATTCTAATTTTATTATGTCCCCAAACTGAGAACTACTTTTTGGTAATTTACTTGCTGGTACTTTGGCTTCTCCATTCTCATAGATGGAATTACCAGAGAAGTGTGTGCCATATTCTGTATATTGATTAAACATGCAAATGTAATAAATGCTTACCCTAAAACTAAGCAAGTCCCTCTTGCAAATAAACTATTTGTGCTTGCAAATACCATGTATTATTAAAATTTAATCTTTGAGTTTACATAAATCCGTCTTTGCTAGATTTGTTAATAAACTTTTTTCTTTTCCTTTTTTGAGACAAGGTTTCAGGTTGTTGCCCAGGCTCGAGTACAGAAGCACGATCACTGCTCATTATGGCCTCAATCCCCCAGGCTCAAGCAGTCCTCCTTCCTCAGCCTCCCAAGTAGCTGGGACTACAGGCATGTGCCACCATGCCTAGCTAATTTTTGTATTTTCTGTGGAGACAGGGTCTCCCTATATTTCCCAGGCTGGTCTTGAACTCCAAGCTCAAGCAATCCTTCCGCCTTGAGCTCCCCAAAAAAACTCTATTTTTTAAAAAATAGAGTTTACATTGGAAACATGTTTTCAAAACACCAAAATGTTAAAAATAACCCATGATGCCAATATTTTTAAAAAGTGTGTAAGAAGTAAAACCCCTGTCTATCTCTTCCTACACTTCTAAGGTAACCACTGTTAATAGGAAGCAAATCCTTGATTTTTTCCTATCATCTTGGTAGCCCTGTAGAGATACACATGTACTTTCCTTTGTTTTTTAAACAAAACAGATTCAAGATGCTAGGAGATTTTTGGGCAATAAACAATAAAAACGGCTGTTTTAATGAAAGCCAATACAGATCTATAGTCCTTTAGCCTTACATTTGACATCCAAAAAGCTCTGAAAAGAAAAAAATGCCGTAGCTCATCACAGTTAGTGATAAAATCTGACTGAACTGATAGGAGGCTAATTACAGTCTTTATTCCATTTCGTGTGAATATTCAGATGTTTCACTGCAGAAGTATTAATGTCATTGCATGGGGAGGCTGCCCTACATCTATGAGGATACACTGTACTTACTAACTTGCTAAAATTCAAAATAATTTTATATCTGAGCCCAAAGTTTTCAGATAAGGGACTGTGGGCCTGTCTATATTGCATGTACCCTTCTTTAAATACAGTCTTTCTTTAGAGTCCTTGATAGTGTTCTCTTCCGGTTTTCTTCCTACCTCACCAGACGTTCCTTTTCTGTCACCATTGCTAGATTCTACTCCTCTTCCCAGCCTCTAAAAGTTAAGAGTGGCTGTTCTCAACCCTTTCTCTATTACCTCATCCTCTGGGTGATCTCATTCAGCCCCAAGGGTTAAGTATCAGCTGCATGTGGAATTGTCCAAAATCGACATCTCCAGCTTGCCTTCCCTGTGGACATATTGCCTAGTCAACATCTCCACTTGGGTATCTAATAGGCATATTAAGATCAACATGTCCCAAATAAAATTCTTGATATTCCTCCCCAATTGTATTTCTTTTCTAGCATTTCCCATCTCAGCACTCTCTCAGTTGCTGAGATTCCAAGCTTTGGAGTTATCCTTGACTCCTTTTTATGCTTTCACATCATCCAATCAATCAGCGACCTCTATTGCCTTCACCCCTAAAATATATCCCTTATCTAGTGATTGGTCACCTCCTTCACAACCTTGCTCTCTTTTTTGCCCTCTTCAACCTATTTTCTACACAGAAGTCAGTTATCCTCTAAAAATAAGTCAGATCACGTCAATCTCTTGTTCAAAATTCCTAGGTGGCTTTCTATCACACTTAGCAAAGTATCCAAAGACCTTATCATAGCCTGCAAAGACTCCACGTGAACTGGCCCTTCAACCTTGGTTTCTATCACCATCCTTGCTCACTAAGCTCCAGCAGTGCTTGCTGACTTCCTTGTGGCTTTTTTAAGGTTCCCAGTATGCTCCTTGCTGCAGGGTCTATCTATTACCTTTGCCTGGAGTGTTTTTTCCCTGGAATGTTCTTTGCCTCATTATTTCCTCATAGTCCTCTTACCACCCCATCTAATATGGCACCCCTCCTTCAGAAAGTATCCCTTTTACCCTGATTTATTTTTTTCTTAGCATCTATAAAAACAACAAAACTCTTTACCTGTTAAATGAATGCATAAATAAGCAACTGCAGTAGGCACACAGGTGTATAGCTAATTTTGCCTCTGGGATTTTGTGGCTTCATGGAGGGGTTCTCCTTGCACTTAGACTTGGGGAATAAACAGAAGTGTACTAGGCACCTGTTACTAAAGTTTAAGCTAGAATCTGCTTTGTCTTAATTTTTTCATATCTCATAATCTGAAAAGAAAATCTCATTAGGGTTTATATTCTGTTGCTTTTGTTTTACTTGTAACTTTCCTGATTTTTCTTCAATATTCCTTGCTTGACCTTTATACTTGTCTCTGCCACCTTCTCTACTAGGTCTTTTTATACTTTATTCCTTTCTATTATTTTTAATTTTTAAAAATTAATGGATTACATATAGCTAAAAAGTAAAATAATACTAAAACTCACAATGAAAAAAGCATTTCTTCACATTTCCAAGTCCTGCCTCCCAGGAATAACCATTTTCAGATCTTTAAACTATTTCTTCTGATAGTTACCCTCAGTACTTCAAAATAACATCATTATACTTCTATCTCTTTGTTTTTCAGTTTGGAACATATCTATTGACTGCATGGAATGGAAGATGAAGGTTCAGCTTCCTATATCAATTCCCAGCAGATGCTGCTCCTCCTCCTATCCTCATATTTCTGTCACAATTTTTAGCTTAATCTATATTCGTTTTTATATGATTATAGTATATAAACATATGCACATCTGGGCCATGTTATGTACTATGAAGACATTTTCTTCCTTGCACAGCTTCCATCCAGAGTTATTGTCTCATAATTTTTCTGCTTCATTTTCTGGGTGTTGATATTAATTTTTCACCAAACTTACAGAAGTGTAAATATCCTCTCAACATGTTCAAACACCCCATGTAAGCTATCAGCTTCTCTTTGTTCTTGGAGACATACTTCTAAGAACCCACTATTCTTCTGCTCAACATTCTAAGAAACTTCCATTCTTTTGGTCTGGTTGTTCTTTCAATCTGATGCACTGCTGTAATCCTAGCATTTCTTCCCACCATTATCCTGGGATTCCCTCCATCTCTCTCCTGTGTTGGATTCCTTATTTCCTGATTCCTATATTTCCTCCTTTATTACTTGTTCCATCATTGTGCTGTCATATATCTTCTAACAGCTTCCTGAAAAAGGCTGCCAGGGTAGTATCATTTTTGAGAACTCTTAAGTCTGAAAATATCTGTGTTTGATACTTGATGGATTGTTTTGGCAGGATATAGAATTCTAGGTTGGGCATAATTTTCCTTTGGAATTTGGAAGGCACTGTCTTCTATTTCTTATTTCCTCGAATTTTCTTTTCTCCATCCTTTTGCTTTTTTCTTCTACTTTCTAGGAGATTTCACATCTTTATCATCTAACCCAAATATTGATTTTTTTAAAATTTCAGTCCTTATATTTTAATATTCACTCTTGTTCTTTTTTCATAGCTGGCTGTTTATGTTTAATGAATACAATATCATCTCTTTTCTCTCTGAGGATATTAATTATATATTTTTAAGCTCTCTTTTGCTCCCTGTATTGTTTTGTATTTTTTTCTGTGAAGTTCTTTTTTGCTTATTGTTTCTGTTCTTCACATTAGAGATGTTTCTCAAATAATTGGTGATCCTTGGATGTTCGTGTTTAAAAATGGGTCCCCAAAATGTTACCTTAAGCTCAGTGCACTTGTGTACAGTTTATTGGCTGATATCCTTCTAAGTCGGTAGATTGAACATGGATATAGCCATTTCATTGGGATATCCCAACTGTCAGTATCAATGGGTCTTATCTTTTTTTTTTTTTTATTTTTGAGACAGAGTCTTGCTGTCACCCAGGCTGGAGTGCAGTGGTGTGATCTCCGCTTACTGCAACCTCCACCTTCCAGGTTCAAGTGATTCTTGTGCCTCAGCCTCCCAAGTAGCTGGCATTACAGATGTGCACCACCAAGGCTAATTTTCGTATTTTCAGTAGAGACGGAGTTTCACCATGTTGGCCAGGCTGGTCTCAAACCCCTGGCCTCATGTGATCTGCCTGCCTTGGCCTCCCAAAGTGCTGGGATTATGTGTGAGCCACTCTGCCAGGCTGGTCTTATCTTTTGAGGCAGCTCATTTCTCCAGAGAGGGCTCTTCCACTTTCTTTTTTTATGGCTATTAATACATAAGCCTGGTTACTTGTGTTCTGAAACATGAGCATGTGAAGGGTACTGGGAAGTCTCCATACTTAATATACTCTTGCTTTACCTCTTTTGTCCTCAGGTTCAGTGCCTTTTCTCATTCAGTTTTGCTAGAGAGTAAACCCCTGGTATTCTGCCAGGATGGTGGGCAGGGGCTTCTTGGGAAGTGGGAGGGCATCTCTGATGATCTGTTTGGTCCTTTTATAATCTTTCGAATAGTCTTGTTTTCAATTCCACCCTTACATCCCTCTTTCAGAGGCATAGGCATACAGAGATATTGTGGGTTTGGTTCTAGACCAAAATAAAGCAAATATTGCAATAAAGAAAGTCACATGAATTTTTTGGTTTCCCACTGCATATAAAAATTATGTTGACACCATACTGTAGTTAAGTGTGCAATAGCATTAAGTCTAAAAAATGTACATACCTTAATTTAAAAATATTTTACTGCTAAAAAATGCTATCAATCATCTGAGCCTTCAGCAAGTTGTATCTTCTGCTGGTGGAGGATCTTGCTTCAATGTTGATGGCTACTGACTGATCAAGGTGGAAGTTGCTGAAGGTTGCAATGGCAGTAGCAATTTCTTAAAAGAAGACAACAGCACAGAAATCACTTGAAGCTGGGAGGCAGAAGTTGCAGTGAGCTGAGATTGCGCCACTGCACTCCAGCCTGGGCAACAGAGTGAAACTCTGTCTCAGAAAGAAAATAAAAATAAAAAAAAAAGACAACAATGATGTTTGCCACATCAATGAACTCTTCCATTTATGAAAGATTTCTCTGTAGCATGTTATGCTGTTTGACAGCATTTTACCCGCAGTAGAACTTCTTTCAAAATTGGAGTCAATCCTCTCAAACCCTGTCACTGCTTTATCAACTAATTTTATATAACATTCCAAATCCTTTGTTGTAATTTCAATATTTTTCACAGCATCTTCACAGGAGTAGATTCCATTTCAACAAATGGCTTTCTTTGCTCATCTATAAGAAGTAACTTTTTATATGTTCAAGTTTGCAGCAGTTCAGCCACATCTTCAGACTCCACTTCTAATTCTAGTTCTCTTGCTATTTCTGCCACTTCCTCCACTGAAGTTTTAAACCTTCAAAGTCATCCATGAGAGCTGGAATCAACTTCTTCCAAACTTTTGTAATGATCGATATTTTATCCTCCTCCCATGAATTAGGAATGTTCTGAATGGCATCTAGAATGGTGAATCCTTTCCAGAAGGTTTTGAATTTACTTAGCCCAGATCCACCAGAGGAATCAATAACTATGACAGCTATCATCTTATGAAATATATTTCTTAAATAATAAGACTTGAAAGTCAAAACTGTTCCTTGATCCATGCGCTGCAGAATGGATGTTGTGTTTGTAGGCATGAAAACATTAATCCCCTTGTACATCTCCATCAGAGCTCTTGGGTGACCAGATGCATTGTCAATGAGAAGCAATATTTTGAAAGGGATTTTTTTTTCTGAACAGTAGGTATCAACAGGCTTAACATATTCAGTAAGCCATGCTGCAAAAAGATGTCCTGTCATCCAGGCTTTGTTGTCCCACTTATAAAGCACAGAGTAGAGTAGATTTAGCATAATTCTTAAGGGTCTTAGGATTTTTGGAATGGTAAATAAGCATTGGCTTCAACTTAAAGTCACTAGCTGCATTATATCCTAATGAGAGAATTAGCCTGTCCTTTGAAGGCTAATTCTTGAAGTTTGGCTTCAAAGCTTCTGTATTACAGCTATGAAAGCCCTAGATGGTACTTTCTTCCAATAGAAGGTTGTTCCATCTACAATGAAAATCTGTTGTTTAATGTAGCCACCTCATAAATGATCTTAGCTATATCTGGATAACTCACCGCAGCTTCGACATGAGCACTTGCTATCTTACCTTGTACTTTTATGTTCTGGAAATGGCTTCTTGTCTTGAACCTCATAAACCTACCACTGCTAGCTTCCAACTTTTCTTCTGCAGCTTCCTCATCTCTTTCAGTCTTCATACAATTGGAGAGAGTTAGGGTCTTGCTCTGGATTAGGCTTTGGCTTAAGGGAATATTATGACTGGTTTGATCTTCTACCTAGACCACTCAAACTTTCTCTATATCAGCAAGAAGGCTGTTTTATTTTCTTATCATTCATGTATTCACTGAGGTAGCACTTTTATTGCCTTCAAGAACTTTTCCTTTGCATTCACAACTTGGCTAACTGGAACAAGAGGCTTAGCTTCTGGCTTATCTCAACTTTTGATTTGCTTTCCTTGCTAAACTTAATCATTTCTGCCTTTTGACTTAAAGTGAGAGATGTGTAATTCTTCCTTTCACTTGAATGCTTAGGAGCCATCGTAGGGTTGTTAATTGGCCTAATTTCAATATTTTGCCTCAGCAAATAGGGAGGCCTGAGCAGAAGAGAGACGGGGGACTGGCCAGTCAGTGGATTAGTCCGAACACACACAACATTTATCTATTAAGTTTGCTGTCTTACATAGGCACCATTCTTGGCACCCACAAACAAGTGTAATAGTAACATCAAAGATCACTGGTTGCGTGGCCATAACAGATATAATAATAATGAAAAAGTTTAAAATATTGCAAGAATTACCAAACTGTGACACAAAGACATAAAGTGAGCACATGCAGTTGAAAAAATGACACTGAGAGACTTTCTCAACATAGGGGTTGCCACAAACCCTCAATTTGTGAAAAAAAAAAAAAAACCCACAGTATCTGTGGAGCACAATAAAGTGACATGCAATAAAACAAGTTATGCCTGCTTCTAGTTTCTCCAGTTCCTGAGCCTCTCCAGTGTTGTGTCACATAACTAGATTTTCTCCATTTTGGATCCTCCCATCCCCAATCCTCACAGGCATTAGGTTTCAATATTCTATAGTCTGATAAGTCACTGATCTCTTAGACACTTGCTTTCCATTTTTGTAAGCTTTGGTCAATATCTTTTTTATCAAGTGCTAACTCCTCTCCTGTTCTTTGTCCTAATGGATTTATTCACTTTTTATTAATTGATTGCCATTTTAGTGGCAATGGAATGAAGTAGAGATAAACATACGTATTCAATTCTCCATGTTTAACCAAGAGCATTATTTTCTATTTTTGAGTATCACTCATCTTCATTGTATGACTACAAGAACTATAGCATTTAAAACTACTGTTCTTTTGGCTCCCTTATGTGTGGTCTTCAAACAACAAAAATATTGAACTATCTGTACTGATTGTCCTTCAGTGATTGTATGTGAGCTGTTTATTTGATTTACCACATTCTTCCTCTGGATCACAACAAGGTCCGTAACAGTGGGGTCACACTGTCTTGACTGTACTCACATGGAACCAGCAGGAAGGAAAATGAGCATCAAGAAGCACATGACCCATTTTGACTTGGTTTTATTGATAAGTGTTATTCTCTAACATATTAACTTTCTCTCTCTCTCGCTCGCTCTCTCTCTCGCTCACTCTCTCTCCCTCCCTCCCTCCCTCCTTTCCAATCTTTTAATGTATCTTTTCAGGGACTCCTTGTTCACATTTACATTTCTAGCGCAGTTTTATTTTCCATTTTCTCTTTTTATTGACCTGTACCCTTTGTTGCTCTGCTTTGCGACCCTTGCTATTTCTCGGGATGAGTTCCAATAATCCCTGCTCCACTTAGGAAGGCCCATTTTGCCCTTTAGAGGCTTTGGCTTTCCTCTTATCCTTGAGAAGTTTCTTCATACAATTAAAAACAAAGTCTACCCATTATTTGGCCTCTTGAAAGAGAACAGGGCTTTCCTCCTCTTAATTAGCCTCCTTATTAGACCATTAATTTATTTTCATTCTAATGGGAATTTGTTTTCCACTTAAATGCAGCTTTATTTCTCCAGAATCTGAGAAATTTCAAGTGTCTGGAATGCATTTTCAAAAAAAGTGGTGCTTTTCACTTTACATGCTATGGCCTCTATTCTTTTTGACTCATAAATCCTATCCCTTTTATTGCCTCATTTCCTATTTTTATAAGCATATTTTGGACTCTGGCATGCTTAGTCAGAGAAGCAGCCTTAATTATTTACTCTTACAGTTCAGTTCGAATTAGTTAACTTTGAGGTGATATTTTGGTAACTTCTAAAGGAAAATCTAGTCTACCCTCCCTGCTCCCACAAAAGGAAATTGCCCCACTAAGTATACCCTTAATTGGTTTTCTTTACCTTTGGGATGATCCTTTTCTCCTCTCTAGCAATGATCTATGATCATTTACATACCAACCCAATGTCTTATTCTTTCAGTCTACATTTTTAAAAAAAGCTTTATTCCTAAGTGGCTTCTTTTAAAAACTAATGAGCAGGAAGAGTTCCAACTGCAGCTCCTTTTGTTGATGAAGAAATCCACTCTTCACTTTTAGTCTATTTTCTCTTGCCAAAATTACCTCCAGAAGCCCTGTGATTGGAAGCCTTTAAAACGCGCCCTAATGATCCTTACCCTCCTGATATTCATATCTTTGTGCAATGATTTCACCTTGAGTGTGGGTTGGACTTATTGATTCATTTGTAATAAATGGAATACAGCAGAAGCATTGGTATGTCTCTTCTGAGATTAGGTTGCAAAAAGACTGTGGCTTCTGTCTTGGCACCTTTTCTCTCTCATTCTCACTCACTTGCTTGCCCTGAGGGAAGTCAGCTGACACACTGAGCTGTTCTATGGAGAGGTCCATGTGACAAGGAACTGAGGGAAGCCTCTGGCCAAATACATCCTGCCAACAACCATATAAGTAAGCCTGAAAGCCAATCCCATCCTAGTTGAGCCTCTAGATGAGACTGCGGCCCAGTGGATACCCTGACACCAACCTCATAAGAGAACTTGAGCCTCTAAACCAGAGACACTCAGCTAAGCCATGCTCAGATTCCTGACCTACAGAAGCTATGAGATAATAAATGTTTGTTGTTTGAAGCTGCTAAACTTGGGGGTAATTTGTCACGTAGCAATAGATAACTTATGCAGGCTCTTCATGCAAATGTTCTAGCTTTCAGTCTATGTTGTTTTTATGATAAATTCTGTTTAGATCATTCTTTCCTTTGGATATTAATTTAATTACTCATGCAAAGTTTTCTTTAAATTCTTCTTTGAGAGCAGGAAGTGGCAGTTGTCAGTCTTATTCATAATTACATCATCAGTACCTACCTAACACGTGCCTGGCACCCAGATAGATGCTGTTATAGGGTATAGAAGTTTGTCAACTCCAAATCTCATGTTGAAATGTAATCCTCAATGTTGGAGGTGGGGCCTAGTGGGAGGTATTTGAATCATGGCAGCAGATCCCTCATGAATTGCTTAGCACCATCCCCTTGCTGATGAATGAGTTCTTGCTGTGTTCATGCGAGATTTGGTTGTTTAAAATAATGTGGCACCTCCCCCCACCTCTCTCTCACCATGTGATGCACTGGCTTCTCCTTCACCTTCCGCCATGATTGTAAACTTCCTAAGGTCCTTGCCAGAACTATGCTTCCTGTTCAGCCTGCAGAACCATGAGCCAACTAAACCTCTTTTCTTTAAAAATTATCCAGTCTCACATATTCCTTTAGAGTAAGGCAAGAACAGAGTAATGCAGATGCTAACATACGTTTACTGAATTTGGCCCTTCCATCTTTTTCTACTTGTCCTAGTTTATAAGTTACTCCTCATTTTCTATATTGCCATTTCTTTTGTGAATGAATAGTTAGAAAACCTGCTAGTCTAGTTGCCTCGACCTTTCTGTCCTTTACCCTGCTTCCCTCCTCTAGAGATTCACTACTGCTGTCTCATTTGAGGCAAATCAGCATCACCTCTCTCTTTCTCAGGGTTTCTCCAGCAGAGCTAAGTCCACGTGTGCTCTCCCACCTTACTCCTGCCTGAACTGGGGGTGCGGTTTCCTTCACTGGGGGGACTGTGCTGCTGTGTAACAACAAGAGAACTTAATCATCTTTTTGTCTTAATTATAATACCAAAAGAAATTTGAGTCCCTGGAGATGATAACTGCTAAGTCTGTATTTCTGTGAAATACAGAAGCAGAATAATAAGAACTAGGTTTCCCAAAAGAGGAAGCATCATATCATAGAGATTCGAATTTGAATCTTAGCTCCACCAAACTGTCTGACCTTATGGAAATTATTCAACCTTCTTCAGTCTCTTCCTCATTTGTAACATGTAAATAATTTCTACTTATAGAGCTGTTTTAGGCATTATTCTTGATCTAGTATTCTATCTATTCCATATTTTATCTTATATTTATAACTTCTTTGTAGTAGGTTCACTTCATAATTACATAATTACAATGATTATGTAAACTTTCTATTTTGGCTGATAATTTAAATATAGCAAGACCATGGCATATTTAATTGTTAATAATCGATACTGCTATTAGCACTTTCCTTTTATGCCTTTATTGATGCCAATCAAACCAACAAAAATATTACTTCTCACCAACATTCAGAATCTTCCTCCATTTGCCTTTATTTGCTATACTGTCATCAAAGGGATCAAATATTGTAATGTGATATGATATTGGTGATTAGAGAACAGATGAATTGTTTCACTATTTCTAAACTGTTCAGCAGTTCAGACATAATACTTTCAAAAATGTTTTCAAATCAAAATGGGTCTACTCTAGTTTGAATGAAAAACATCACTGAAATAATCATATATACATAAGAAAGAAAATTGACGTATGCATATTACCTCATTAGTTTACATTGATAGGAAGTAAAAACCTAAGGTAAAATTGTATTTAAAAGACATAGTCTAATTTTTTTTAAATGTATGCAGAAAGTTCTCTAAAAGTTTATTTGGCAAAGATTTAATGTTAAAACAAATAAGACATAAACATATAAAGATTCCTAGTCTTAGAGGCTTAAAATAGTTATTTGCAAGAAAGAACTAGGTGCTAAGGAAACTTTTAGAGATTATGTAGTTCACGGGAAAGCCAGGTCTGGAGAGGCTAAGTGACTGCCTAAAGTTAAGGACAGAGCACCAAGATGTGATTTAGGTCAGACTAACATTCCAGGACTCTTTCCATGAAACTAAGCTGCCTTTCACGTTTTTGTTTGTTTGTTGAAAGAACATGTGCTCTTTGATTAATTGCAAAGTTACCACTATCTGCTTCCTACCTCTTCCTGGGACTGGTTAAATTGCTCTAGCAGTTGTGTTTGAGCCAGCATTACTCTTTTCAGTTCATCTGACTTCTGTTTCATTTCCTTCCTCAAGTCTTCTGAAACTGAATCATTACTGTCAATTTCCTTTTTCAAGCGAGATTCAAATTCTGCAACCAAATTTTTAAGATTTTCAATTTCTTTTTCCTTTGACTTAGATTCTTCAGTGTACTGAATATGGGATTTGTGAAGTTTTTCTTTAAGAGCAGTCACTTCCTGCCTTAGATCTCTTGTAGCGCCTGTGATTAAGTCAGATATCTGTAAGATAAATTTCATATTAGCTTGTAGGCAATAGTTTCTAGGTAACCACAGAATTCTTATGGTTTTTAAGAGGTTTATTTTCATTAATCAGTGTACTCACTTGATCAGATGAAATCAAACCCATGACATGCAGACCTTCAAGATTTTCCTTTTAAAAGACTAAAACATTTATTTTTCTACTTAAAACAGTATCACATTAGTCACTTGGGCACTTTTGGAAATATATAAATTTCTGTGACTATATTAAGCTACAAAGGATAGCACAAGTCTTTTTTTTTGAGACAGGGTCTTGCTCTGTTGCCAAGGCTGGAGCGCAGTGGTGCAGTGGTGTGATCATGGCTCTCAGCAGCCTTGACCTCCTGCACTCAAACGATCCTACCAATTCAGCCTCTCCGGTAGCTGGATCACAGACTCATGCCACCACGCCTGGCTAATTTTTTATTTTTTGTAGAGATGGTGTCTCTCTATGTTGCCAAGGCTGGTCTTAAACTCCTGGGCTCAAGCAATCCTCCTGCCTCAGCCTCCCAAAGTGCTGGGATTACAGGTGTGAGCCACTGTGCCCAGCCTCAGCTCAAGTCTTGAC
Organism: Pongo pygmaeus; assembly: GCF_028885625.2. NCBI lineage: Eukaryota > Metazoa > Chordata > Mammalia > Primates > Hominidae > Pongo > Pongo pygmaeus. The sequence goes on along the minus strand of NC_085930.1, from coordinate 165,940,715 downwards.
AAGATCAGGCGACTGTCTGGACCTAACTAGGTTGGCTTTGGGATCTCAAAATGCCTGATTTTTGGGGAATGCAAGGAGGAGAGCACTAGAGTTATACTTTACCCTAACTATACCAATAAATTTTTCTTTAACATAATTTTTTTTCTTTTTTGTATATAATGGCTGGAGGAACTCCAGATACTATGCCTTCCAGAACAGTACTGCCCAACAGAGCTTTCTGTGGTGTTAGGGATATTCTATGCTATCCAATATGGTAGTCACTAGCCACATGTGACTACTGACAGTGCTGGTAAATGTTTAACAACTGACTCTCAAATAAAAAAAAAAAAAAAAAGCAAGATTTGTATCTAATTTCCGTGGTGTAAATACTCTAACCATAGCTCTCAAAAAAGAGTATTGACTATTGAGCACCTGAAATATGACTAATGTGACCAAGGAACTGAATTTAAATTGTATTTAATTTTAATTAATTTAATGGAAACTTCTGTAGCCACATGTGGCTATTATGACAGACAGCACAGTTGTAGAAAACACCTGAATATTCTGAAAATGTACTGCTTCTCAAGGTGGTTCCTTCAGATAAATGAATGAGAGAATAACTTGGAGAAGCTTTTCCTCATAGCAGGAAAGTCTTTAGAAGGGAAAAGTCCTCTTGTTTTCTTTCTCCTTAAGAAACAAAACAACGAAACAAGAGCTGCTTCTAATGAAACATATCCTTATTACTTATGCTCAATTATTGTCATGTTATAAATATTAGCAGAACAAGAAACTAGCCCGCTAAGAATCTGGAAAACATTCACAGACCAAGGTTCCAAGGACTTTGTGAACTATTACATAAAAAGAGTTGTGTATCCAAAATTTGTTTCAAATGTTAAATTTACAGAAAGAATAACTTGTGTGAGAAGTCTCTTCACCATAGTTCATAATTTTATAAATTAATATTCTATTATCTTCAATTAATCCAAGAGGGAAGAAGGCCACTGTCAGGTCTGCACAGTGGTTTCCATCACCCAGAGGAGAGCTGACACTGAAAGTATCTTAGGGAGAGGAGGTTCACATAACCACAAATATGTTTTTATTTTTTAAAAGGCAGTCAACATTTAAAGATCAGGAGGTTTCACTTACAAAATGTGGATTTATGACTTCTCTTGAGAAACTGTAACATCTGGCAAGTTCCAGCTTGCCTGTCTGCATTCTCCTGCTGATGGGATCCTGAACCACCCAGGGCTGCAACAGCAGTCACAGAGTGAGAGGAAGAAGAAAGGGGGAGACTTGGTGGAGCCTGGGGCATCAGGAGCCAGAAAGAAAGAGGTGAGAACCCTCTAGGGGAGGCAGAACCTTGGGGGAGCCAAGGCTCTAAGCTTGTGGCACATGCTCCATTGCCACAGTAGGATTTCACTTACAAAACACAAGTTCAAAGATAAAATCACTTAGAATTTTTTTTTTCTTTTAGAGAAGGGGTCTCACTCTGTTGCCCAGTCTGGAGTGTAATGGTGTGATCATAGCTCACAGAAGCCTTGAACTCCTGGGTTCAAGTGAACCTCCTGTATCAGCCTCCCAAGTAGTCAGGGTATTAACTGGTATGAACATACTACAGGTATGAACCATCACACTAGGCTAATTAAGTCGTTTTTTTTTTTTAATAGAGACAGAGTCTTGCTATGTTTTCCAGGCTGGTCTTGAATGCCTGGCCTCAAGTGATCCTCTTGCCTGGGCCTCTCAAAGTGCTAGGATTATAGGCATGAGCCACCATGCCCAGTTAGATTATTAAGAATTTCAAGGTAGTATCTGCAGAGCAATAAATCCAAAGCATGAGGCCTTTCTGAGTGTGGGACCATGTGCTATTGCACTGGTTGTACACATGTAGCTGGTGCTGCCTGTTGTTCACAATGGACTACTGAAATGGATGTACCATACCTCCTGTATACAAATGTAGAAGCCATTAGGTCTTGTCTGATGCTTAATTAACACAGACTCTTAATGCATGTATTCAAAATGTTATTTCCCTACTAGGTCTTGATTAATACACATACACACATACACACGCATACACACTCTACACTCAAGTCCTATAAAAACAGGAAAACCTTAACAAAACCTTTAGCATTTAGAACATACTGTTTAAGAAATTTAGGGAGGTGTAATTACATTTTAAAAATATTTCTCTTCATTCAGAAATGTTGAGAATGAAAAATATTTGCAATTAAAGGGTATATGCTTTAGTTGTTGGGAAAATTTTAATTATATAAAACACCTCATTATCTTTCGATGTTGGATATTTGAGATGTTGAAATATCTAGCCATACTAATTTTTAGTCATATAATTTACGATGTTTAAAAAATAAGTTTATTCCAGTAGAAAAAATCCATACATAGCTGGATTACATGCTTGTATAACTTATCTCAGTTATCCATTCTGGAGAATTAGCCAAAGCATCTTACCTGCATAGCTAAAACCAAGACACAGTGACTATGAGTGAAAGCTACTGGAATTATAAATACTATAGTGTTCTAAGGTGCAATATACAACATCTGCAGTTTCAAATCTATTAAATAATGATGAACGTCATAATTACAGACCTTCATTTGTAGTTCCTCTTGTTCTTTCTTATACTTTTGGATTACATCTTGGTGTTTTTCTTTTTCAATATCAAGTTGCAATTTTGTTTCTTCCTTAAAGAGAAGAGCTTGCTCTTCAAATTCAACCAAGTGTTGGGCCCTTTCCTTGGCAAGTTCTGCTTCAATCTAGAAATGGCATTTAAACACATGTAAAACTATTTTACCTTAAAATAAGTACATTAAGCTTATTTTCAAACTCTAAGTTTTAAAATGTCCTGACATTAAATTTTTAATTAAACTATTTAAAAAATTCTAGTGTTCAAAAAAAAGTGTGACTTAGAACTTGGGCCAGAAAAATTGACCTTGTGCCAAATATTCCACCACCTTCTAAGACCTGAAAAATTAGTAGAGGAGTTAGAACTATATGACAGTTTTCAGAAATACTAAAAGCTTAATTACTTGCTCATTTATACTGTGAACTCAGTCCTTGCCAGCAACCCAGAAAATTGAAATTTTTGTTTTTAAGCAGATTTTGAGGGACTTAAACTAAGTTCTGCTTAAAACTCAGAGGGAATACGAAGTACAACTGTTGATTTTTCAAGTGGCCCTTTCTTGATGGAGGTCATAGAAAGTTTTGAAGTCACAGATTGTCATTTTAATGTGACTAAAGTGGGAAGGATGATTAAAGGAAAAGAGTCAGTAATGTCCGTACAGATGGTCCCCAACTTACAATGGTTCGACTTATGATTTTTCGATTTTATAATGGTGAGAAAGCAATATGCATTTTCAGTAGAGACTATACTTCAACTTTTGAATTCTGATCTTTTCCTGGGCCGTTGATATGAAGTATGATACTCTCTTGGGATGTTAGGCAGTGTCAGTGGGCCGCAGCTCCCAGTCAGCCATGTGATCATGAGGGCAAACAGCTGACACTGTACAGTGTATGTACTGTGTTGCCAGTAGTTTTTAGATATTGTGTTTTCACATTCCATCATGTCTACAGATTACCCATTTTTGACTTACAATATCTTCAGTTTATGATGGGTTTATCAGGATGTAACCCCACTGAAAGGTGAAGAGCATCTGTGTCCATACTTTGACTCAGACAGAATCACAATGCTAGAAGGGACCTTAGAAATCCCCTAATTCAATCTCTCATGTTTCCATGAATTGTGGAAAGAATAAGCAAGAACTCTGGATGCAGATGAAGTTGAGTTTAAATCCTGGCTCTTAATCCTGGCTGTGCTACTTCCTAACTGAGTGATCTTAAGTTTGTGACTGTAACGCTTCCTGGTAGGGTTATAACTAGTTCCCTTAGGGGTTATAATGAGGATTAAAGAGGCAAAGCTTCTGTGTAAAGCTCTAACATGAGTTGGAATTTAATAGTCAGTGGAGAGTACTTCCACACTCTGACCCTTCAGTCTCTACTACTGACTCCATACTAAATGACTGACTGCTGGGTGCCTCACACCTCCAGAAACCATAACTCACTCCTTCCCCAGAAGGCATTTCCATTTTCAGAGAGCACTAAGCATTAGGCAGTTTTTCCTGTAGTTGAGCCAACATCTCTCTCCATGTGGTTTTTAACCATTGGTTTTGGCTCTGCCTACTGAAACAAGAAAGAGAAGAAATCTATGAGAACTGGAGTCATTTACTCCTGGAAGTTCATCTAGAGAGATTGGAAAAGGCAATGCCAGTGACAGTCTGGCTCTAGATTTATACTGTGCCAGGATTATAAACTCTAAGAAAGGGTAAAGCCAGGTAAATTGGGAGAAAAACTCACAACTGATGGTGACTGTGTGATTCAGTCCACCAAGACAAGGAAAGAGATCAACCTAAATTTCTCAAGAGAACAATGAAGCCAGGGTACAAGGACACAAATGTTGCTAAGAAAGTTAAAATGAAGCCCTTTACATTAAATAAAATACTAGATGGAAGACTAGCCCCAGTGTGGGGTCAATTGGTTTTATTGTACTGGGTATAGGACTAAGCACCTGCCTTAAGGGAATGTAATTGTGTTTATACAGTACTGAATGCAAAGAGTTATTTTGGCTCTTTCAAAATAAACTTCTGGATTGTTTGGGATAATAGGCTACTGATGATCTTTTAGCAACATTACAGAATTACGGAATTATTCAGATGGGCTGCTCTCAGACTGCTGAAGACAAAGGAAGTCTCAGGGGGCACTCAGAAAAAAAGAAGATATTCCTCTGAATTTCAGGTACTTAAATCTACTTTGCCTCCTGGTAGCCATTTAGATAATTCAGAGGTGCCTCCAATGAATTGTATGGCCCAGAAATCTTGTAACAACACTCTTCCCAAAGCCTGTTTCTCCCTCTTATTTCAGGACACAGCTCTACCATCCATCTAGTTACTCAAGTTAGTGACTGGAACATCATCTTTCATACCTCTCTCCTTTACCCTCCCCACCCAATCCAACACAAAATCCTATTCATTTTACCTTCAAAAGATGCTTTGCATCCATTTCTCTATGTCTCAACTTTCATCAGCACTTCCTGATCACCTAGTTCTGGCCACCATCACTACCTGACCAGCCTCCTTACTTACACTCCTGCTTCACTCCAACCCATGCTACTACACACAGCACAGTATTCTTTACAAAGTATAAATTAGATTTTTTTATTCCTTCTTCGTGGTTTCTCAATGCATTAATATATCAAAACTCCTGTATATGACCTTTAACGGGGCGACTACTAGCCCATATGACACCTTTGTGTAAACTGAAAAAGCACCCCTTCCTTAGATGAAAACAGTCTAATGCCAGTCACAGGACTTGATGAGCAGAGTACAGGCTAGATTCCAGCTCCCTCTGCTGCCTTGGCCTGTTGCAGGGTGCAACTGAAACACTGTGTATGGTGGCAGTCCTGGATTCCTCCAGTCTGACTTCCACTACTTTTCTCACTTGATCACTGTGCTTTGGCCACACTGGCATAGATAAGTCAAGAATATATGAAAGGAGAAACCAAATGTAAAACATTTGGAAAAATTGGAAGGTATAATATTAATATAAAAGTTAATAATCAATAACATTCCATTATTAATTAATTATTAATAATTAATAGTCACATAGTTCTTAATTGTTAATAGTAATCAATAAGTGAATAATATAAACATTAATAGTTCATAAGATGATCTGGCACTATTAATAAAAAAGCAACAAACTATTTTGAGAAGCTCAAGAAAAATGTGTATTGAGGTGCTAAGGTATCAAGTATTTTTAAAAATCTTGTATGGTTAATTAGTAGAGCCCAATAGCTATTTTAGGACAAAACGACATCTTTCCAAATATGGATTGATTGCTCAAATTAAGACAGTGAGAATATATGCAAACTTGGTGGAACAAGACAAAAATTAGATGACTGAAGGACTTTAGGAGAACCTTCAAAAAAAGTTTTCAAAAATTATTATGGAGATTAGGTCAATTAGAAAATCAGCAGGGTCCCTTTGATGAAGTTGAAACAAAGTATTCAGGGAAGAAAAGGTGATAGCTGATGGCTTGAATGAGCTGAATGTTCTGTTTTACTCGAGTTAGAAAGCAAGATCTTCTTGCCCCTGAACTATTCTTTGAACTACTGTAGGTAAAGAGAGAAAACAAGGAAGGAATAAATATATGGACAGTGGGAAAGAACAAGCACTGTAGACAAAAGGGAGAAGAATGATTGACTATTATTAGCTTTGTTTTTAATTTGCACAATCTGAGAAAAAGAAGCAAAGTGATGAGTTTTCACATGGGATTTCAAACATTTAGGAAAGCTGCAGTGGGATGCTAAGAGCCATCTGAATGTGTTGACGTGTTAGCACAGAGAAATGAGATTACTGGTTCCTTCATGATCTGATTAGTTTGAACAAAATTATAAGCCCATAAACACAATGATTTGCTTAAGGGGTACATTTATTGCCTTTGAGTAGGTGCATTCATGCCAAATTGCCATGTTTTTATTTTTAAATGTTGATAGGAGCTGATAATTTAAAATACTTTAGATGACAGGAGTTACGTTTGAGCAAAACAAATAAATTTGTTGATGGGGTACATATAAAGCACGAACCACTTTATACAATAACTAATAGTCATTTTGATAAGGGGAAAATTATGATTTCTAAAAAAAGCATGAATAATATTAACTTAAGAATTACACAAAGTAAAATCAATTATTATCTTTGTACACATCCCAGGTTTTAATTATTTTTGGTTTTTATTTATCTATATCCCCTTCTAGCTCAAACTCCATCTCCTTGGTGAAGGCCTCCGTATGACTCCAGAGCATTCAGAGCATTGTTTTTAAATTTCTTTTGTATTTGTTGTTGAAATGCATAATTATTATTTTATAAAATCTGTATTGAATACCAATATGCAAAATACTGCCTTTTCACTATTTCCAAGCGAGGACTTTGTGGTTGACTTTGTTATTATCATTTTTCTTATTGAACATGGAGCCCAACACCATGTTATAATATGACCTTTTATTACTCAATGATACCTTTAAAACCAATGGGAATTTTAGATGCCAAAGTAGGAATCAAATAATTTGCTTATATTTGATATGCATAGATAATTTTTAAAGATATAGCTCCTAAAATATTGTACTATTTTACAAAAATTAAAAATGAACACTGATTGCAAATTACAGTACTTTATTTCTGAAATAGCTACTGAATAAATAATAAAAGCAGATGATTATTTGAAACAGAATTTGCAGTTAAAAAATGAATGCTAAGGAATCAGAATATGTAGGCTGCAGGTCAAATCCTGTCAAGAACTATGTGAACTTAGGATGGAAGGAGAGAATGTTCACTGAGTAAATAAATACAAGCTAGGGCGGTATGGTATAGGACACTTTCTATATATTAACTCTTTTAATTCTTACAACTCTGAGAATAACATAGAATAATAGAAGTATTACTCCCACTGTCTAGATTAAGAAATAGGCTCAGAGAAGTAAGTAACTTCACCAAGATCATAGAGCAACTACAAGGTGGAAACAATGTGTATACTCAGGTGTTGCAGGTGAACTCTGTAGCTCAGTGTGTTTACTCTCTTTTTCATGTAACCTGTCCCCCCCACCCCTACATCTATACAGCATAGTGGGCTCAGGGCATGGACTTGGTATTTATTTAGTTTCAAAATATTTAAGGATTGTCCAGATAACTTGCTGCTAACGATTTCTAATTTTATTTCATTGTGGTCAGGAAAAATACTTTGTATGACGTGAATCCTTTTAAACCTATTGAGACTTATTTATAAGCCAAAATATGGTCGATTTTGGTAAAAGGTTCATGTGCACTTGAGAAGAATGTGTATTCTGCTGTAAAATTGAGAATTCTATAAATACAATTTAGGTCAAGTTTGTTAACAATATCGTTCAATATATCTGTTAATAAATTTATACCATTTTACACTGTATAAATCCTTACTGATTGTCTGGCTATTTTTCTATCAATTATTGAGAGAAGGAATTGATATCTTAGGCTCTAATTAGTGAATTTACTTCTCCTCACAGTTCTATCAGTTTTTGCTTCATGTAATTGTAAGCTCTGTTTTTAGGTGAATGAATGTTTAGGGTTATTATGTCCTCCTGGTGAACTGACCCCTTTGTCATTATTAAATATCTTCCTTTAATCCTAGCAAAATATTAAGTATTCTGATTTCTTTGCTGTGAAATCTACTTTGCTGATAGTAATATAGCTACTCTAGCTTTCTTTTTTTTTGAGACGGAGTCTCACTCTGTGGCCCAGGCTGGAGTGCAGTGGCCTGATCTTGGCTCACTGCAAGCTCGGCCTCCTGGGTTCACACCACTATTCTCCTGTCTCAGCCTCCCAAGTAGCTGGGACTACAGGTGCCTGCCACCACACCAGGCTAATTTTTTTTTTGTATTTTTAGTAGAGATGGGGTTTCACTGTGTTAGCCAGGACGGTCTCCATCTCCTGACCTCGTGATCCACCCGCCTCGGCCTCCCAAAGTGCTGGGATTACAGACGTGAGCCACCGCACCTGGCCTCCAGCTTTCTTCTGTGTTTCCATTCTTTACTTTTAATCTATTGTGTTTTTATATTAAAGTGCATTTCTTGAGAGCTTATTTAGAAGTTCTAGCAGGGGAGGAGCACAGCTACTCGTATACCCTTTACAGAAGAATGTGGTTCTCCTCTATCAAGGAAGGTCATCCTCTTCCACCAGAACACGTGCAGCTTCAAGAGGGTCACATATAGAGCAGTAAGGGAGGATGGGGACACCTGCTTAGTCAGCCAGATCAGCCAAATCAACCCTGGTAATCAACAGAGTGACAGATGTCACAGCCAGGTCTCCCTCACATCCTAAAGTACATTTCTTACAGGCAACATACAGTAAGGTGTTACATTTTTATCCAAGATAAACATCTCTGCCTTTTAAATAAAATATTTAGACCAGAGCTTAGCCAACTATGGCCCACAGACTAAATTCAGCCATGCCCATTCATTTGTATATTGTCTATGGTTGCTTTTATATGTTACAATGGCAGGGTTGAATGGTTGTGACAGAGACTGTATGTCACACAAAACCAAAAATATTAACTAACTGGTCCTTTATAGAAAAAGTTTGCTGATCTCTGGTTTAGATCATTTCCATTTAATGTGATTATTGATATAATTAACTTTAAATCTACTATCTTGCTATGTTTTCCATTTGGCCCATCTCATCTTTTTTCTCTTTCCCTTATTTTCCTGTCTTCTTTAGGATTGCTATTTTAAAATTCAGTTTTGTCTCCTTTATTGGCTTATTATCTATAATTTTAGGGTTTGGAGAATATATCTGTAATTCAATACAGTCTACTTTCTAATGACATATCACTACGTGTATTGTATAAGAATCTCACAGTAATATATTTCCACTTCTACCCTCTCAGCCATTGTGTTATTATTGTCATATATTTTGCTTCTATGTTATAAATCTCATCAATTATATTTTTAAAAATTTAAATAATGAAAAAACACCCCATATCTTTACCCACAGTGTTACTATTTCTGGTTTTCTACATTCCTCTGTGTAGATCCATATTTCCATCTGGTATAGCTTTCCTTCTGACTAAAGGACTTCTTTTAACATTTTTTATAGCGTGGGTCTATTGGTAATACATTTTTTCAGTGCTTTATGAAGAAGCCTCCGTTTTACTCTCATATTTGAAAGATATTTTCACTTGGTATGAATTCTAGGTTGACAGCTTTCCTCATTGCCCCCCTAACTTTCTTTTAGTACTTTCAATCCTACTATCTTTTTGCCTGCATTGTTTCTGATTTAAAAAAAAAATCTGCTGTCTTTTTCCCTCTCTATATAAGGTCTTTAAAAAAATCCAGTTGCTTTAAAATATTTCTTTTTATTACTGTTTTGGACAACTGGATTATAATTTCCCTTGGTGCACTTGGTTTCTTGTGCCTGAGGCTTACTGAGCTTCTTAAAACTGTGGGTGTTTAGTTTTCATTAAATTTGTAAAACTTTCAGTCATTATTTCTTCAATTTTTTTTGTTCCCTCTTCTGTCTCTTGTCCTTCAGGAATTTCAATTATACATATATCGGGCCTCTTGAATCTGTCTCATGGCTCACTGATGTTCTTTCTGAGGTTTTTGTTTGTTTGTTTTTGTTTTGGAGTCTATTCTATCTTGTTTTATTTAAAAAGTTTTTCTATTGCTGTGTCTTCAAGTTCACTAAGCTTTTCTTCTGGAATGTCTAATCTGCCATCAATCCAATCCAGTGTACTTTTAATTTCAGATAATCTAGTTTTTGTCTCTCAAAACTCAGTAACTGGTCTTTTTTATATCTTCCATTTCTCTACTTAACATGGTCAATTTTTTCTTTAGCTTCTGGGTATATGGAATACAGTTATCATATTTGTTTTAATGTCTTTTCTGCTAATTCTCACTTCTGTGCCTTTCTGGGTCAGTTTTTATTTATTGATTTTTCTTTTCATTTTGAGCCCTATTTTCTTGTATATTTCCATGGATGGCAATTTTTCACTGGATGCCAGACATTGTTAACTTACCTTGTTTGGTGCTAGACATTTTTGTATTCCTATGAATATTCTTGAGCTGTGTCCTAGGATGCAGTTCAGTTTCTTGAAATCAGCTTGATTATTTTAGGTCTTCCTTTTAAAATGTATTAGGCAGAATCAAATCAGCATTTCATCTAGGGCTAAGTATTCTCAACTTGTGATGCAAGACCCTTTTGAGCACTTTATCCAGGGCCTTATAAATTACAGGTTTTCCAGTCTGGCTGATGGAAATGCAAATTACTGGCCATGTGCGAGTATTCAATACTCTCTCTGGCTCGGTCTGTCCCTGGCTTTATGTCATTTTCCCACATGTACACATTGATCATAAACATATGCAAGGCGGACTTTTTGTAGATCACCAGTGTTCTTCCTCTGTGCAGCTCTCTCCTGTGAACACTATCTGTGAACTTTAGCCACCATGATCTCCCAGGACGCTGCAAGGTTTCCTCAACTCAAAGAATCTGACAAGCTCAAACTAGATTCCCACTCCCTGTACCATGACCTGAAATTTCTTTCAGGGCACTAAGTTATGGCAATCACAGGGCTCACCTTGTTTGTCTTCTGTTTCCAAGAATCACTGTCTTTCATTGCCTGATGTCCAATGTCTTGAAACCATTGTTTTCTATCGTTTCCTCACTGTTTTATTTGTTTTAGGTAGGAGGGTAAATTTGGTCCCTGTTACTCCATCTTGGCCAAATGCAGAAATATGGAACTTTGTATTTAGATAGATGGAGGTTGATTCTCAGCTTATTTCCTGCCTTTATAGCTTTGGCAAATTACCTAACTTCTGTAAGTCTTTTTATTAATGTGCAAAATGGAAATAATAATGTGATAATAATGAAAATTACATTATTAATGGACATAATTTTTGTTATCTAGATTAGTGGTTTATGAGATGATCTCCATAGGCCACTCCTGATCTAAAATTTTCAGATTTTATTAATTCAATTTCTAAAACTGCATTTTTAAAAATATAAAAATTAAAGCATGTCCTCAATATTCCTTTTATCCATGTTTATTATGCATAAATTAAAATTGATATTTTATAGATAACAACATTATCTGTGTCACATTTTGTATGTCAGAAATTATCCCTTTTAATTTTAATAATAGCATACTAAAACACATTAGGAATTATTAGGTCATTTGGTTCTTTAATTTTGAAAACTAATTTGAGATTTTTTTTTTTTGCCTCCCTTCAAAATTGAAATTGACTATTTCTTGAAGTAAACTTTTCTCACCTGCATTTTCACTCTCAATCTAGTCGCTTCAGCCAAGAAATAAGGTTTTGTTTGTTTGTTTAACTACTGGTTTCTCAAAAGCACTATGTACTATTTTAAATGAAGTCATTAGTGCAATTCTAAAACGTTCTTAAGCGTGACGTCTTGATGATAATCTAAGAAAATATTTGCTTAGAATTTGCTTATTGCACTAAAAAGTGATAGTGATTAAATAATGCGAGTTGATCATGTAAGCAGTGTGGCTATAGGATTTTTTAATTACAAAATTTTAACTAAATAGTAACAATATTGTACATTTAAAGCCAATTTTAAAGGTTCAGCATCCACATTAATTTGCTTTCTTCAAGTAGTAATACTTGAAATAAATAAAAATCCATGACAATTAGTAAATATGTAGTTATTTTAAAATGTGCCATCCTTGTTGCATAGCAACTATTGATCTTATTATGTGCTTTTTACATACTCTAAAATAATTAAGCACAGACACAAATTGCTATCTACTTTTTTGCATGTTAAAACCATTTAAGCTATGAAGTTTATTTTTATATGTGTATTATATATTTGTAAAAAGAACATTTCATTCTTTGGCAAAGGCACAGTGACCCAAGAAGGAGATGACAATGTCATATTAATGATTCTCCTTTCTCATGAGAAGACTTTTAGAGAACTTTTTATTCATAGTCTCAATAGCTAACACAGCCAAGGCATAATTATTAGTCCTTTGCTTTTCTGGTCTGGATCTTGATTTACTGTTAGCTAAATGATAACATTTATTAACAAGAAGTCATGCCCTTTCAACCAAATGAAATGTCCATTTATACTATAGAAAATTATACATGCCAAAACACCTCTGCAATATAATTAATTCATTAGAAAGATATCATGGTCCTAGCAAGAACTTATAGAATATTATATAGAATCATTTTTACCACCAAATTAACTTAATAGCATAAAGCAAGAACATAAATGCTTTTATATGTCAGATGCTAACACTAACTTGTTTTACTCTGTGTTAGCACCTCAAGGACAGGGTACAGTGAACAGAACTACTAGAGGGGATCATAAACAGAGACCTTTTCTCCAGTGAAGTGTATCTGAAAACCCCTAGTGGGGTGTGAATATGGAGGTGGGAAATTTCTACAAAAGCAAAAGCAGGCAAGTTTACTCCATCATACTAAGAGAAGGACCTCAGGAGTTTGAGAAGAGGAATGACTCTCTGAATCTCTATCCATGTTAATTCCATTAGTAAAATTTCTGAGTCAAAAGACGGGAAGTTTACAATATCTCTTGGTACATATTGACAAATTGCTTTCCAAAAATGTTGCTTTAATTTGTAGTCCCTTAAAGAGTAGGTATGAGAGACGATCTCACTAGATCTTAACCACAGTGTTAAACTATTCTATCAGTTGGATGGATAAACAATCTTTCATTGTTCTAATTTGAATACTTTGGATTATACAAAATAGGGTTGATAATCTTCATTTTCAATTTTTAAACATAGATTGGTAAGAATAAGGAAAGTGAATAAGTGCAGACCAGTCAGTTGAATACCCTGAGGCTAATAAAAATGAGAAAGAATTAAAGAAGCTGGGCCTTAGAGAAGAAGGAAAAGAAAAGGCCTATACTACAAAATAAAACAAAATAAGAATGAGACACAAATAGCAACATTAGTCCATATTCTCCAATTTTGTTTTGGTCCATGTGGTACTATTGTTACAGTGATCATTTTTATTATTTCGTGACTGTGTACCCTGATGGACAAGGGAAGGGGTACTTATTTTTAGAGGGCTACTATTGGCTGAGTATGGCCAACTGTTTGAAGATTGGAAACGCAAGTGACAAATTTAAAATTGTCTGAGGCAGCAAGAATACCTAAAGGGTTTCAGTATGCTGGATGGCAGAGTCAGGGATTCCTGGTAGAGATGTTAGTTTGAAGGAGGCCACTGCTTGTTGCTGAGGTTACAAGTTATGGGGTCCAATCCCCAAGGAGAAGAATCTGATAAATCCAAACAAGTTGTCAGGACTTCAGTCAAACAATCTGAATTTTGGCGACCAGCTCCATTTCTAGAGGAAAATTTAAGACATAATAAGAAAACTAAGGCAGAAGGCCAGTGCTAGGCATAGACACCAGTCACGAAAGAGAATGAGCTGGGAATGCTTTAGGTCAGTGTGTAGAATAGGGCCCAGGGATCAATCAAGGAGTACTGGAAGTTTATGGCAGAAAGATGACTGCTTTTAACTCAATGACTAGAGCTGTAGATGGTCTGAGAAGGTACGGACTAACAATTTTTAAAATATTACTTTTATTATTTAAAATTATGAAAGTAATACCTATTCATTGTTGAAACTCTGAAAACTATAAAAAAGTCCAAAGACCAAAACCAAGGCAATTTTTTTTGTTCTCTAACAGCAAATATTTCTCTGTAAATAATAGCAAGCTAAATGCTTATTCATTTTACTTTGTCAGGGTATATATGTCAAAAGTCCAAAACCAAATAATTCTAAGACATTTTCCATTCTTTTATCTTCTTATAGGAGAAGAAGAGAAGTTGTAAGAATTATTTCCCTGGTTTTAAGAATATGATCAAATGTAGATTGTGACAGTTGATGAGGAAATAAGAAAATATTTAAAAGCAAAAAAAAAAAAAATGCTTTTGCATGAGAACCAAGAGCTATCTTACAAGATTCCAAAATGTGTTATAATTTTTTATTCTCCATTATGTTGTCTAATATTTTGGAAAAGACACATTCCATAAGCATGTCTGGTCTAGGAAATTCCAGATGGAATCAAAAGTGTGCATAGAAGCAAATAAATCTATCTGGAAGAGTCTTCTGACAAATGGTCAGAATTTTTAAAACGCAAATAGGTTGCATGCTGATGAAAGCCACGCTACCATTACCTTCTCCTTCCAGTTATCATCACTCAGCAGCTTCTGTTTAAGGGTTTCTTGCAGCTGCTCGATGCTTTTCTGATGTGAAATCAGCATCAATTCCCTGAAAATCATAAACCCGACAAATGAGTCAATACTTACCCCTAACACAATTCCTAAGTTGTAGTTCCTGGGTCAGAAGATATTACTTCAAAACATAGTCTGTTTATTTTCTTTAGCAGTATATATGCTGCTACTACATATCATTTTAACTATTAACAGCAATTTGCAAGTGCTGCATATATGGTATTTTTCCCAGGCTTAATTTTTGCTTAATAAGCAATAAGATATTATTTTGGCAATAAACACTAACTACATATGCAGAGTCACAAATACAATAAAATGTCTTCTGGCTGTTCATGTGTGCAAAAAATAAAATAAAATGTTATAAGTTGTGGTTCAAAAAGTATAAGACTAAATTCTAAAATAGCACCAGACAATATTTGGTTTCTTTAAAAAAGGAAAATATGTTGGGATATGCCATTAAGCCAATACATGTTAGCAGTTCCTGTGAAATTTTCTTTTCTTTTACTTATCTTAAATATTGATAGGAACAAACCAAATTAAGTAGAGAGATGTGTGATGTCAGGGATGCAATATAGCATAAAACATATTAGAAATTAGAAAACATAAAGATCACTTTATTATCTTAATCCACATAAGCAGATCTTAATGCTTAGCTTGTGATCTTCTGGATGGAAGTAAGGACAGGAGGAAATTAAAGAGAGAATTTCACAGGGGCACTGAAATTAAGATAAAAAATCAACAGTAGCAGCAAAAGTATGCTTATTGATCAGGGATCCTTCCTCCTTGTATGATCACTATGACTCTTCTCATGTTCTATGTATGTGATTTTTCTCTATTGCTCATTCGTTCTTCTAATCCTTTTGTTTTTCATCATCACTCTCTTCCTTTTAGCTCTGACCCTTCTGCAAAAACCTGTGACTTTCATTTATAATTGCATGTTCAACACCTCCACCCTAATGATCCATCAACACCAAAAATTTTATACATCAAAAACCAAAATAAACATCATCTCCTACAATCTTTCCTTTCCTCCTGACTTCTGAAAACCTTCAAGGGTCATTTCTGAAGGTTTGAATCATCTCTGACATTTCCTTCTCTCTCTTTTACAACAACCATGCAGTAGCAAGTTCTATATAGTCTACTTCTTTGGGGTACCTCAAACTATTTCCTCCTTTCCTAATACCAAGACCCAAGATAGGCAGAAGAAAGTAAAAAATATCAGAGTTGTAATCACGGAAAACAGAAAAACAATAGACAATATCAGTGAAACAAAAATTTGTTTCTTTGAGATCAATAAAATTAATAAACCTCAAGGTAGACTAATCAGGAATAAAAAAGAGAAGTCAGAAATTACTAATATCAGAAATAAGAGGGATGATACTACTACAGATCCCTCAGATATTAAGATGATAACACAGAAATATTATGAGCAGCTTTATAATAAATATTATGAACAGTTTTATGTCATTAATTTTGACAACTCTGATGAAATGGACAAAATTTTTAAACAAACTACCAAAGCTCACTAAAGAAGAAATAGATAACATGAATAGTTGATAATTATGGTAAGTTTAATTTACTATGAATGTTCTAAACTTACATGTGCCTATTAAAATAGCCTCAAAATATATAGAGCAAAACTTGATATAATTGTACAAAGAAATTCTTAAATCCACACCTTAGTGGTAGACTCTACCACAGATTTCTCAGTTATAGACAAATCAGCCCAGGACCACCACATATGTCAATGGAAGTATAAACTGCACAACTCCAGACTGTTATGGTGAATGTCTTTGCTATAGTTGTATAATGTAGCAATCCAGGGTAAAGCAAATAAATAGTTAATTAAAGATATAGGAGACTTAAGGTTCATAAGATAGATTTAAGGTTCACATCTAGAACCTTGTACACAATTAGTGGATAAATACATCATTATTTTCCAGCTCATATGGAACTGACCACTTCTAGGACAAAAAGTAAGTTTTAGCTAATTTCAAACAATTGTTATACTGTAACCTGCATTGTTCAATATGGTAGCCACTAGCTTCATGTAATTATTGAGCAGTTAAAATGTGGCCAGTTCACGTTAAGATGTGCTATAAATGTAGAATACTAACAATTTGAAAATTTAGTACAAAATATCTAAAATACCTGTGATAACATTTTAAGACAATTACATATTTAAATAATATTTTGGATAGTTTGAGTTAAATACATTATTAAAATTGATTTTACTTGTTTATTTTTATTCTTTAATGTGGCAACTAAGCATTGTAAAATTACATATGTAGAAGTATAACATAATACTTCTATAGAATAGCACTGTGATAATGTGTATTCCATGAAAACAAAGAAATGTCCGTAACAAAAGATAAATAGCTTCAAGTATTTTTAAAATTTTTAAATGTACTTTTGAATAGCTCATGAGTCAAATAAAAATCACAATTGGTATTTGAAAATACTTCGAACTGAACAATAATGAAATTATTAATTACTATCAAAACGAATGGAATAAGGCTACAGCAGAATAGATAAATTGTGGTATACCTTAGCATACAATATAGATGAAGAAATGAATAATCCTCAGCTACATAAAACTTTATAAACAAATCTCAGAAACATAATATTGAATGCAAAGAACAAATTAGAATGATACATATGGAATGATTTTATTTATGTGAAGATAAAATACATGCAAAATCTAACATTTTTTAGGAATACAAACATGCTTGGTAAAATTATAGAGAGAAACATGGACACAATAGATGTTATCTGTAGGTTTTTGTAGATGCTGTTTATCAGTTTTAGGAAGTTTCCTTCTATTCCACATTTGTTGAGAGCCACAAAATGCAGGCTGGTGGTTTTCTCTGAGGAAGGAGAGAATGAGATGGAATTGGGGAGAAGCAAAAGAAAACTTCAAAGATAATGGTAAGCTTCTTTTTCCTAAACTGAGTGGTTGATACACAGATGTTCACTGTATTGAAGCTCTTTATATTTGATACCTGTATAAACCTTCAATGTATCTACTCAAAATTTATTAAAAAAAATAATTATTGATACAGCCAGAGGACAGAGTAGAATGTGTATGTGGAAGAAAGAGAATTCAAGGTAAAAACCAAGGTGAAGAAATGTGCAGGTGACTTGTACGTCACTCTCCTGTGTGATGGGGTTTGCTGTCCTCTCTGAACAAGGCAGTGTCATCCAGCCCTGGAGATACAGAGGTGAATTAGGAAGGGAGAGTCACTGTTCAAATTGTGCTCAAAATCCAGCAAATGTAAAAGGGAGATCTATTAACGTGTGAGGCAGACCCAGCAGGCTTGATGCTTGCACATTAGTCTTTAGGCTGGAAAAATGGAAGTAAAGAAAAAGGAATAAAGAATGAGGACAGCAAAAGTGAGATTACATCAAAAATTTTACTCAGGGCTTTCTTCCAAATATCTGGCCATTCCTGTCTCCTTTGCAGAGTCATCTTCCTCTAATGCAATCTAGCTGCTGACAACTCCCAAATTTTATCTCCAGTTCAGATCTGTTCCTGAGTATCTGAGTCATGTATCCAACTCTCCACCTGACTGTTTTACTTTATTTTAGAAACATCTTAAGTTTAACATGTATATACTCTCAGCGGCTTACAATATCAAAGTTTATTTTTCTTGGATTATGTTTTATCTGCTTCCTTGCTCCACATTTTGTACCAGGATACAGCCCAGGGAGCAGCTCTTACTTGAGAATGCTGTTATTGCGGCAAGAAACAAAACAAAACAAAGCCAAAACACAGAATCTCTTAAAGCTTCTGCTTAGAATTGGTATATATCACTTCTCTCACGTTTCATTGGCAGAACAAATCAATTGACCAAGTCTGATAGCAATCAGGTGAGGATAGCACAGTCCTCTCACTGGGAGGTGCACTGTAAGTCACCTCACTGGCACCAATGGACTCCATCACAACTCTGAAATCCCACGGGAAGCCTACCCTAAAGGAGGGGAACATTTCTTGCTTGGACTGTGATTCTTTTTACTGGCAGTAATTTCTAAGTTCAATTTTTGCCACAGCTTCTAGCTTTCTTCTCTGAAATGGGCCTCTTTTTCATTATCTGGCTTGGCCACATCTGAAGAAGCTATTAGGTTTTGCCCTTGGGACACCAACAGCTTTCTCAGCTTCCTTATGGTCTGTAGATGGTGGGTGGTTAAGGGGGTTGCCTCTTTGTTTGTTTGTTTATTTATTTATTATTATTATTTTTGAGACAGAGTCTCGCTCTGTGGCCCAGGCTGGAGTGCAGTGGCGCGATCTCGGCTCACTGCAAACTCCGCCTCCCGGGTTCACGCCATTCTCCTGCCTCAGCCTCCCGAGTAGCTGGGACTACAGGCGCCCGCCACCACGCCTGGTTAATTTTTTTTGTATTTTTTTTAGTAGAGACGGGGTTTCATCGTGTTAGCCAGGATGGTCTCGCTCCTGACCTCATGATCCGCCCACCTCAGCCTCCCAAAGTGCTGGGATTACAGGCGTGAGCCGCCGCGCCCAGCTGCCTCTTTGTAATCCATCACCCCTGCCCCTCTCCTCCAGGCAATCAGTGCTTTGGTTTCTGTCACTATAGATTAGTCTGCATTTTTGGGATATGTAGATATATTCTGAAATACTGTATATTCTGAAAATACACTATATATATATGATTCTGAAGTCATACAGTATATTCTTTTTTGGTCTGGCATCTTTTACTCAGCATAATTATTTTAGATTCATCCAGGTTGTACCTTATGGACAGTTCGTTCATTTTATTGCTGAGTAGTGTTTCATTGTACAGATACACTACAATCTGTTCATCCATTCATCTGTTGGTTAACATTTAGGTTGTTGTATATATTTTGGCTATTAGAAATTAAGCTGCTGTCAATACCTGTGTACAAGTTTTTGTATTGATACATGGTTTCATTTGTCCTGGGTAAATACATAGGCATGAAATGGCTGGGTAACAAGGTAGGTATATATTTAACTTTTAAAGAAACGTCCAAACTGTTTTTCTAATAAGTTGTACTATTTGACATGCCTACCAGTAGATTATAAGAGTTCAAGTTCCTCCATATCTTTGTAAACACTTGATACTTTCAGGTTTTAAGTTTTTACATATTCTAAAAATGTACAGTAGTATCTCATTGTGGTTTTAGTTTGCATTTCCCTAATGAGTAATGATACTGAGCATCACTTTATGTGCTTATTTTATTAGTCATTTGTATATATTTGGTGTTGTCTATTTAAGTCTTTTGTTCATTTTTTATTGGGATGTTTATGTTCATATAACTGAGTTTCTAAATATCATTGTATATTATACGAAAACTCCTTTATTATATAGATCATTTGCAAATATATTATTCCAGTCTGTGGTTTTTATTTTCATTCTCTTAAAGTGTCTTTTGAAGAACACATTTTTAGTTTTGATGAAGTTGAATTTATCTCTTTTATCTGTTGAATGTCACTGATTTTTATGTTAAACTAATCCTATATTCTTATGATAAACTCCACTTATTCATGATTTATTTCCTTTTTATATGTTATCTTGATTTTAGCCCCTTCAATTTGCTAAAATTTTGTTTAGAATTTTTGTATCAATGCTCATTAGGAATGTTGGTCTGTTAATTTTCTTGTTATGTCTTTGTCAGGTTTTGTTTTCAGAGTAATACTGGCTTCATAAATTAAGATGGGAACTGTTCTTTCTTATTCAATTTTCAGGAAGAGTTTGAGTATAAACAGGATTATTTTTTCCTTAAATGCTTGGTAAAATTCACCAGTAAAACCTCTGGGCTGGAAGTTTTCTTTGTGAGATTTTAAATTACAAATTCCATTTCTTTAAAAGATACAGAACTATTCATGTTATCCATTTCTTCTTTAGTGAGCTTTGGTAGTCTGCTTTAAAAATTTTGTCCATTTCATCAGAGTTGTCAAAATTAATGACATAAAGCTGTTCATAATATTTATTATAAAGCTGTTCATAATATTTCTGTATTATCATCTTAATATCTGAGGGATCTGTAGTATCATCCCTCTTATTTCTGATATTAGTAATTTCTGACTTCTCTTTTTTATTCCTGATTAGTCTACCTTGAGGTTTATTAATTTTACTGATCTCAAAGAAACAAATTTTTGTTTCACTGATATTGTCTATTGTTTTTCTGTTTTCCATTGATTACAACTCTGATATTTTTTACTTTCTTCTGTCTATCTTGGGAATTTTTTTCCTCGCCTCTTTTTCTAATTTCCTAAAGTGGAAGCTGGAAACTTATTTTCTTTTTTCACATAGACATTTGTCCCTAAGTTTTTCTTTGGTGACGTCTCATAAATTTTGATGTTTTCATTTTCATTTAGTTCAAAATACTTTCTAATTTCCCTTTTGATATTTTATTTGACCACTGTCTTATTTAGAATTGTTACATAATTTACAAATATTTAGGGGACTGTCAAGATAATCTTCTGTATTTGATTTCTACGTTAATTACACTGTGACCAGAGAACATACAGTACTCTGTATTATTTAAATCCTTTAAAATTTCTTTGGTTTTATTTCATGTCCCAATCATACAGTCTGTCTCAGTGAGTAATCTGTATAACCACGGGGGGAAAATGTGTATTCTGCTATTGTTGGGTGAAATGTTGTATAAATGTCAATTATGTTAATTGATTACAAAGTTCAAGTCTTCTATAGCCTACTGATTGTCCTATTACTTGTTTTATCAGCTATTAAGAGGGGGTATTGACATCTTTAACAATAATTGTGAATTTGCCTACTTCTTGGAATTCCATCCAGTTTTTGCTTCCTGTATTTTTAAGGTCTGTTATTAGATGTGCAAATATTTAGAAGTGTTATATCCTCCTGATGAGCTGACCTACTTATCATTATAAAATGAACTTCTTTACTTCTGGTAATATTTTTTTGTTCCGAAATCTACTTTGTAAACCCATTATAGCTTTCTGATTGGGGTCAGTGTGTTATGTTTTTTCCCATTCTTTTATTTTTGACCTCGTATGTCTTTATATTTAAAATATGTTTCCTGCAGGCAGCATATATCTAAATCTTACTTTCTTATACAACCTGATAATCTCTGCATTTTAATTAGAATGTTTAGACAATTTACATTTAATTTAATCATTGATATAGTTAGGCTTAAATCTACCATTTTGCCATTTCTTTCCTATTTTTCCCATCTGTTTTTTCTTCCCTTTCCCTTCTTTCTGTTTTCCTTTGGATTTTGCATGTTTTATGATTCAATTTTATCTTTTTTGTTGGCTTATTAGCTATAACTCTTTGTTTAGTTTTATTTTAGTGGTTGCTATAGGGTTGATAATAGACATTCTTAGCTTATCGCAGTTGTGATAGGCTGAATAATTGCCTCCAAAGATGTCCATATCTGAATCTGTGAGTATGTTTCCTTATATGGGAAAACGGATTTTGTAGATGTGATAAAGTTAAGGATCTTGAGGTGAGGAGATTATTTTGAATTATCTGGATGGGCCAGAGGGTTAGTGTGGGGGAAGGTTATATGACAATGAAAGCAGAGATTGGATTCATGTGGCCAGGAGCTAAGGAATGCTGACAACTTGTAACATATGGAAGATGTAAGGAAGGTCTTCTCTGGATCCTGCAGAGGCAACCAGCCCTGCTGACACCTTGATTTTAGCCCCTTAAGATTCATTTGAACTTCTGATCTCCAGAACTGTAAGACAATAAATCTGTGTTATTTTAAGCCACTAAATTTGTGGTCATTTGTTACAGCAGCAATAGGAAACTAATAAAATGGTCTTCCTATAAGTGGTATTGTACAGCTTCAGCAATAATATGAGAATATCATGATAGTAACTTGATCAAGCTAAGGAGCAGCTGTCAATGGAAATAAAGTAGCACTTCACCTGGTTTTCAAAATGCCAGGATCATAGAATAAATGTGTCTAGTCACGTGCTTGTTAGAAGTATCCAGAGATCCTAACAATTTGATCCACTTAATTTCTTAAATTAGGTTTCTTGTTGGAAAAGAAGTCTTACTGATTAGAAAATCCAAATGAGCATCTCCTGATAGTGCCTGTGAATACATTAGAAGCTACCTTTACTATAAAGTAGATGGCACTGAATATTTGAGATGCTTGAATTTCAGTCTCCCTGGATATAGTTATAATTTTGATACCATAAAAAGTAGAATCCATTCCAAATGCATTCCTCTGATGGACTCAGTACATGGAACTCATGTTAAATGTAACCTTTTGGAAGAAAAACTTAATCTACTAAGTCTAGTAGATTATAGCAGCTAAAATATAGTAAGCTAGGATGCAAACAATGTTAATGAAGTGATAATTATTCACTGAATTTTCAAGGAATTATGAAGTTCTTTATGACATTTCTAACAAAGTATATGGTGTTATGAGTAAATTGTTATAAAAATATAAATTTGTATCTGTGATGGTAATTTTGCTTGATATTATGGTTACAGAAATGAGAAAGGCTTTTATACCTCTTTGATTCCCTGCTGAGCCCCCTTTACTGACTCTAAGAAATCTTCAGTGAGACTCTTTGATGGGATAAAGCAGAAAGAATAATTATACATGATGTTATATGCACTCATTGTTCTTGATTAGAATGGAATGGGCAGTGAGTAACGTATACAGGAATGATTATATGTGTGTAAAAGATAATCTAGATTCCAAAAATAAAAATCACACTTGTACAGTACAACCATGGGGCTGCTCACACATTGTTCAAGATCATAAAACAATCTTAGGACATTGATAAAGAGAAAACAATCTTGTGTTGAAAAAAAACTATGAAGAACCAACTCTGACTCAAGTAGGACTTTTTGCTAGAAATTTAGAGGAATTATAAGAAATAAAATATTTATTGTAAAGGCATAGTACATATTTTTCCATGTTATAAGTAGCTGAAAATGTATACCTATTTAGGTATTTGACTTCTTTTTCTAGAACCAGTTCAAGAGATGTTGATGTTTTAGAATTATAGGAAACGACATAGATTTAGATCCTAAATTTAAATTTTACTAAGAATCTAATAAAGAAGATTGCCACTAGAATCCAGGACTTCTCATTGTACTCCTAGGTCTGATTTTTGAAAGTCAAAAGCTCTCTGGCCTGAAAGAAAAACTGGAGCTTCCCGGTTTTAAACTCCATGATCAGTTGTTTGATAGAAATTAAATTCATTCCCATCCATGCATGCATCCATCCCTACAGCAAATATTGAGTGCTGACTATGTGTCTGGCACTGTTTTATTCTCTGGGAATATAGTGGTTCTTTCTTTTCATTCCTTAGAAATATGTTAATACAACTCCCTCAGTTTTAGAAGAAATGAAGACCTGAGTGATAAATGACTATCTGAGGTGACATGATTCACAAGTGACAAAGCTAGCTCAAGCTTATGCCAGCCAGCAGTATGTCATGCTGTCTTTGCTTTGCATATCTCAGATGGAGGTGTGGCTATTGACATTCTACCCTGCAATTTCACCAAATAGCTTTAAAATTAAAATTTTTGGAGTTGCCACAATTAGGACTTATTCACAATTAAGAGTATTTATTTTAAAAACTTTATTAAATTATTGGACCAAAAGGAAAATGAGAATCTAATTTCTTATGTACATGCGAATCCAGATTCTCTTAATTGCAGTTAAAAACATAACTGCAAACAAATGTCAAACCATAATGCCAGAATGACAGTTTTAAATTCTGTTTCACAAGTTGTTCTTTTAGAGATGTCTTCACATTGTCAATCAAAGAGATAATTTTGATTTTGCCACAACTCCTGCCTCTGTTAAAAGAAGTGAGCGTGTGATAACATAAGAAGCTTGGCAAGCCTCTTGTTCTGAGAGCTGTTGATGGATAGGAAATCAGAGAAAGAGGTGAGTCTTGGAGAAAAAACCTGATAAGATTTATTGTTTCAATTATTACTTAGAACATTTCATAATGCTTTAAACTAACAGATTAGCATCTGTATTAGTATGTTTTAACACTGCTATAAAGACATACCTGAGACCGGGTAATTTATGAAGGGAAGAGGTTTAATTGACTCAAAGTTCAGCATGGCTAGGGGAGGCCTCAGGAAACTTATGGCAAATCATGGCAGAAGACGAAGAGGAAGCAAGGCACATTCTTTACAATGTAGCAGGAAGGAGACGTGCCAAGAAAAGGGGGGAAGAGCCCCTTATAAAACCGTTAGATGTCATGAGAACTCACTCACTATTACAAGAACAGCATGGGGGAAACTGCCCCCACAATTCAATTACCTCCACCTATTCTCTCCCTTGACACGTGGAGATTATGGGAATTACAATTCAAGATGAGATTTGGGTGGGGACACAAAGCCTAACCATATCAGCATCCAAATGGAATCACTCCAAGGATTAATCTTTACAACTGTATGAGTAAAGCAGATAATAATGAATTCAACAGATATTTACTGAATATCTTACATGGCCAGTACAGGGAATAAAAATTAATAAGACATGGTGCTTTAAGGGGTTAGCAATCTAAAGAAAGATGAAAGAGAGGAAACTAATACTTTCTGAGTACCTACAACCTACTAGGCACAATATTTTAAAATTCTTAAGAAGATAGCTATTATTAAAATGCCCACGTTACAGATAGGGAAAAGAAGCCCTAATTGCCCAAGCTTAACAGTGGTCAAGTTGGGATTTACTCTATGTTTACCTAATTCTAAAGTCCATTCTTTTTAAATTAAGAATGGACTTTATCTTGCATCACTTCTTAATCCTTTTTCATATCTAATACTAGATATAGCTAATCACTAGTCATTGCTTCTAGAATTTATGAAAATATAACAAGCCTCAATGAAATAAGTAACACTTAGTTTACATTTTTAGGATGTAGTTGTGAATTATTTTTATTCTATTTTCCATCTGAAGATATAGCTTTACTTCTTATTCTACCAAGGCACTAGAAAGCAGAGGACACCATCTCATATTTATTGAGTGAAGAGAAGAATACTGAGGGGGTTGGGGGTGAACAAGAAATTGAGAGGAGAGGAGAAGGGACACAAAAAGAACATTGCTTTCTGCAGGGCCGTGAGTCTCCTAAAGACTCAGTGTTACAACATGGTTCAGAAAGATGTCACACTGAGAAAGGATGACAAAACTTAGCCCTTCAAGACAAATACTTAGGAAATTGTGCAAACAGTAGAGAAGAGAACATGAGTTATAAGGTCAGACCCAACAGAGCTTGATTTCTGTCTTTGTCAATGATGTCACCCTGAGCAAGAAATTTAGCCTCAGTTAAATTAACATTAATGTCCTCATCTCCAAAATGTGCAAAATGACACCTGCTTCACCAGTGAGGCAGGTGTGGCAGGCCACAGCTCTGCTAGCCAGTGCCCTTGTGCAAATTTGGAAATGGCTTCTCTTCTGGGTTGGTGAATTAGAAAAAGTGCTCCCTCGGTCTGAGGGAAGACCTGTGGACACAGGGCTTGGTAAGGAGAGATCGTAAACTTATGCAAGAAAAGTGAACCCTTTCCTCCGGCAAGTAGCTATGATGGCAGAGCCCAGGCTGGCCTCCTGTCCCCCTCAGCCCTTCCACTGAGCCTCACAAAATGGTGCATGGCATTGTGCACAGGGTGCCGTGAAGGCAAGATAAGATAATGTCTACAGAAGCACTTAGAGGGCTCCTCATTGTGAAACCTGCGGATAGGTAAAAGAGCTTGAGAAAGAGAAAGGAAAAACGGGAGGGGAGAAAAAGGGAGGGAAAGAAAGAGGAGACAGGAGGAGGGATAAAGAGAAAATGAGAAAGCAGGTATGTTTAATCATGAGGTCCTGCCATATATTTGAGAACAGGAGACTACGAACCTCTTGTAATAATGTGCTGGGTTTTGTGTATACTTTTCTGAAGTGAGTGTATTCTCTGTCTGTTCTCATGCTGCTATAAAGAACTGCTCGAGACTGGGTAATTTATAAAGGAAAGAGGTTTAATTGACTCACAGTTCCGCATTGCTGGGGAGGCCTCAGGAAACTTACAATCATGGAGTAAGGCAAAGGAGAAGCAGACACCTTCTTCACAGGGCGGCAGGATGGAGTGAGTGCCGGGCAAAGGGGGAAAAGCCCCTTATAAAACCATCAGATCTCGTGAGAACTCACTCACTATCACGAGAACGGCATAGGAGTAACTGCCCCCATGATTCAATCACCACTACTGGGTACCTCCCATGACACATGGGGATTATGGGAACTACAATTCAAGATGAAATTTGGGTGGGGACACAGCCAAACCATATCAGTGAGGGTTCATAGCTTTCAACTAAAAAGAAAAAGATGAAGGAGAGAGGAGAGGCCAAAAGAGAAGTTAATGTAATGCAGGTGAGGGTGAGGGAAGTGGATAAAACCCTTCCCTGTAGCCTAAAAATTATGCTTTATGGGGAAATGGGGACAATTTAGTAAACTGCATTTAAGATACATAAGTATCTTAATACAGAGCCAAACAGATGCAGATGTATATTATTTATATCTCAGAATAATTTGCACATAAGCAACTTGCACCTAACTTTAATTACGACTAAGCTTTTCCTCTAACAACACTCTTCATTATTCCCATCATGTTATGGGCAAATTGACCACAATAAATCTTTTTCTGTATTTTTTCTTGGAGTTTACCAAGATAAAGACAATACAGCATCTAAGAATGCAAAGGGTATGAGAGCTATTATAAACAGTGTGTGTTCTGGCTGTATGGTTGTAGGCCACATGCTGGTGTAAGCGAATTTCTCCAAGTGATATATGTAGGCAGTCTTCAAGCTTAAACACATATGTCCTTATAAAATATATTTGTACATTTGTTATAGAGAATTTAGGACATATTTTACTACAGAAATAGTTTTCCCTAAGGATGGAATTAGGCGCCCCCGTCAGCCCACAGGACACTTTTTAACCCATAATATGCCTGAAGGAGTGTTGCACATTCACAGTTCTGGGCAGAGTTCTAGCCTTGGCCACCAAGACCTTGTGTCCCAGTAGGATGGGAGCTGAGGGCTGTCTTTACAAGAACTTAAAAAATGGCCACACTTTTCTCTGACATCATCCTTATGCCTTGCTGCATCTCTCTCCATCATAAAGGAAATCCCTTTCACCAGTCCTAGTGTGTCCGTGACCAAGCTGGCCAGACTGTCTTCACCTGCAGAATCCCATGATTCGAGAAGACCTACTTGTTTTCCTTTCATTGAAGATTCTTCTCTACCTTTCACTTCCTCAGCTGAGTATGGGGAAGAAAGCAATGCCCAAATAAATAGATTTGTACTAATCAATGAACTATTTCCTAGTTACTAACTCCCTTATTTCTCCAAATTCAGAAGTTCTGCTAGTTTTTTTCTAGGATCACCTCTGGGTTTTTACATCGTTTTCTCCTCTTCTGAAACTACACAGCTTCTAAATGCACAATTTGTGACCTCAGCAAGGGCTCTGCTCTCCTGAGGGGTCAGGGAGGAAGGTTGGTGTGTATCTGACACTGCTTGGATTTATGAAAGCACACACAGTCAGTGGGAGTGAATGGGGCTCTGGCCTTTGGTGAGCACATCTGGTAGCCTGGTTGGTTCTAATGCTTCCATAGCAGTGGTTTGGTACTTTACCAAGTGGCAGATTCCTAGGCACTACCCAGACCTACTGAACCAGAATCTCCTAGGGTATTATCAAGCATCTCTATATTAAAAGTGTTTCCTGAGCCCAGCTGCTTCTTTTGGAGGGACGTTCACACCTCCAACTGCTTAAGGAAATTTCTTATTTAAAAGTCCCATTGGTGCTTCAAATCAAAGCTTCAAGAGCAAACTTGCTAAGCTGAGACAGGGTCAGTTTACTGAAGGAAAAAAATGGAAAGAGGAAAGTCAAGTTCAAGTGTGAATTTTAAGGAATGTCTGCAAT
Source organism: Pongo pygmaeus (assembly GCF_028885625.2). Lineage (NCBI taxonomy): Eukaryota > Metazoa > Chordata > Mammalia > Primates > Hominidae > Pongo > Pongo pygmaeus. The sequence continues at coordinate 165,912,024 of NC_085930.1, read as the reverse complement.
CAGGTGATCACAAGAGGGAAGGAGAAAGAACCAAAACAGAGCTAGAAAAGAGACCGAATAACAGGTTACCCCGGAGCCAAAAGACCACCATTTCAAGACAAGTTAGGACAGTAATGTCAAAAGCTTCTGAAGGTCATTTGTTCTTCAGAATATCTTTTTTTTTTTTTTTTAATGAAGTTTTGCTTTTGTTGCCCAGGCTGGAGTGCAATGGTGCGGTCTCGGCTCACTGCAACCTCTGCCTCCCAGGTTCAGACGATTCTCCTGCCTCATCCTCCCAAGTAACTGGGATTACAGGCGTCCACCACCACGCTCAGCTAATTTTTGTATTTTTAGAAGAGACGGGGTTTCACTATGTTGGCCAGGCTGTTCGCGAACCACTGACTTTAGATGATCCATCCACCTCGGCCTCCCAGAGTGCTGGAATCACAGGCATGAGCCACCATGCCCGGCTGAGAAGATCTTTTTAACCCTTAGGCTCACCATGGAGTAAGCAGTGGCTATTTTACTATTACCCACTTGACATAGACACTTAACCCAACAGAAACTGACAGGGGGTAGGAGCTGGAGATTATCATATTTCTCATATCTCTTAGGCTTCACTAGCTATAAAATCCTTTATCAAAACAGTAAATGTCCTGACTTGCTCCCATTGCCAATACCTTCTCCGTCCAGCATCCAGAATGATTTTTCTACAGTGTCACTCTTCTGCTTAAATACCTTCAATGGTTTCTCTTCATTGCACTGAAAACAGCACCCAAACTCCCAAAGGCCTGCAAGGCCCTGCATGATGTGACCCTGCCTGCGTCACTCACACTTACTATGCCACCAGCCACGCTACCCTGCTGTCCTTTCCCAGAACTCACCAACTTGTCTTTTGCTTGTAAAGTTCCTCCCTGGCTCTTGGTCTGGTAACTTCCACTTGTCTTCCTTTAGGAAACGGGCAGAGTATCATCTTCGAAGTCACTTTTACGACCATCCTAGCCAAAGCAGGCACCTCTTCTATCAGTTTCTACTACTTCATATCCATTATCACAATTTATAATTATTCTAGTCAGTTCTCTACTTTTTTGTTTTACTGTTTGTCTCTACCCTTAAAATATAAGCTATGTACCCAGGGTACATAGTACCTGGCATATAATAAATGCCCAACAAATAATTGACAGACTGGCTGAATTACCCAAAGTGATCCATTCATTCATTCACTCACTCAACAAATATTTATTGAGTGGATATGTGTGGCAGCCTCTGGGCAGTTAGAGGACAAGGCAGACAAAATCTGAAAGTAGCCTAGAAAAAAGAAAAAGGCAATGCTTATGTTTAGGAGTAACCCTGTGATTACATGATAACCTACTGGTCTACAAGGACATTTTTTTAAAATTTATTTATTTATTTATTTTGAGACAGAGTCTCACTCTGTTGCCCAGGCTGGACAGCGGCATGATCTCAGCTGACTGCAATCTTTGCCTCCCAGGTTCAAGTGATTCTTGTGCCTCAGCCTCCTGAGTAGCTGGGATTATAGGCATGAGCCACCATGCCCGGCTAATTTTGGTAGTTTTAGTAGAGATGCGGTTTCACCATTTTGGCCAGGCTAGTCTTAAACTGCTGGCCTCAAGTGATCTGCCTGCCTTGGCCTCCCAAAATGCTGGGCTTACAGGTGTGAGCCACCGTGTCTGTCATTTTTATTATGTGACAGACATCATGTCTGTAAACTTAGTGTCACCAATTACTAAGTAAATGTATATTCTGGATAGACTAAAACAGAGAGAATAAAGAAGGTACAAGGGCAATAATACAAGAAAGAAAGAAACGAAAAGAAGAAGAACAGGAGTTAGGTCAGTGATGTCACTATTCTCTGAAAGCTGATAGAAACTGTCCTTCTCACTCAGCATTTAGCGGGTAAGATTATAGTCATAATAATCTTTTTAAAAACATGGCGAAACATATACATCCAAGTGTATGCTATTTCAAAGCAATTCCCCAAGAAAGCTATATATATATTCTACTGAGGTTACTAATCCTCAAAGCATTCATAAAACTCCCTTCTTCAAACTGCAGTCAGAGATAATTTATTAAGCATAGAAAAAGGGGAAAAATTTACTTTATTTTTGATCCCCAATAGTATTTCCCTGGTTGATCCCATCATATTCACTGGACTTATTTTCACTGGACCTATCTGAGACTGTTTCAAATATTCAATGTATTCCTAAAGGATAAAGATCTGTCATACTGACGAGAGTCTAAAACATGCGCTTAAGCCAGTCCTTGGAGAAGAGTTCCAGAAACAATTAGACAAAGACAGGTTCTTCTCAATGACTTCAGTGAAGGAGACAGCATTCATCTGACTAAACAATTAAGCCTAATTAATCTGGCACCATTGGAAATATGATATTCTGGGTAATATAGGAACTGCTCAGATAACCAAAGTTCTAAACCAAATACTTTGAAAATTTTTATTTATTCCATGGTGTCTTTTCAAAGATGTATGATGTGTGTCTTTTGTATAGAATACATAACTGATTTTAATCTTTCTGACTATATACGTTAGCATATGTAGGTTTTATCTCTGCTTACACATGCTGAATCTTTCAACTATCATTCCTTTTTTTATTAATAAGCCTGGCTCTTATACATTTCATTGTTATAAAATTGCAGCTTCTAATAAATGGCAGAGGAGGTGGGGTGGAATAGTCAGGTAAGTAGAGGGTACACTTTCGGTGTTGAAGGGTGAAGAATAAATGGTGGGGGGATATCAGCTCTGCAGTTGCTAATCTTATTCAATGAAATATAAGTAATTATAAAATCACCCCAGGACGGACGAGAGACCCTATGAACTACACAGACTTCCTGCTTGCCTGGTGTAGAAACAGATATGGTGCCAAGGGAACAGTGTTGACAAGGAAGAGTTCTGAGACAAAAAAATCTAATTCTAAGATAACTGCTACCCACTCCCCTGGGCCCACCCCCAGACTCAGCAAACAGGCTTGCAAAGGAGAACTAAAAAAAAAAAAGATTGTAACTCTTCTAAATTATATTCATAAAATAAAATATAAACTAAAATATAAAATATAAACTAAAATATAAAATGATAGGAAGAATGAAAAACAAATAACCTATCATGTGCCTTCTGTGCACAGAAAATGATACAAAACAAAAATTCCTGCCCTTATGAAACTTGTGTTTTTAGTTAATATAATAATTATATCAGTAAATGTAAATGAAATAATCTCTTAAAGAAGCCCAGATTTTTAAATCAATGAAAGAAACAAAAAAAAAACCCTAAGATTTGTGCTATATATCAGATATGCATTTAAAACAAAAGGATTCAGAAAGAATGAGCAAAGACATAGCAGGCAAATGAAAACAAAAAGAAAGAAAGCAAGGTTGAAATATTAATTACAGATAAGGTTAAAGACAAATTAACTAAACAAAAGCATCTTGGAAGCCTGGACCAATGTACTTCTTAGTATCCTCGATACCACCTAAGGAGGTATCTTTGTTTGTGCCATATCCTCCAACAAGATGTGCTGACAGACAAGGAGGAGAGAAGAAAAGTAGGAGCCAATAAAAGGAAAAAGTGATATAAAAAGATGTTTTCTGTTGGAAAAATGATAGAATCTACCAATCACTGACCCAGGTGAAATTTAGTAGTACAAGTATCACACGTGGTCTGATTTTTTTTTTTTTTTCAATAAGAATTTGACACCAAATGCAACTTGGGCTTCATTCCTACTTTCACCAACTGCAACTTTACCAAGTCATGTAACCAACTTGAGCTTCAGTCTAATCACTTGTAAAATGAGGTGGTGGGATGCAATGACCTTGTAGGAGAAATATATCTTTAGTCCTGTGATTTCACTATTGTTATAATATGTCAGACACTGATGTTTCAAATATATATGGAATACTAACTTAAACATAAAATGTTTTTGTAAGAAATTATTGTTTACTGCACCTTTCATTTTTCAGTGTTAAAACCTCTTCCCTTGTCTGATTCAGAAGAGTTTTGGTTATCTCCAGTTCATTTTCTGCAAGGTTAATTCTTCTCTTTATGTCTTCTTCTTGCTTTTCTTTCGCAGTCAGATCTTCCTGTAATGCTTTATATATCTGTTGACAAGTCATTAAAGAGTCTTCTTTTTCCTTAAGCAGCATAGTATGCCTAAAAAGAAATAGGAAAAACACCCACCAACATACATTATATACTACATTTTATATTTACCAAAGATGTAACAAGAGCTCATTTGAAATTATAGATTATAACTGTAACTTTAAAAAATTAAAAATTTTAAAAAAAGAATGGTTCTGTAATGTTAAAATTCTCCCACCTAGGCAGTGGCAACAGCAATAACCAACTGCAAGACAATATAAGCTTGAATTAGGTATTTTATATGTAAACAATAAGAAAATAAAAAATGATAAGTGCCTTTTAAATAAAACGTTACTTAAATACAGTTTCAAATTCAATTATTAAAAATATAAACTTAAAAATTGGTAATGCATACTGTGACTCAGAAATACTGGATTCAAACTTCAGTTTTTTAAGTTCTCTTTGATAGTCATCAGCTTCATTAGATTTATTCCTAAAATAATACAAAAGAAGTTAAAATATATTATTTCAAAATAAAGTATGTGTTTTTCTGTAGCATTATTTTACTCATCAACAGAAGAAATTTCTTAACATCTTCATATTATTATTTGTTTAAAGAAATAAACATTCAGTTTACTTCTATACTGGCCAACAAAGCTTCTGTCAGACTGATTTGCATGTAAATAAAAAGTATAAACTCTGCACAACACTAAAAAACAAAAAACAAATAAACAAAACCAAAACCCAAAATACCTATGTGAAGGTATTGGAAAGTGACTAAAAGCAGGGAGATTCTGGAGGAAAGTTGATACTTAGAATGAGGTGACAGCATGGGGTTGGGCTATTAAAAATAATTTTAAGCCTGAGGGCAGCCCCAAGTCAGCACCCTGCAGGGGAACTAAAACTCTTATAGAAATCTTCAGTCTTTCTGGCCCATAGAACCAGAGGCCATGGTATTTGGGGCAACCACAGCTGTTGGAAAGTAAAGAAAGAATGCTGAAGAGGGGAGAGCCAGAGAAAGAGAGTCCCAAATACTCCATATAAGTTCTGCCCCTGAACTACACGTGTATTAAGCAGATTCCAAGCAGCCTAGTTAAAGAAAAAGAACTGAACTGAGATTGAGCTGTTATCCAATCTCAAATGGACAGAGATTGCCATTTGAGGTGAAGCAACATCACTTCACCACTATCAACAACAACAACAACAATATTTTTTGGAGAAATATAGCAGAATCCAGACTCTCTATAACATAATGTTCACAATGTCCAGAACATAGTAAAAAAGTATTCAGAAAAGTGTGACTCATTCTAAAGAGAAAGACAGTTAATAGGAACTGACTCTGAGATGACCCAGATATTGAAATGAGCAGACAAAGATTTTTGAAGAAGCAATTATTAACTCTGCTCAAAGACATAAAGGAAAATCTATTCTAATTAATAAAAAGATGAGAAATCTCAGCAGGGCAATAAAAACCATTAAAAAGAACCAAATGAAAGATCTAAAACTGAAAGAAACCTTTGCCTTGATCTTATATGATTGGGTTTTGTAACAATATTCAAAAGGTTAATATATTAAAAATTTAATATCCAATTTAAATGTATTCAGACTACTCATTAACTAGTTAAGTCATAATCTGAAAATATCTCAAAATAGCTTGTAAATTACACAATGAAATATGTAAGATTATCAATGCCCTCCTTGCAAAATGACTTTAATTTCTAGTAAGTAATAATGTAAAAATCATCATGAACATACACAATATTCATTGATTTTTAAATCTTTTTATTATAAAATATAACAAAATTATAAGTACAGAAAAGTGCATAAAAAATTATATAATATAATGAATTATTATAAGAAGAATACTCTGGTGATTACCATCCAGGTTAAAAAATAAAACCTTACCAGCTACTCTAGAAGTCCTTTTTGTCCCTGGTTCCAATCATAGCCAAATCCCCGCTCCCTAAAAGTAACCATTCTCATGAATAACATTGTAATCACTGATTTTCCTTAGGGCTTTATTATCTAAGTTTTATCTCTCAACACTATATTTTAATTTTGCTTTTATTTTAAAGCCATTATAAAGGTTCCCTGCCACTACCCTATTTTTGTAAAAATGTCTCTATTAAGGTATTGTATTGACATATAACACACTGTACATATTTAAAGTGTATAATTTGATATGTTTGACATACTTATATTCCCACAAAGCCATCACTACAATCAAGTAGCACATGAGCAGATTCAGAACCCAGATCTGGGCTTCTATCACCATTCCCTATTAGAGGAACCAGGACTACTCATAGAAATAACTGATTTCAAGGCTGGGGCAAAGTAAGTATATCTGAAATATCTTGTGATGCCAGAAAGTAAGAAAGTGTTTACAAAAGATGATGAGATAATATTCTAATGTCAGAAGAGCCAGTTTGAAGGGGCTTCTAGTTACTAAGCCTAGAACAATCTGAGCACCAAAATAATTCAGTACAGTAATAAATTATAAGCCATTAAAAGAAAGGAATTGATGAGTCTGTACAATAAATAAATAGATGAAGGTAGGATCTTGCTTACAGTAGAATGCTAAGGCCTAACTAATAAATGGGGAGGACGATCTGGAATTTTAAAAAGTCATCATTTAGCAATCACTATAGTAAAACTGAGATCGGGCAAAAATCACTAATGGAAGCTATATCTAAGGATAAATTTTGGTGAAAAGCAGTATATTTACATGCATTTAAAGTATCTCTTCTAGACTTCTTATTAATTGAAAGAGAACAAACTCCCCAGTAATTATGCAGAAAAATTGAGCAACATCTTGATCAGGTGATCAAAATTAACATCACCAGTTGGGGTCAAATTGTTATCATGTGCCTCCAGATGTGATGCCCTGAGGACACATCACCCACTACGTGGTTTTCTGGCTAAGAATACATATCTTTAATCTAATAGAGAGGAATCATCAGACCAATACAAAATAAAGAATTTTTTATTTTTAAAAAGTGTGAGGGGTTCTGCATTCTTAAAAAATTCAGTGTCATTAAAAGACAAAGACAAAATGTGGAAACATTCTAGATTAAAGGAGGCTAAAGAGATATCCGAATAGACGAACTCCAGATTGGATCCTGTACTAGAAGAGAAAATGTTATAAAAGATATCATTAGGTCAACTGACAAAACTGAAATATGGATGGTAGATTAAAGTATTGTATGTAAATTTATGACACTGATTAGGCTGGCTGAAGTATCTAGAGGTAAAGGGCTATGTTGCACGTAACTTATCCTCAAAATGGTTCAGGGAAAAAATTTGTGTGTGTGTGTGTGTGTGTCTTTCTGTCTGTGTGTGTGCAGAGAGAGAGGGAGAGGGAGGAAGAGAAGGAGAGTAAAGAGGGAGAGAGAGAGAGAAAGCAAATGAGTTAAAATGTTAACACTAGATGAAAATGGGTAAAGACTATCTGGGTGCTCTTTGAACTATTATTATTTTTACAACTTTTTGTAAGTTTGAAGTTATTTCCAAATAAAACATTAGAAAAGAAGAAATAGAAAAATATTAACATACAGTTAGAAAAATGGGCAAAGGCTCAGGTGAGTCACAAAGAAAAGAATACAAGGAGCTTGAAATGCAGGGGTACAAATTTTATCAATTTTAAAAGTTATAATACCCAGTATTGTCCAGGAAGCAGAGAAATGAGTATTTATAAACACTGTTGAGATTACATATCTGTATAGGCTTACTGGAGGACAGCGAGTTATTATGCATTAAAAGTCTTAAAAATATTCAAGTTTGATTCTAGCAAAAATTACACTAAAGAAATAACTGTGTGTGAATAGATTTAGCTACATGAATTTTCCAAGTGCCTTACTTATACAAATAAAAAACTTGGACATTCTAAAAACAAGATGTTAATAAGTTATGGTTCATCCATAGATTGGAATATTATTTAGCCATCTAATCATTTTCCATAAATGTATAAAGTAATGACATGGAAAAATGTCCAGGATATATCACTAAGCAAAAAGTTTGCAAAACAGTAGATAAAGTGGCCGGGCACGGTGGCTCACACCTGTAATCTCAGCACTTTGGGAGCCGAGGCGGGTGGATCGTGAGGTCAGAGTTCAAGACAAACATGGCCAACATAAGTGAAACCCTGTCTCTACTAAAAATACAAAAAATTTGCCGGGTGTGGTGGTGTGCACCTGTAATCTCAGCTACTCAGGAGGCTGAGGCAGGAGAATCGAGTCAACCCGGGAGGCGGAGGTTGCAGTGAGCCGAGATCACGCCATTGCACTCCAGCCTGGGCGACAGTGAGACTCCATCTCAAAAAAACAAAAACAAAAACAACCCAAAACAGTGCATAATGCATATTCCCAATTATGTTAAAAATGCATACTACTTAGAAAAATGGACTAGAGTTCCCTCCCCCTCAAAGATACATCAAAGATACATCGTTGTAGACTGAGAAATGGAGGCCAGAGACAAACAAATGCTTTGCTTACTTTGCCTGCAGCTGGGTGCAGAGGTATTGGTGGAGGGACTGGTTCTTCAGTACCTTTACCAGGAAGGAATCTTGACAGAAAATCATGTCCAAGAAATTAAAGATCAAGCCACACGCCTCAAGAAAACAATGCTGCTGCTGCATAGCCTACTTTCCAGGGGTCCTAAAGCATTTGATACTTTCCTAGATTCGCTACAGGAATTTTCGTAGGTAAGGGAGAAGCTGGAGAAAGCAAGGGAAAAAGCCATGACTGAGCTGCCTGCAGGTGACAAGATGACTGGGATCCCCTCGCATATCATCAGCTCCCCATCAAACTGGCAGATTAATCAGCTGACCCAGAGGCTGGGCCCTAAGTGGAAGTCCATGGTGCTGTCTTTGGTACTGTTTCAGACAGATGTCTACCGCTGTAAGGCCAACCATCTCCACAATGTGCACTTGCAGGTGGTGGAGGCCTTTGTCTGTTGGCGGCAGCGCTTTGAGAAGCAGGTAACTTTCCAGAGCTTGCACAATGGGCTGCAGGCATGGAGGTAGACCTCTTGGTGCTCCTGCATATATTGGAGTGAAAGTGCCTCTGCCAACCAGCTGAAGAGTATGTCTCTAAGTCACATGGACTGAATCCTGACTTTCAGTCAGAACAGGTGGTTTTTGGTTTAGTTTAGGTTTGTTTTTTCTTTTTAATGATCCTCAGATGGAAAGAGAAAACAGGGTTTCCACTTGACATTACTTGAAAGGCCAGATTACTCAGTAATCTCCCAGGTTGGTTCAACGATTTGTTGTTTTTAATTGCTTGAAGATTGCCTTGTTATGATTGCACGGTTTTAAATTGTGTGATGGCCTACTAGACTAATTAAAATAGATGATTTACTAGACTAATTAAAATAGTTTAGTAAATCACAGTGGCTCAAAAAACCTCAAAAAACAAAAAACCCCAAAGTCCCATGTTATCACATTACATGCAGGTGTCTTATATGTAAAACATTCACTTTTATATTGCCTGGGAATTGAACTGTGGACTTTACTATTCATAATGATAAGAAAATAAAATGTAAATTACTTAAAAAAGGAAAATGGACTAGAAAAATATATCAAAATATAACCATGACTTTTTTGTATATCCTTGTATTTTCCAAGTTTTACACATTTGCTTTGAAATAAAAATGTTTCTTTTACCAATGCCTTTGAGATTCAGCAGCCCAACCACAACTTTCACTGTATGTTCAGACTGTTATGTACACTTTCCCAAATCTAGAAGCAGGGACAGAAGAACTCCTTTTAGTGGTTATTTTACTATGTAGATAATAAATTTGGGCTGCATTTTTTTAAAGCCACCTATCGTCCTAGGAAGTCCCCTCAGCATGGTTCCTTCCTTCCTTCATTACCCAATTGTTATCTTCACCTTCATTAGGATGGATAAATCGGATGGAATAGAAAGAATGCCTACATCTCTTTAAGCATTGCATTCCTTCTTTTGCTCTTAGCAAATAGTGGTAATCCTTTCTCTTCAATTGCTATGAGTAAACCTTCAGAAAGATCCCTGCTGCTCCTGCCAATACAATACAATACAATACAATACAATACAATACAATAGCTAGCTATTTCCCCCCACTTTGAAAGGTGATGCTATACGCCACTCCATTTGCTTATATGAAACAGCCATTCTTAAACTAACTCCTTGATATTTCCACTGTGCAGTCTCAAAGGCATCTCAACTCTAACAAATCAAAAGCATTGTTTTTGATTCCTCCACTCCTTTATCTGTTTCTTTCACAGAATTTCCCATTTCAATAAATGGAACAAACACAATGATGATAGTAATAGGTAACACAGTATGTATCTTGTGCACTCCTCAAAGAAGCCCTTATTCCCATTTTATGGTTTAGGGAACTGAGACCAAAGAGAAAGAGAAAAGAAACTTGCCCAAGCTGACGTAACTACTAAGTTGTAGTGCTGGGATTTGAACCCCAGCAGTCTGGATCTGGAGTCTGAGCTCTCAGTCACTGCACTTTGCTGCCTCTCAACTGTCTACCCTGATGCAAAAAGGCTCAAGCCCGTCTTTATTCTTTCCTTTCACTTCCAGTCTTCTTGCTCCCCAGTCACATTTTCTCTATCAGTAAATCAGATTGACCTCTGACATATATTTCTCTCCATCTCCATGCTACAGTCTTAGGCTAAACCATAATTACTTCTCATTTGCATGAATGCACAGCCTTCCACCCAGACTCCCTGATATTGCTTTTACTCCTACTCCAGTCCATTCTTGAAGGAGCAACCAGAATGACCTTTTAAAAAACAGATTAGATTACTCTCTTAGAATTCTCCCCAGGCTTCCCATTGCTCTCCTTATAAATCCAAACTCCTCAGAGACTCTTCAGGAAACACTGGTCAATTTAATTTCTTATTGCTGCTGTAACAAATGACCACAAGCTTAGTGTTTTAAAGCAATACAAATTTATTATTTCACAGTTCTGGAGGTCAGAAGTCCTAAAATCAAGGTGTCACCAGGTCATGTTCCTTCTGAAGGCTCCAGGGGAGAATTCATTTCCTTACCTGTTCTAGCTTCTAGAGCCCACCTGTATTTCTTGTCTTGTGGCCCCTTCCTCCATCATCAAATCACATCACTGCAACCTCTGTTTTCATCCTCACATCTGCTTTTGTGACTTTGACCCTCTTGCTTCCTCTTATAAGGATCCTCGTGATTACATTAGGCCTGCCCACATAATCCAGGATAATTTCCCCATTTCAAAATTCTTTTTTTTTTTTTTTTTTGACACAGAGTCTCGCTTTGCTGCCCAGGCTGGAGTGCAGTGGTGCGATCTTGCCTCACTACTGCCTCTGCCTCCCTGCCTCCAGGTTTCAAGGGATTCTTGTGCCTCAGCCTCCTGAGTAGCTGGAATTACAGGTGTGTGCCATCACACTCAGCTAATTTTTGTATTTTTTAATAGAGACAGGGTTTTACCATGGTGGCCAAGTCATACTCCTGGCCTAAAGGGATCCACCTGCCTCAGTCTCCCAAAATGCTGGGATTACAGGTATGAGCCACTACGCCTGGCCTCAAAATTCTTAATTGCATTTTCAAAGTCCCTTTTGCCATGTAAGGGAACATACAGATTCCAGGGATTAGGACATGAAACTCTTTGGGGAGCTATTCTTCTGTCACCACAACTGGCCTTCATGTTTTTTGAACTTGTAAAACTGATTTCCAAGAAACGTAGGGTCTTGTCTTGATCTCCTTCCTCCCAGATGTAATCATGGCTAGCTCCTTTCTGTTATTCATATCTTAACTTAAAGATCATCTACTCAGGGATGCCATTCTGACCACTCTGTCAAAAGTATACCACCCTTCTCCACTACTCACATTCTATTATGCCTATTTTATATTTTTGCGGCACTTAGCATTGTCTGAAAAGTAACTCTAGGGAAATGTGCCAATCTTGTTACTCCAATATCTAGTGCCTGCACACAATAGTCCTGGCTCTCAGTAAACATTTTGTATTGAATAAATAAATGAAATAAACATAGCCTGTTCAAGTTAGGACCATGTGAAAAATGGATCTATACACTGACACTGGAATGCCACCAGGCCACCTTCTGCTTGCCAGGAAAAAATTTTCATGAGTGAACAGGAAAGTGAGAGGAAAATCAGGAGAATGCTGATATTTATATCTCAATAATAGAGACTGTCCCAAGAACAGATTGGTCAACTGTCAGATGCTGTTGAAAGGCCAAGTAAGAGCTTTAAAAATTAGTACTTTGTGATGGTCGAAAGTTTACTATTGTTCAAATTATCAGTTAAATGAGCAGCAGGTGACTGTTAATGAAATTAAAATGTAAGTCCTGTGTTAGACAAAAAAAAGGAATTAAAGTGTAGGTACATTACAGAGGTTCCTAAATTAGAAAACATTTTTTTTTTAAATTTTTTTGAGACCAAGCCTCGCTCTGTCACCCAGGCTGGAGTGCGGTGTCGCGATCTTGGCTCACTGCAACCTCTGTCTCCCGGGTTCAAGCAATTCTCCTGTCTCAGCCTCCCGAGTAGCTGGGACCACAGGCGCCTGCCACCATGCCTGGCTAATTTTTGTATTTTTAGTAAAGGCGAGGTTTCACCATATTGGTCAGGCTGGTCTCGAACTCCTGACCTCAGGTGATCACCTGCCTCAGCCTCCCAAAGTGTTGAGATTACAGGCATGAGGCACCGCGCCCGCCAGAAAACATATTTTACATAACCACTTAGACATATACTTAGTGACAGATTATAAATCATTTTAAGTAAATTTTGTTCTTATCACATACATGAAAATAAATATATCCAAAGTGTAAAGCATTCAAGCAATATATAATAGAGTGAGATAAGAATTTCCACACAGCCCACACTTTCATTTATAGAGGTAACTGTTGTAATCCTATCATTTATTCAATGTATTTAAATCCATATGCATGTGTATGTGCATTTGTATTCATTTTTAGCATGAATGGGATCGTTTTTCTGATATTTCTAATCTCCCTAATTCCTAATAGCCTGCCATAACCGTCTGTTCTTTTATGGTTACAATCCTGGACATACTTTGGGAGATATCAATTATACTTATTCTAATGTCATCTGTTTGCTATTTAACAATTTTCTAGGGTGTTAAGGATTTTCTGTGTGAATTCATAGCCACTTTTTGGGGGGACTTGGGGGGAGGTGTTTCTTCACACACCTAGTAATCTTTGGTTGTGCTGAATCCTCAGACTTAGGATCCTCTGTTTGCTTGTCTGCTTTGCTGTTTATTTCTGCCCTAGATTGTTTTTAGAGGTGTGATGAAGGGGCAGGTTATGCTACCTGGTGGGGGCACTGGAGGTTTGTCTTGGGCTGTGGGTACCCTGGGCTCTCCTGGGATTCAGTAGCTGCCAGGCTGTTTGACTCTAGTCCACATACTCATTGTGTTAGTCTGAGTATAGATGCTTCTGCAAATGCTGCTTCACACAGGGATGATTGATTGTAGGGTATTGATGAGGGGCCAGCTGGCTTAAATGGTCCATATGCAATTCCTCAGAGTGGGTTTCACTGGACCACCTGAATCAGTATCATGTGGGGAGTGCATTAAAAATGTGATTGCTTGGAGCCATCCCAGACATAAATATAGAACCAGATTATCTGTGGAAAAGGAACCCAGAAATCTGGTCCTGAGGCTGAGTCTGTGGGAGAGGCCACACTCTAATATAGAATTTTAGCAAGCTACCCATGATTCTTATGTATATTGGAGTGTGACAACCACTATTTCAATGATTCACCGTGTCTCACTCCCTTCTCTGTGTTTTAATTAATTCCGAGGAAGGTCCTGTCTATCCCATGCCCACAGCATCACCACTCAATTGCTCTTCGCCTGGGTTATTCCTCACTAGAGTTGACCCTTTCTACTATCCTTTCTATGTATTACCTTTCAGGAATTCCTAGAAATTTCTCACCATAAATGACAGTCTTTCTTTTAAGGCTTATTTATCTATCTTTATCCTGGAAGTTACTGTATAATTGCAGAAATGCTGATGATGTTTTATCAGTTTATAAAACTGATGTTTCCTATACATACAAGATCTTCTTAAAAATTAAAAAATGGGCATAATGCCCATTTTTAGAAATGTGAATTAGGAAAGATAGAGCCACTTAAATGGCTTCAGGTGCTGGAGACCTTTCTCTATGCTACCTGTCTCTAGCTCTTCCATCTATCTATCTATTGATCTCTCTATCTATCTATCCATCCACACACACACATATATATTCATATATATATGAAAGTAATGAAAGTATATTTTATATCCATATATGTTTAAAAGCAATAGAACTAGATTTTATAGTCTTCATATTTTTCATTATTTCAGGGAGGTCTTCCCTTAATTAATCTAGATATTATAGTACTTAAAAATAAAATTTGTAGAAAATTTCATCAAGCTCTCAGAACATCATTAATGCTCTACCTCTTTAGCAAACACTACTGGTTACCTTCTGAACATTCACTACAGCTTATTTCCTGGCCATCAGAGTCCCAATTATTATTTGTTCTAAGGATAAGTCTTGCTTGGTCTAAGGTAATTGTAGCAGCCCTGTTCCCCTTGCCAGTGGTTCACTTAGGAGAGGATATGTAAAGGGTTCTAGACAAGGAAATATAAGGAGAATGCTGTTTGGTGGCATCTGATAATTCTTCTTTCTCACTTCTAAAAAGACACTAGAAAACCAGTCCCTTCCTGCCTGCAGGCACCATATCCAAATGAGGCCTCTAGGGTGGAGGAACTGCAGCCATCTTGCGATTATAGGGACCTGACTTAGCTTTGGGTTGAAGCCAGTGCTGAGGGCAGCAGGATGGAGACAGAAAGAACATCAAGATCCTTGCGGATATTGCTGAGACTCTTATTAACTAAAACTGACATTATCCTACCTCTTTTACTTGTATCCCAAAGCATTCTGATAAAATCTCTATTTTTAAATACATAACAATGTTCTTTTAAACCTTGGAAAATATTTTCTTAAAAATCTTGGGGAAAAAAATCTTGGAAAAAGAACCCCAAGCTCACCCATTTATAAATTGCTTCTTCCTCTTATTGTCAAAATTCACAAAACTTATATCCAAATATTTAAAAATCTTTAAACAACACAAAGAATTAACTTATAGGTGACAAACATTCCTATTCCCAGCCCCCACAAAGAATGAGGATTAAAAGAAGAAAAGGAAAGAAGAAAAGGAAAGAAAGAAGAGGATTAAAAGAAGAAACCTGATTTCTTAGCACATTCCAACTTCTGGAAGTCCAAAGACATTTGAGTGTGCACAGGAAATCTTGAGTTTACTAACAAATTGTATTAATATGTCAAATTTTTTGAATGAATTGTTTTGACTTCAAACTTATCATTACAAAAATGGTGAAGCCACAAATTTGACTCTAGCCTCACCTCCTGACCTCTGAGCAACCTGAGGCTTTAGCAGTCCCAGGCTTTGATCTTAAATGCCCACACTCCTCAACTTAATCCTAGCAGTAAAGGAGAGTAGATAGAGTACAGATGGAACAGCTAGGGACAGGCAGCATAGAGAAAGGTCTCCAGCACTTGGAACCATTTAAGTGGCTCTATCTTTCCTAATTCACATTTCTAAAAATGGGCATCATGTCCATTTTTTAATTTTTAAGAAGGTCTTGTATGTGTAGGAAACATTAGTTTTATAAACTGATAAAACATCATCAGCATTTCTGCAATTATACAGTAACTTCCTACAGATAATTAGTTTGATGGACTTTAGTGGTGTATTTCTCCCTGCATCTCCAATCTACCCTGACTCTCACCATTTCTCAGCACAAATTATGTTAAAATTATAATAAACAAAAAATACCACAAAGCATGTGTTAATATTAAATGGGCAGGCTCCATGCACAGTCATTCATTGCTTTACAACAGGGATACATTCCAAGAAATGTGTCATTACGCAATTTTGTCATTGTGCGAACATCCTTGAGTGTACACAAACCAAGATGGCATAACCTACTACACACGTAGGCTATATGATATAGCCTATTGTTCCTAGGCTACAAACCTACACAGAATGCTAATGTATTGAATAGTGTAGGTAATTGTAACACAATGGTAAGTATTTGCATATCTAAACATATCTGACCATAGAAAAGGTACAGTAAATATAGGGTATTATAATCTTATAGGACCATCATTGTATACATGGTCTGTCACTGACCAAAATGTCATTATGCAGAACATGAATATACAAAGAATTCTGTGCAAATTTATTCTGTAAAATATCAATTCATGTCACTACCAGTAAGTTTATTCCTTTTCTTCACTATGCTCATTTCTATGTTAAGCTTCTTTCCTAACTTTCCAAGACTCCACTTTATATGCCAAGTCTTGGTATGCCCACAAATTCCCTCTTAGCTTAGTTGTGTGCTAACACCACCTCCTTATGCCTAGACTGTGCCCTCTTCACTTCTTGAGCTCCAAGAAGCAATCATCACACAGTAGCTGGGACCTGACTAGACTGCTCTCCACAAGAGACATCCACATGGCCAAACCCCTCCTTGGCGTTATTAGAGGGACAGCAACAAAGATTTTTTTTTTCTAGCAACCATCACCTTGTTTCTTTTCATGATTTAAAAAAATCTCCCAAAAAGTTACTTCCTGGGCCTAGGGGGTCTTCTAAGGACCCCCGTCCACCAATTCCTTCAACCCCAGCCATCTACACAGACAGCTGAACTACTATACTTACTGTACTATTAACCACAGTGTTATAAAGTACGAATATTTTATTTTCCTTCCTTTTCAGAAACAAACTATTTTGTTACAAATAATCCAAGTATACATTAATTTGATAGGGTATTTTTGGAATTTGTTCCTTCTTGTGTTCAGTATTTTATTAAACACATTGATTTTAGGAGTAGTTCATGGTCAACACAAACATTTGGTTGCTAAGCATTCTAAATATTTATGTTTTTATGAGGTTCATCCTTCTAAAATATAGGAACTGAAAACCACATATATCATAAAGTAAAAGAATCTACTTACTTTTCAAAGATTATATACATACTATTTTAGTATTATAATTATAGATATACTATGTTTATGCTATAATTTTTGAAATTTCTGAAATAAAAGTAATTTTTACTTATTTATTTATTCATTTTGAGACAGGGTCTCACTCTGTCACCCAGGCTGGAGTGTAGTGGCATGATCATGGTTCACTGTAGCCTCAACTTTCCAGGCTTAGGTGATCTTCCCAGCTCAGCCTCCCGAGTAGCTGGGACTACAGGTGTGTGCCAACACGCATGGATAATTTTTGTATTTTTTTGTGGAGACAAAGTTTCTCCGTGTTGCCCAGGCTTAAAATTAATTTTTAAAAGAAATAGTTTTCTTGATTTTACATCATTTTCTTATCATGTGTTTTCCAATATTTCTTTCTCACTTATATCAAGCATAAGTACTTCAGCATTTCAAAGCTACTCACCTCTCTCTTTGAAGCTAAAATTAGTAATTTTGAGATACAAGTTCAATATTGTTTCTTGTGGAGAGATAATAAAGAAACAAAGATAAGAAAAAAGTTCAAAGACTATTTCACATTAAGTTACTGCATTTGAACTATCAGGGAAAGCTTTAATGTATGGATAGGTAAGTTTCTTATTGAGAGAAAGAAATCCTCCATGTATTTTAAAATATTTACAAGTTCTTCAATATACAATCTAGGCCAGCAAAGTGGGCAAGAAAAGCAGCAGTAAACTATTACCCACACCAGTAAATCACTGCCAAAAGAATCACAGAGAACACACCAGGGTCTTTATAATTCTTGTCATTTCTTTCTAATTCTTGCCATTTCGTGACACATCTACAGAGCACTGTTATCTTACAAGTTGTTTAATATTCTCCATCTTACATAAGCATTTCTTTATAGTTGTCCATCTCTGTCACCGCCTTCTGAAGTTTTAATCCAAGTGCCTCTACTAGACATTGTAAATCTGAAATGACACAATGTATTTCATCTGATTAGTACATTTTAAGTGTCCAGATATTTTCATAGAGTAAACCATATTCTTTTAATGTTGCTAGTCAGCTCCTGAAGAATAAGGCAGCTGCTTATTCCACTTTGCCTGTATGTCCATATGCAACTTATCATTGACTACTCAGCCCTCCCTATCCTAACACCCCACAGACTTAATGGGTTTTGACAGGCCCAATTTGTTGGCCTCTTTCTGCCCCCACCACCATGCTGATTTTCAAACAGCTAATAGGCTAAATTTTACTAATGTTTTCGAAGGAAATGTATGTAGCTGACAAACATAAGAATTTCTGATCATGTGTCTTGTTTCTAAAACACTTGATTGCCTGAGCTCACTTTTGTGGTCTGGAACTGTGAAGCATGGCTGAGTCTTCCTGCTAGAACTAAAACAGACAAATCATGTTCCAGGCTCATAGTAAAGAACGTGTTAACTCTGGGTAGCATCTAAAAGGCATTTTAGTGACTTTCAAAACCAAGAGAATAAAAGCAGGAAACTGGCTTCCATAGAGTCTTTAACTGGAGAATGTAAGCAGTATTTGAGGATGATTATTCAAGCAGCCCTGTCTAACAAGTGTGTGAATGCAGAACTGAAACCACAGCAGAAAGAACAAATGACTTGAATTATCTAAGTCCTTCCATTGTCCTGTGCATGGAAACTGTGATCTGAACCCCAGCCCCAGTGACAGCCCTTGCTGGTACGCTTTTTGAAAATAAGTTATAATGGAAAACAAACTGATAGACTGGTTGGTTTCTCCAGAAAAAAAATGTTCAAAACACTGGAGTTGTAAAATTTCTATGTTCCATCTGTTCAGGTGTTTCAGTGACATATTTTAATAGTAAACTTCAAAATCTTTATGCATCCATACAAATGCATAAAACTATATAAATCTGCATTCTTAACTTTATTTTACAAAGAGTTAGTTCCTTAAATCTGCATTCTTAACTTTATTTTACAAAGAGTTAGTTCCTTAAATTAGAAAATAAATTCACTCTAAACAAATGTTTTAATTAGCATTTACCAGACATTTGTATAAACCTTTGTTTATCCAGTGCTTTTACATACATTAATTTTTGTTTCTTAGTTTACATGTTTTCTTGTTCTTATTACATTAACTATATCTATCTCTAAGAATAGTTTGCTTAGCATCTCTAAAAAAAGTTCTCATTTTTTAGGTCACCCATGGTAAGGAGAGGGAGGATTAGAGAGTATCTGCTACTGACCACATGGAAGTTTTGGATGATATAAATTCAGAGGATCAGACCAGCTGAATCAAAATTAAAATGTACATGTAAAAAGTGTGATAGATAATGGTGGGAGGATAGAGAAAGAGCCAGGTGAGTAGGGAGTCACCTTGAGGTGGGAGACAAAGACATTCAGACTAGCATGTGGCATTTCCTGTAGAAGGCAAGATGGTCAGAACAGAAGCTGTGGTTACAGTCCAGGCACTAAAAAGATTTGACTCCAGTATGTTTTCAGAAATGTCTTATTTATCAGACAGAGCAAACTTCCATATGCATCCATCCCATGTACATTTGTAGGGTTTATCTCCTGTGTGTGTTCTTCTGTATGATTTCAAGTGGAAACTTTTAGTGTACACTCTGTTGCATATGTCATAATCACATCTGTGTATCCTCTGCTTCCTTTGAGTTATCCACCGATTCCATCAGTAAAGCTCTCTTCCCAGGCTGCACTATGACCTAAGGGAGATTCTCTTGCAACAATGCTTGTGGGTGGGCACTGAGTTCATTAAGGGGGGTGACATTTCTTCAGGATAATAATCTGTCCTCTGTGGTTTGATCACAGGTTCAATTTTTTTTCCTATGGTATAGGCTTCTTATATGATTCAATTACAGGTACTTGCATGCTACTATTTGAATTTTCCATTTCCTCCAACAAGGAAACAATGAGAGGCTGCTGGAGGTAACTCATGTACATAAAGGGGACAGACCGTACCACCACCAGGCAGGATCCATAGGCTCTGTATTCTGTGCCAGGAGAAGGCAGCTGCCATCACTGGTGGCATGGAGAGTGGCACGCCAAAGGGCTGCATGCCCAGAGAAGGGAGTGAGTATTTTTCATCATGGGCTAGAAGGCATGCTCAGCCCTGGAGAGGCTCTCCAGTTGAAGGATGGGAACTTCAGAGAGGAAGAATTCCCAGCCAAACGGGTGAACTCCACTTGTTTACTGTGAGGTCCCCTGGCTCCATCTGTATTCCGTGCAATAAGCCTTCCCGGGTCTGAAAAAAGTTATTAGGTAATGGTGTAGAGTAGATGACCCGTACTTGTTAGGTTTTATTGATTTCATATAATTTCGTGTATAGTCACAACTACCAAGAAAACTCTAAGGATTAGAATAATTAACTTATCAAAGGTCACTCAGCTAGTTGGATCCTATAATTCAAACTCAGGTCTGCCTGATCCTGAAGTTCTTATCTCTCTCACACTTGAAATATAAACTCTTGAAATATAAAAGCTGCAAGAGAATATGATATTGTCCATAAAAGTGTGGTAAGTGTGGCTACAAATCTGTTACCATATTCCCAGAATCCTTAAAGAGGTATACTTAAGACAAATGAAAAGAATTACTTAACAATGAAATATGCAGTAAACTGGTAGAATTTCTAACTCCAAAAGGTGGTTTAGATTTTAGTTTTAGAAAGCTTAAATATATATTATAGTTAATAAAAATATTAATAAAATTATGGTGTTACTGTGACTGATTCTATGAGAAGATTTCATCAGAGAGAACAATCACACCTTACTATTAAATGGCCCCTGGTGCTTTTGTCAGGATATGATCCTAAACTAGATGAAGCATAGGTCTGAGCCCATATGATAAATTTTATGTTATTACTTCTAAATGCAGCTATAAATTAAAAGGAAGACTTATCTTAAAATGAACTTCAAAGAACTGGTACTTGATACGTAATTTTATGCAGTTAATTCTCAATTACCTGAGAATTACTAGAATAATAGTAAAAATGGCAGCTAATTCAAAGCTTTGCTGTTCTGAATGAAATATAAACATTCAGTTCATTATAGGTTCTGGTAGACTAGTCTGGTCCTTTTGTTTTTAGAAGCAGAGTGCCCAGTTCCTGTCCTTAATAAATAAAGAAACACCGTTAGGATAAGCTGCAGAGAGATTAAACCACCTGCACAAAACAGCTCCTTCAGTTTCTGAGGCAAGGAGTTGTTAAATAAGTGTATTATTGTTCTGCCCAGTCCTTCTCTATAGTTAAAGAAATTCGACTTTAATTTTCTGTCACTCAGCATGACATTGGATTATGAGGCACAAGGCCCTAAATGCCTACAAAAATAAAGGAAGCATTGGCTTTAAACACCATGCAGATGTAAGGCAGAACCCATGGCAACAATCAAAAATTTACAACAGCAAATTCTACTATGATGTGACTGTGTTCTTTGCAGATATTAAATAAGAAGTAAATGATTTTAAATGAACAAGACAAAAAGAGTTCTTAACCTCTCTTCATATGAAGCCAGCTGTTTGCTGGATAGCATTACACAGGCATCAGATTTGGGATAATCAGTCATTTAAGAGAATCCTGCTATCCCTAAAGGTTTCTAGAAACTATAAATATAAAAGGTATTCATAATTAGCTATTTTATAGGCTGATATAAAACTTTATAGTCACTTGGAGGGCATATTAAGTTAGTAGAATGTTTGAGAAAACAGTAACTAAAACCTATAAAGTTATTTCAAGCTTAAAACTTACTGGATAAAGAAAACACAAAACATTTAAAAATCTGGTTCAAAGTGCTATGTGTAGGAAAATGATTCCAGGTTAAAGTAGCATAATGGAAGAACAAGCAGGCAGATGAACTGGTACCCAGAGATCAGGGAAATTTTTTTTTTTAATGTAAAATAGAAGGCTGTACTTTTTTGTTGTAGAGGTAAATGAAGACAAGGAAAAACAAGAACTCAACACTTGTCTGTGACAGGATAGTTTAAAGGTGTCATGCATGAGCTCTTTAGAGTGCCAGACTGCCTAATTTCAAATCCTGGCTCTGCTTCCTGTTAACTGTTAACTCCAGTTTCATTATCTGTAAAATAGTCACTATCATACAGGACTGTTCTGATAATTAAATTACTTAATGTATGTAAAGAAGGGGAATAGTTGCAGGCACACCGGGAGTAACACACACGTTAGCTATTATCATGGGTGGTGGCATGAAGGCTACTCTTCCACTTCTGCCCTGAATCTCATCACTTCTCACCTTGAGGACATGCTGTTTTTGCACTTGGACCTGGTGTCACCAGTAGCTATCTTTGTATGGGGAGGAGTAACAATGGAAGTGTTAATTGTCTTTTTCTTCTTTAACAATCTATAGTGCAACTATGGCAATATGTTAAAACTTGTTAACTATGGATGATGGGTACACACACATGTTGTATTATTCTATTTTTCTGTTAGAAAAATTTATAGGTATATTAATTAGAGGGGGGCGTTGCTGGCATGGGTCAAGGATGATAGCATGTTTTGTACTACACAGTCTAATCAACTCTGTTCTATGTGCCCAAGGTACAAAAGAAAACAAACAAAAAAGGGCAAGAAAGCTTTTTGGAGTGTAGTGGGGAGGAGATAACGTTTGAAACAGCAATTAAAGACAACCCATTTGATTCCATGAATAGGGAGCAGAAAAACTGAATTGCAGCTGGAGGTGGATATGGTAACAAGGAGGGTTGTCAGTTTTGTTTTGTTTTTAATATGGGTGAAACCGAGATGTTCATTTTCATTTGGGAATGATCCATTCTAGAGAGCATTTATGCTTGTGAATTTAATGTATACCTTCTAACCTGCATCTTACATGTGAAAAATTATCCATTTTGAAGGTGTTTTAAAAATTACACAAATCAAGTTAAACTACAAGTCTCATTTTGACTCTTATTCCTTTTAGTCAACATTATGTTTTTTGAGACCCATCCATGTAGCTACACGTAGATATGATTCACTCTGCTCTGACTGATATATAATATTTCATCATGTGCACATACCACATTTTACTTATCCAGTACCATAGTGATAGAACCTAGGTTACCTGAAACCTTGTCACCATAAATAATCCTGCAATGACAGTTTTTTACCCATCTTGTTGTGTACTTATAGGACAGTTTGTCTGCAGTATGTCTCCAGGGCAGTATTAGGTATTAAGTATGAGATCATAGGAATACACATAAATACTGCCAAATGGTTCCCAAAATGGAGGTGCTAGCTTACATTCCTACTTCACTGAATAAAGGCTCCTGCTTTGCAACATTCAAGAGAAGCAGCTAATATTCATTAGAAACAGCTATTTTTCTAATTTTTGCCAATATGAAGAATACAAAGTAGTGTCTTTGGTTTAACTTGGAGTTCTCTGCTTCCTATTGGAGCTGAGCACCTCACCTTATACTTCTTGGCCATTCATGACTCGCCTTTTATGATTTGCCTTTTCCTCAGTCTCTTTTCTATCCATTCCAATTGAGCTTTCTTTTTCACTCCTCCACAGAAACAGCTCTTTTCAAGGTGATGAATGATGGTCTATATTGGCAATTTCAAAATTTAATTCTCTGTTCTTATCAAATTCAAACATTATGCAGCATGTGACCCAGTTATTTTCTCTCTCTTGGCAACATTCTGGCTATCTTCTCAGGTTCTTAATCTTAGATTCACTCTAAATGCTGGGAAGCACAAGGAGCTCAGTCCCTAGCCCTTTTCTCTAGCTGCATTATCTCCCAAGATAATTTCATCTAGTTTCATAGCTTCGAATAGCATCTATATATGGGCGTCTTCCATCATCATCATCATCATAGCTAATAAATTTGGAATACTTACTATGTACCAGGTACTGTATCCTAAGTGCTTTACACTCATTGAATCATTTCAATTTAAACTTACTAGAATGTAAGTTTCATGAGAACAGGAACCTTATCTGTTATAGTCATAGTGCTTGAGACATGGAAGTTGATTAAAAAATAATCATTGAAAGAATGAATAAAACTTCGCAGACTTTAGAAATAAGAGTACCAGCAAATATGTTTAGAATTAAGTGCCTAAGATTAAAATACAGTACATGAAACAAAAAATAGTTCTGCAGTTTTCATTGATATTATCTGGTATGTGTCTTGGCATTAAAACGTAACTTTCTTATTTGTTATTTTATTTCAATAGACACTTATTAAACACCTACTCTATTTGTAGCTAGGTTTCATACCAGTTAGATTCAGTGTACAAATATCATTAAGATATATTTATTTGTCCTTATATAAATAACAAGTGCCTCATTTGGCCTTGGTGAATGATAAATTAATCTTTTAAATAACAAATTAATAACTCATTTAAACACCTGTCTTATTTTTTCACTATTTTAAATTATTTTATTTTTCACTATTTTAAATTATTTAACTGTTTAAATTATTTAAATTAAGTTTATTTAAATTATTTTATTATTAAAATATAATATTATTTTATCTGCTTAGATTCAGTGTACAAATATCATTAAGATATATTTGTCCTTATATAAATTACAATCAAGTGTCTCATTTGGCCTTGGTGAATGATAAATTAATCTTTCAAATAACAAATTAATAACTCATTTAAACTAAAATCTGTTTTATTTTTTCCACTTTTTTTTATTATACTTTAAGTTTTAGGGTACATGTGCACAACATGCAGGTTAGTTACATGTGTATACATGTGCCATGTTGGTGTGCTGCACCCATTAACTCGTCATTTAACATTAGGTATATCTGCTAATGCTATCCCTTCACCCTCCTCCCACCCCACAACAGGCCCCTGTGTGTGATGTTCCCCTTCCTGTGTCCGTGTGTTCTCATTGTTCAATTCCTACCTATGAGTGAGAACATGCGGTGTTTGGTTTTTTGTCCTTGTGATAGTTCGCTGAGAATGATGGTTTCCAGCTTCATCCATGTCCCTACAAAGGACATGAACTCATCCTTTTTTATGGATGCATAGTATTCCATGGTGTATATGTGCCATATTTTCTTAATCCAGTCTATTATTGTTGGACATTTGGGTTGGTTCCAAGTCTTTGCTATTGTGAATAGTGCTGCAATAAACATACATGTGCATGTGTCTTTATAGCAGCATGATTTATAATCCTTTCAGTATATACCCAGTAATGGGATTGCTGTGTCAAATGGTATTTCTAGTTCTAGATCCCTGAGGAATTGCCACACTGACTTCCACAATGGTTGAACTAGTTTACAGTCCCACCAACAGTGTAAAAGTGTTCCTATTTCTCCACATCCTCCCCAGCACCTGTTGTTTCCTGACTTTTTAATGATTGCCATTCTAACTGGTGTGAGATGGTATCTCATTGTGGTTTTGATTTGCGTTTCTCTGATGGCCAGTGATGATGAACATTTTTTCACGTGTCTTTTGGCTGCATAAATGTCTTCTTTTGAGAAGTGTCTGTTCATATCCTTCGCCCACTTTTTGATGGGGTTGTTTGTTTTTTTCTTGCAAATTTGTTTGAGTTCATTGTAGATTCTGGATATTAGCCTTTTGTCAGATGAGTAGATTGCAAAGATTTTCTCCCATTCTGTAGGTTGCCTGTTCACTCTGATGCTAGTTTCTTTTGCTGTGCAGAAGCTCTTTAGTTCAATTAGAACCAATTTGTCAGTTTTGCCTTTTGTTGCCATTGCTGTTGGTGTTTTAGACATGAAGTCCTTGCCCATGCCTATGTCCTGAATTGTATTGCCTATGTTTTCTTCTAGGGTTTTTATGGTTTCAGGTCCAACATTTAAGTCTTTAATCCATCTTGAATTAATTTTTGCATAAGGTGTAAGGAAGGGATCCAGTTTCAGCTTTCTACATACGGCTAGCCAGTTTTCCCAGCACCATTTATTAAATAGGGAATCCTTTCCCTATTGCTTGTTTTTCTCAGGTTTGTCAAAGATCAGATGGTTGTAGACATGCGGCATTATTTCTGAGGGCTCTGTTCTGTTCCATTAGTCTATATCTCTGTTTCAGTACCAGTACCATGCTGTTTTGGTTACTGTAGCCTTGTAGTATAGTTTGAAGTCAGGTAGCATGATGCCTCCAGCTTTGTTCTTTTGGCTTAGGATTGACTTGGCGATGCGGGCTCTTTTTTGATTCCATATGAACTTTAAAGTAGTTTTTTCCAATTCTGTGAAGAAAGTCATTGGTAGCTTGATGGGGATGACATTGAATCTATAAATTACCTTGGGCAGTATGGCCATTTTCACGATATTGATTCTTCCTACCCATGAGCATGGAATGTTCTTCCATTTGTATCCTCTTTTATTTCATTGAGCAGTGGTTTGTAGTTCTCCTTGAAGAGGTCCTTCACATCCCTTGTAAGTTGGATTCCTAGGTATTTTATTCTCTTTGAAGCAATTGTGAATGGGAGTTCACTTATGATTTGGCTCTCTGTTTGTCTGTTATTGGTGTATAAGAATGCTTGTGATTTTTGCACATTGATTTTGTATCCTGAGACTTTGCTGAACTTGCTTATCAGCTTAAGGAGATTTTGGGCTGAGACGATGGGGTTTTCTAGATACACAATCACGTCATCTGCAAACAGGGACAATTTGACTTCCTCTTTTCCTGATTGAATACCCTTTATTTCCCTCTCCTGCCTGATTGCCCTGGCCAGAACTTCCAACATTATGTTGAATAGGAGTGGTGAGAGAGGGTATTCCTGTCTTGTGCCAGTTTTCAAAGGGAATGCTTCCAGTTTTTGCCCATTCAGCATGATATTGGCTGTGGGTTTGTAATAGATAGCTCTTATTATTTTGAGATATGTCCCATCAATACCTAATTTATTGAGAGTTTTTAGCATGAAGGTTGTTTAATTTTGGCAAAGGCCTTTGCTGCATCTATTGAGATAATCACACTGTTTTTGTCATTGGTTCTGTTTATATGCTGGATTACGTTTATTGATTTGCGTATGTTGAACCAGCCTTGCATCCCAGGGATGTAGCCCACTTGATCATGGTGGATAAGCTTTTTGATGTGCTGCTGGATTTGGTTTTCCAGTATTTTATTGAGGATTTTTGCATCGATGTTCATCAGGGATATTGGTCTAAAATTCTCTTTTTTCATTGGGTCTCTGCCAGGCTTTGGTATCAGGATGATGCTGGCCTCATAAAATGAGTTAGGGAGGATTCCCTCTTTTGCTGTTGATGGGAATATTTTCAGAAGGAATGGTAACAGCTCCTCCTTGTACCTCTGGTAGAATTCGGCTGTGAATCCATCTGGTCCTGGACTTTTTTCGGTTGGTAAGCTAATAATTATTGCCTCAATTTCATAGCCTGTTATTGGTCTATTCAGAGATTCAACTTCTTCCTGGTTTAGTCTTGGGAGGGTGTATGTGTTGAGGAATTTATCCATTTCTTCTAGATTTTCTAGTTTATTTGCGTAGAGGTGTTTATAGTATTCTCTGATGGTAGTTTGTATTTCTGTGGGATCGGTGGTGATATCTCCTTTACCATTTTTTATTGCGTCTATTTGATTCTTCTGTCTTTTCTTCTTTATTAGTCTTGCTAGTGGTCTATCAATTTTGTTGATCTTTTCAGAAAACCAGCTCCTGGATTCATTGATTTTTTGAAGGGTTTTTTGTGTCTCTATTTCCTTCAGTTCTGCTCTGATCTATTTCTTGCCTTCTGCTAGCTTTTGAATGTGTCTGCTGTTGCTTCTCTAGTTCTTTTAATTGTGATGTTAGGGTGCCAATTTTAGATCTTTCTTGCTTTCTCTTGTGGGCATTTAGTGCTATAAATTTCCCTCTACACACTGCTTTAAATGTGTCCCAGAGATTCTGGTATGTTGTGTCTTTGTTCTCATTGGTTTCAAAGAACATCTTTATTTCTGCCTTCATTTCATTATGTACCCAGTGGTCATTCAGGAGTAGGTTGTTCAGTTTCCATGTAGTTGAGCAGTTTTGAGTGAGTTTCTTAATCCTGAGTTCTAGTTTGATTGCACTGTGGTCTGAGAGGCAGTTTGTTATAATTTCTGTTCTTTTACATTTGCTGAGGAGTGCTTTAATTCCAACTATGTGGTCAATTTTGGAATAAGTGCGGTGTAGTGCTGACTGAGAAGAATGTATATTCTGTTGATTTGGGGTGGTGAGTTCTGTAGATGTCTATTAGGTGCACTTGGTGCAGAGCTGAGTTCAATTCCTGGATATCCTTGTTAACTTTGTCTCGTTGATCTGTCTAATGTTGACAGTGGGGTGTTAAAGTCTCCCATTATTATTGTGGGGGAGTCTAAGTCTCCTTTTAGATCTCTAAGGACTTGCTTTATGAATCTGGGTGCTCTGGTATTGGGTGCATATGTATTTAGGATAGTTAGTTCTTCTTGTTGAATTGATCCCTTTACCATTATGTAATGGCCTTCTTTGTCTCTTTTGATCTTTGTTGGTTTAAAGTTTGTTTTATCAGAGACTAGGATTGCAACCCCTGCCTTTTTTTGTTTTCCATTTGCTTGGTAGATCTTCCTCCATCCCTTTATTTTGAGCCTATGTGTGTCTCTGCACGTGAGATGGGTTTCCTGAATACAGCACACTGATGGGTCTTGAGTCTTTATTCAATTTGCCAGTCTGTGTCTTTTAATTGGAGCATTTAGCCCATTTACATTTAAACTTAATATTGTTTTGTGTGAAACTGATCCTGTCATTATGATGTTAGCTGGTTATTTTGCTCATTAGTTGATGCAGTTTCTTCCTAGCCTCGATGATCTTTACAATTTGGCATGTTTTTGCAGTGGCTGGTACCGGTTGTTCCTTTCCATGTTTAGTGCTTCCTTCAGGAGCTCTTTTACGGCAGGCTTGGTGTTGACAAAATCTCTCAGCATTTGCTTGTCTGTAAAAGATTTTATTTCTCCTTCACTTATGAAGCTTAGTGTGGCTGGATATGAAATTCTGGGTTGAAAATTCTTTTCTTTAAGAATGTCGAATATTGGCCCTGACTCTCTTCTGGCTTGTAGAGTTTCTGCCGAGAGATCAGCTGTTAGTCTGATGGGCTTCCCTTTGAGGGTAACCCGACCTTTCTCTCTGGCTGCCCTTAACATTTTTTCCTTCATTTCAACTTTGGTGAATCTGACAATTATGTGTCTTGGAGTTGCTCTTCAACTCCATAATTGTCTTCAATAATAAAGTAAGTTAATAAATAAAAGAGAAGTTTAGATCTAAAAATATTTAGGACATTTTCCAGTAGTGTTACATAACTACATAAACATCAACTTCTTTTAATGAATCAGTGTATTTCATAGTCAGAGATCATGCTTACAGAGAGTCCTGTATGCAGGGCTAATTCTGTGCAAAACTGAAGGAGATGGAGTGTATATTCAGCCACCGAGTACTGACTCTTCTTTCTGCACACTTTTTCTCTGTGCTAGGATGGCAGTAAAAGAGGCAAAAGACAAGGAGTTTTCTCCTTGTCTTCTAAAGAGTCTTTTCATGCTACGAAACTACTCTGAACTAATTGCACTTTAAGAATTAATTCTACCACACAATTACATAATATAAAAGTAAAAAGCAACAAAACAACACAAACATGTTTTACAGTTTTAAGACTAAAGGAATTCTAAGGCAATCCTCAGAGATATATAAAAATTTAATTATGAGGATGTTTATCATAATATTTTAATAAAAAAGAGTGAGAACAACTATCTAATAATAGGGTAAGATCAAATAAATTATGATTAATCCAAACAACAGAATACTATGAATATTTTTGACATGGAAGGATTTCATAATAAAGAAAATAGGAGGGGGGAAGGTTAGGAGTAATAAAACTCTTTTATCCTAATTTTATACAAATATATATTCAAACAATAAAGTCTAGAAGGATCCACATCAAATGTTTATAATTCTATCTGAAAGTTGGAATTTCCTAATCAATAGTGAACATGACTTATTTTGGTAAGGGAAAACAAAAAACCATCATATTAAAGTAGCCTAATACTAAACTATATAACATACTCATACCCACCTTATAACTCATCTTGTAAGCCATGGATGGTTCTTGTAAGCCATCATCAGGTATCCACTTTCCTCTAGACCTCTTCTGCCTTCCCCACATAAAAGCTTATGTTTACTATCAACCAGGCTGGAAGTGGCCTGATACAGTAGCTCACTCTGAAGCATACATTAATGATAACAATGTATATGCTTTGGTGCTCCTAGGCAGTGGAAATCTGGTAGTAAAGTTCTGGAATCAGGTTCCGGTTCTGCTGATTAGTAGCTGTGCAGTCCTGGGCAAATGACTGAATTCCTCTAGGCCTTAGTAATTTAGTTTGTAAACTGGAGATAATAAAAGTGCTTAACCCAGGAGGGTGATAGTAAGGGGGTACCTATGGCTGACATATGGCAAGTGGTATGTGAATGTCAGCTGCTATTTAGATTATAGTAGGAAATCTAGCTGAACTCACAGGAATGACTTTTTTAAAGATGTTAAGATAGTACCAGTGATTAGCTAGTAGGAGAGAGATGTTAGAGATGCTGCCAAGAGGTAAGAGACATTGGGCAAGAGGGTGGGAGTATGGGGAAAGATCATTAATTCCTCATTTAGACAGTGTCACTATTATTCATATGCTGTCAGCCCATAAATGTGGATGAGCTGTAAATGTCTATGAGCAGCCGGTATATCTGTGCCTGGGTGAGTCCATGTGTAAAAGTGTCTGTGTGTGTAGGGAGGAGTGTGCCCATGTAGGTGTTAGGGAAGGAACAGATTAAAGCTCCTTTCTATTCACTGCTTAGCTGAGGTTTCCCTGAGGATGAATCATGCTTAGTATAGAAGCCGTGTATGAGAGAGAAGACAGAACATCTATCATAGTTGTGCCTGATCAAGCCTAGTGCTCATCTTAGGTGCCTAATAAATATTGCTGAATGACTAAATAAATTGGAAACTGGTATCTGAATGAGCAGGAGGAGACAACATTGGGATGGGATGATGTAGACACCTCAGGCTACAAGTATATATAATGGGAGAAAGAATGCAAGGGCAAACTATCTGAGAGGGGTGAACTTAGGAAATCAGGCAAAGGTCAGAAGCCATAGAATTTAAAAAATGAAGTCTAAAATTTATTCCCAAGGTCCTATGGTACAGTTAAAGAAAAGGCAAAGAAAGTGGTAGGGCTAAAATCTAGCCTTAGAATAAGAAAATGATGTTGGAGGTAAAGAACAAGGAGAGAAGTTTGCAATGGCACAAATGAAAAATGACTAGAGAATGAACCAGAATTACAGCTATCTCAAAGGAGAGAAAGGAGTCTCAGATGAATGACATCCATTATAAGGAGTAGATGCCTATGATCATTATAGAAAATTCCTCTATGATTCAAACATTAATAAAATAGAGATGATACATAAAACAGTGGTAATCTTTAGATGGAAGCTCAATGTTGGGAGCAAATGAAAAGGCAAGAAAACAAAGAATCTTAGATGACTCCAGTGATCAAAGATCACATGGCTTCCACAGGAGATCCTTTTATAAGACTCACATTTCAATGGTGATCAGGTTCTAAAAAAGATTTCTTAGAATTTTAGTTAGTACTGCCTGGCTTGCAATTTGTCTAGAGATCAGGCTAAACTTTTTGTCCATCTACTTTTGGACACAGAAGCAGCCCACAGTGGTCCATTATCAAGCTGGTCTCTTTTAAGGGCTGTTGGATTTAATACAACTAAAAATAATTACAAACTTCCTTGGTTTTGTGTTTGTAAAATCAGCACTTTCCCCTTTTATTTGAAGCCAAGGTCACATTATTCCAACTAAAGTCCAACAGTTCAAAAGGAATCATAAAGGCTGGTCAAGTCACCACAGTGAATGCTCTCTGAAAATCAGACCTTGCAGGTAAGGTCCTTGTGGATCTGTGTTCATAGATCTCTATCTGCCATACAGATGGATGACTCCTGAATTAAACATAGGCACTCCCTTCTTCAGTAACGTTTTCTAAGAGCAGGCAGACTACTGTTACAGCTAATCAGGGCTGACTAGAAAATAAACAAGTCGAGGTGAATAGACCTTTGGGCAAAGAGAAATTAAAATGTATAGTTTTCTTCTGAAATTGAAGTAGTATTTAAAGAAATTTGAATGCTTGTATACTAAATATAATCATTTGGTTTGCTATCACATCAGGAAAGTTACTTTGAAATACATTTGAATATATAGTTCTTTATATGATCCTACATTTTATCTTGCCTATTCTAATGTATTAAGGTAGGTAAGAAAAGCTACCATATTCCCAATTTACAGATGAAGTAACTGAGTCAAAGAAATTAATAACTTATTCAAAGGGCCTATAAAAGGTCTAAACAGTACCAGAAAGCAAAACTGTTTGGATCCCAGCTCAGTATTTTTTCCAACTGAACGACGTCACTCATTTTGTGACTTGAATCACAAGCTACTAAACAAGCTACTAATTAAGGAATGCAGTACTTACACATGCTACAACATGGATGAAACTCACAAACATTATCCTAAGTGAAAGATGCCACACACAAAAGACCGCATATTGTATGGTTCTATTTGTATAAAATGTCCAGGATAGGTAACTCTATAGAGATAGAAAGTAGGTTAAGGATTGTTGGAAAGGGGCAGGAGTGTAAGGGGAGCGGCTGTTGATGGTCACAAAGTTTCTTTTTGGTGTGAAAGAAATCTCCCAAAATTCGACTTTGCTGATGGTCACACAACTCTGCAAATGTCCTAAAAACCACTGAATTGTACACTTAAAGTGGGTGAATTTTGTAATTTGTGAATTTCGTCTCTATAAAGCTGTTTTAAAAAATTCAATTAGGATGTTAAAATGTTATATGCAAAATCATTTTTTAAATTATTTGTGTTATTTACTATACTGAACAGCTTACTAAAATAAAAAAGTCAAAAGTTTTTTCACTTGGAATAAATTTGAAAGTTGGTAAAATAAATTTAAGGAAGGATATTAAAAATAAGCTGAATGCTGAAGTGACTTATTTGAACTCTGTCTTCCAATATTTGTGACTGCTGACAAAAAGTAAAGGACATTTTATTCTAGCAGGTGGAAGGAAAATCATTTAAGTAGACTGACTGTGGGTCACAATGACCTCTGAGAGGATTATATCAATTGAGATAAATTGTGCATTTTGGAAGTTATTAGTGTGAGCTAAACATAAAATTACAGAACTTAGGTAAATAAATCTTTAAAAGGAAACAAAAAATTTGGTCTTCAAATTTTTAATTTATATGTTGGCTTTTCTATGAAAATATCAAATTTTGGCATTAAGAGTTACGTTGCTATTGATAGCCCATTATTTACTCCTAAACCACTATTAAACTATATGCACCAGAATTAACACATGTATTTAAATTTTTGAGCATCTCTATTTCAAGACAGAAATAAAGGGAAAAAATGTGGGGAAAACAAAGTTAAAAGTTTTTCATGTAGAAAAGTAATGATCATAAAAACTGTATGCTTGGGCCAGGCATGGGGGCTCACACCTGTAATCCCAGCACTTTGAGAGGCCTAGAAGGGCAGATCACCTGAGGTCAGGAGTTTGAGACCAGCCTGGCCAACATGGTGAAACCCCGTCTCTACTAAAAATACAATAATTAGCCAGGCTTGGTGGCGCATGTCTGTAATCCCAGCTACTCCAGAGGCTGAGGCACGAGAATCACTTGAATCCGGGAGGTGGAGGTTGCAGTGAGCCGAGATCGCGCCACTGCACTCCAGTCTGGGCAACAGAGTGAGACTCCATCTCAAAACAAAACCAACCAACCAAACAAACAAAAACCATATACTTGAATCAAAGCTGAAACCTTTCAATAGTGATTTACAAGGAAAAAAGTAATGAAATGTGAAAAATATGAGCATTTATTTAACTTTGGAAACAAGAAAATGGCATCAGAGTTAGAATCAGAATCATAGCATATCAGAGCCCAAAGGGCCTTTCAAGGTCTTAGTTCTATCCATTCATTGCCTAGGTGTGGACACATATTCATTAAGGATAAATGGCATGTCAGAGTCACCTGCCTAATGTGTGAGAGGGTCATCATGTTCTGATTCTTCGTTTAGCATGCTTTCAATTAATACCACATTGGTAGGGAACATGGGTGGGGGGATGAAAGGTGCAGCAGAGAGATATTTACATAGTTTGAAACAAAGAAAGATAAAGTTTATTCTAAAAGTGAATTCAAAAGTAAGAAATATGGGACTATAAAATATTAGAACAGTTTTTAAAATATAAGGAAGCACAATAGTGACATAATATTCAGCAGACGTTAAAAAATTCAGGTATGAAATATATATTTCATGTTAGTTAAAAAAAGGATAAAATGTTAACTCATTGATTAGGAGAGATAACCTAAGAAAGAATAAGGAATAACTAAAGGCATGGATAATAAAAGGCCACAGTATAGAAATTCAAGTGAAATGAATGAAGGGATTGCAATATTCAGGGGAAATGGACAGTATAGAGTCTGAATTCTCTGAATAAAAAAAGGCAGAGTGGTGGGATAGAAGGTGGGGCAGAGGATTAGGCCAGGAATACAGAAAGGAAGATGTTCAATTAGTACTACAAAAGAAGCCTTATTGTGATACTTAGCACCTAAAGCTAGTTCTACAACTGCAGAGAAGCTGGTAAAATGGCTTACAGGAAGGAGTATATAAACAATGCAAATGCTTAGAATTGAACTTATGATTATTAATTAAAATAAGCCATTTAGAAAGTTCATAACAAAAAGTGAATTTAAGTGATTTCTAATATATTCTTTAAACAAACAATTATTTTCTTAAAAACAGGACAAAAGAAAGAAGAGATGAGTGGTGTATCAGTCTGCCCTTATTTGATGTGCCCAAAGAAAATCTAAAATACTATGTCCATTATATTAACCTGATGATTTATCTGGGGAAAAGATATTCACTGTAATGTATTGGTTTTTCCTTTTCTCAAAAGCTTAACATGATATCTGAAAAGACTTTAATAAGCTGGAAAAGCTATGAATGGTGCTTATCAAGATAACAAAATCTTACAGACGTAAGTCAGCTAATAACAAAAGTTAGGCATGCACTTAAAAGAAAGCAGATTAAGAAGATGGCTGAAGTTCATTGAAATGATGAAAGTAAATGTCATAAGATGGTAGAGAAAGTAAAGCCAAACAAAACGATTTGAATGGGAACATAATTGGAACTAGAAAAATTTACAGGGGACAAAAAAAATACCTTGTTGAGAATCACTAAAGTTCAAAGTACCCGTATATAAAACCAGTGTGAAGCTAGGAGGCGAGAAGTCTTCTGAAGACCCATGAAGAGTTGAAGGACACCTGCATACTAGAAGTCAAGGTGAAGAGAAGGCCCATTGGCTGGTGTGTGGAAGATGTCCAATAAATACTTGCTGAAAAAATGAAATCAGTTCCAGGACATGGTCAGCCCAAGGTCAATAGATGGGAACATCTATTGTGGTTAGAAGCTAGCGAATAGGTTAATAGACAGTAGGCAGAGATAAAATCAGGTTATAACAAGTAGGAAATAGGTGGTAGGAAGGGAGCAAAGGGGCAGGCTTGGGGCACTGGAGGTGGGAAAATCAGGAAAGTCCCTCATGGACCCTAGAGACAAGAAGAAAGTTATAATTACTTTGCAATAAAACACTGCAAAATCTGAGATGGAAACTTTGCTGCCTTTCCTGAACTTGTAGTTCTATAGTCTTTCTAAACCACTGTAAATACTTTTGCCAAATGAATTGGGAAGAAAAATATGTTGGTATAATCAGTTCACCAGAAAGATATTTGTGGATAAAGCAAGAAGTACACTTGTGAACATGTTTCTAAATGTTTTGACAATTTCTAAATGGGGACCCTGATATGAGAATGAGTAAGATTGTTGGTTGTTAAAACAAAACAAAACAAAACAAAAAAACCAACCTGGTACCCTTCACAGATAGGTACGTAGTAAAGTGGTATTTGTCATCGCTAGTTGAGAATAGGGCTAATAATCCTGTCCACTTCTGACTATTAATTTTAAATGATTTCAAGCAAGAGAAATGTAACAGCCTTTCAAAAATGTTTTCTCTGTTATCACAGTTTGGGTGTTATCCATGGTGTGAATCTATTCAACACCAGCAGCAAAAATGAAACCCTAATTTAGTCTTGAAATTATGTGGGGTCAGGCACGGTGGCTCATGCTTGAGGCCAGGAGTTTGAGGTTACAGTGACCTATGATCATGTATTCCAGGCTGGGTGACAGAACAAGACCCTGTCTGTAAAAGGAGAGACAGAGAAAGAAAGAAAGGAAATAAATAAATAAATAAAAATAGCTCTTTGCTCTGCAATTATACTGCCTTTTAGAAGAGTCTATATTCTATCTACAACTCCATAACTTATATATGAAGACCGAAAACATCCGAAAAGTACAGAGAACACTGACCTACACTGTACGTTTGCTTTGGATATAGACTGGACTTAATAAAGGTAAAATCTTAATGAGTATAAAAACTGTGGCTAATTATAGCACTGTATTGTTTTGAGGAGTCCGTTTTTTTTTTTCACTGTAGGAGGCAGAATGTGAGCTAAATCTTGAAAGATGTGTTGGGTGATTTTTTTCTTTTTTTGAAAAAAGTTTATTGCTAAAACACCATCAGAAAAAAATTTAAAAGAGAAAAAAAATTACCCCTTTCCATCACCTAAAATTTATTTTCATATTTCCATGGTCCTTTCTGGTTTCTGTTCACAAATACACCTATTGTGATGTAACTGTAATTATATTACACATATAATTTTGTGGATTCTTTTTACACTGTAACATAATCATAAGCATGTTTTTATGTTGATGCCCAGTGGTCATATTGTCATTTAAAAAGTCTGCATAATGTCCTAAATGTTGGCGTGGGATAATGTATTACTCCTATCATTAGTGTTGGGCATAAATTAGTTCTAATTATTCACTATTATAAATGTGATCTTTCCACAAAAATAATTTTCCTCTTCTGATTGTTTTCTAAGTATAAATTATCAAAAAGGTGATAACTACAAACATTTCTGTGGGCTGAAAAAAATACAGTAATAATTTATGTCACCAAATGAAGGAAAACTTTATCATTAAAGTCTTTGTACTAATTTAAAAAGTAGCATTTTATTTAGTTAGTTATTAGTAATTGAACATTTTGTGTTTATTATGTGTTTTTCCTGTGTTAATGGTCTGTTTCTGTCTTTCACCCATTTGCTTGGGGTCTTGGAGTTCTCTTACACAGTTGAATAAATCCTTTACATGGTGTGGATTTTAACACTTTGTATATCATATATGAAACAAATACTTTTTTGTCAGTCTGCTGTTTTTAGGTTGTTTGGCAGATTTGAACTAAAAAATTCTACCTTTTTAATAGACATATTCTGTCAGTCTTACTCTTTGTAATTTTTAAGGTGCTGCTTTATCCCTCCATAATTAGGATACATTCTGTGTATTTTTACTGTGTGCTAGTTTGCCTTGAGGCTTATTTTGATGTAATGTTTATTTCCTTTGGTTATCTCTATAGCACTTATTATATAATTTTGCTTTTCCCCCATTGTTAATGATGCCTACATTAAAATCTGATTCTACTTCTGGATTTGCTACACTGTTCTAAAGATATATACTGCCATTTTCGCAGCAGCAGAACATCCTTATAAAAACAGTTTAAATATGCTAGGGCTAGGTGGCCAAACATGGCTTTTCATTTCCAGGCTTTTAAAAATATATTTTTCCCAAGATCTGATCCAAGAGCAACTGATGCCAAGAAACTGAAGGAGTAGAGGGATCAACTGTTGTTCAGGACCAGAGGAGAAAGCAAGTGAGGTAAGTGTCCAATGTCTTAGGGACACAGAAGCTGCATCCTCACCAGAGAGTTCTTGTGGAATGATTTTGGCTGTGAGTCTAGCAGCCTCCCTTTACTGGGTTCCTAACCACTTTCTCAGCCTGGTTCTTCCACCCTCTTAGATATTCTGAATATCTAATATCCTTTCAATAAATTACTTTACTGTTTGAATTAAAGTTAGTTTTGGCTGATTGTGACTAACTAAAAAAATTCACAAATGCTGTTCTTTTTGAAAATGTAAGCTACTTACTTTTTTTTTTTTTTTAACTATTCTACAGTATGAACATCCTTTTTCCCACATTTCTTCTTATTATTTTTAAGCTAGTGCTGAACTTGTCTGGTCATAAGAACCAGCATCATCCTAATAGCCAAACCTGGCAGAGATGTAACAAAAAAAAAAAAGAAAGAAAAGAAAACTTCAGGCCAGTATATCCCTGATGAACATCGATGCAAAAATCCTCATTAAATACTGGCAAACTGAATCCAGCAGCACATCAAAAAGCTTATCCACCATAATCAAGTTGGCTTCATCCCTAGGATGCAAGCTTGGTTAAACATATGCAAATCAATAAATGTGATTCATCACATAAACAGAACTAAAGACAAAAACCACATGGTGATCTCAATAAATGGTGAAAAGGCCTTTGATAAAATTCAACATCCCTTTATGTTAAAACCTCTCAATAAACTATGCGTTAAGGGAACATACTTCAAAATAATAAGAGCCATATATGACAAATGCACAGCCAATATTATACTGAATGTGCAAAAGCTAGAAGCATTTCCCTGGAAAACTGGCATAAACAAAGATGCCCTTTCTCACCACTCCTATAAAACATAGTATTGAAAGTTCTGGCCGGAGCAATCAGGCAAGTGAAAGAAATAAAGGATATCCAAATAGGAAAATAAGAAGTCAAATTACCTTTATTTGCACATAATATGATCCTACACCTAGAAACCTGTCTCAGCCCAAAAGCTTCTTAAGGTGATAAGCAATTTCAGCAGTCTCAGGATACAAAATAAATATGCAAAAACATTCCTATACATCAACAACAGGTGAGCCAAGAGCCAAACACTGAATGAACTCCCATTCACAACTACTATAAAAAAACAATTTTAAAAACCTAAGAATACAGCTAACAAGGGAAAT
Source organism: Pongo pygmaeus (assembly GCF_028885625.2). NCBI lineage: Eukaryota > Metazoa > Chordata > Mammalia > Primates > Hominidae > Pongo > Pongo pygmaeus. The sequence continues at coordinate 165,872,989 of NC_085930.1, read as the reverse complement.
GAAAAACCTTTTCAAGGAGAACTACAAATGACTGCTCAAGGAAATCAGAGAGGACACAAACAAATGGAAAAACATTCCATGCTCATGGATAGGAAGAATCAACATTATTTAAATGGCCATACTGCCCAAAGTAATTTATAGATTCAATGCTATTCCCATTAAACTACAATTGACATTCTTCACACAACTAGAAAAAACTATTTTAAAATTCATATGGAACTTAAAAGAGCCTGACTAGCCAAGGCAATCCTAATCAAAAAGAACAAAGCTGGAGGCATCATGCTACCCAACTTCAAGCTATACTGCAAGGCTATAGTAACCAAAACACATGGTACCAGTACAAAAACAGACATACAGAACAATAGAAAAGAATAAAGAACTCAGAAATAAGACAGCACACCTACAACCTCTGATATTTGACAAACTTGACAAAAGCAAGCAATGGGGAAAGGATTCCCTATTTAATAAATGGTGCTGGGAGAACTGGCTAGCCATGTGTGGAAAACTGAAACTGGACCCCTTTCTTACGCTGTATACAAAAATCAACTCAAGATGGATTAAAGGCTTAAATGTAAAACCCAAAGCTATAAAAACCCTAGAAGAAAATCTAGGCAATATCATTCAGGACATAGGTACAGGCAGAGATTTCATGATGAAAATGTTAAAAGCAATAGCAACAAAATCAATAATTGACAAATGAGATCTAATTAAAGAGCTGCACAGCAAAAGAAACTATTAATAGGTGAACAGACAACCTAAAGAATGGAAGAAAATTTTTGCAATCTATCCATTTGGCAAAAGTGTAATATCCAGAGTCTACAAGGAACTTAAAAAAATGTACAAGGAAAAAACAAACAACCCCATTAAAAAGTAGGCAAAGAACATGAACAGACAGTTTTCAAAAGAAGACATACATGCAGCCAACAAACATGAAAAAAAGCTCATCATCATGATCATTAGAGAAATGCAAATTAAAACCACAATAAGATACCATCTCACACCAGTCAGAATAGTGATTATTAAAAAGTCAAGAAACAACAGATGCTGGCAAGGTTGTGAGAAAAAGGAGCTTTTACACTGTTGGTGGGAGTAGAAATTAGTTTAACCTTTGTGGAAGACAATGTCATGATTTCTCAAAGATCTAGAGGCAGAAATACGATTTGACCCAGCAATCCCATTACTGAGTATATACCCAGAGGAATATAAATAATTCTATTATAAAAATACATGCATGCATATGTTCATTGCAGCACTATTCACAATAGCAAAGACATGGAATCCACCTAAATGTCCATCAATGATAGATAAAATAAAGAAAATGTAGTACACATACACCATGGAATACTATGCAGCCATAAAAAGGAATGAGATCATGTCCTCTGAAGAGACATGGATGGATCTGGAAGCTGTTATCCTCAGCAAACTAATGCAGGAACAGAAAACCAAACACCAAAAACCACAAACAAGTGTTCTCACTTGTAAGTGGGAGCTGAATGATAGGAACATATGGACACATGGGGAAAACAACACACACTAGAGCCTGTCAACTGCGGGGGTGAAGGGAGGAAGAGCTTCAGGAAGAATAACTAAGGGATGCTGGGCTTAATACCTAGGTGATAGGATGAGATTTGTGAAGCAAACTACTATGGCACACATTTACCTGTGTAACAAACCTGCACATCCTGCATGTGTACCCCAGAACTTAAAATACAAATTGAGGGAAAAAATAATAATATGTCAATATTCATTCATGAATTGTAACAAATGTACTAAACTAGTGTACAATGTTAAACATAGGGGAAACTGTGTGTTGGGGGGAGTGGTATATGAGAATGCTCTATATTATCTTTTCATTTTTTTCAGTAAATCTCAAACTGCTGTAAAAAATAAAGCTTTTTATTTTTAAAAAAGACTTCCTTCATTCATCTCTCATTCACCTAATTCTGATTGCCTCCAAATAATAAATACTGTTGTTAGTTTCTTGTATATATATCTCCAAAGATTTTAAAAATTTATACAGAGTACAAGTAAATAATAATACACATATATTTCACTTCATATTTTGGATACAAATTATACCACAGTGCATATGCAATGTTATGTATCTTCCTTTCTTTGCTTGACAATATAGTTTGGAGCTCTCTACACATCAACAAACAAGGAACTTTCTCTGTCTCTCTCTTTCTCTCTCTCTATGGCTATATGGACTCTACTGTTTGAATACTGCACAATTTATTTAACCAGTCACCTATCATGATGTTTTAGGTTGTTTGCAGTCTTTTGGTATTACTATGCTTCAAAGAATAACTTTGTAAATCTGTTACTTCATTTATAAGAAGGCATATCTACATGTTAATTCCTGGAAAAGGAAGTCCAGGGTCAAAGGAGGGGGATTCATTTGTATTTCAGACAAATATTGAAAACTAGTCTCTATAGTAATTGTACCAATTTATAGTCCACCCAGAAATGTATGAGTGCCTCACCAACCCAATCTGCTATCATACTTTTGGGTTTTGTTAATCTGATACATGAAAATCACTATCTTAGTAGTTTTGTTTTTTATTGATCTTATAAATATTTGAAATATTTAGCTTTGACAGTGGTTTTGAAGGAAAAAAGATCAAAGCTAAACTCCAAAACTTCACAGTTGCCATGAGGATCTATTATTCATACATTAAAGAATTTCACAAGTATTTATATTGTCAGCATAAACAGCTCCTGGTGTAATAAATTCCAAAAATGCATTTTTGTTGCTACTACTCTTACATGTTTTCGATGTGCCTCCATTTAGCTAAAAATAGCTTCTAGTTCTAAAAAGTCTCCAGGAATCTACAACTCCTGGGGCCAACCCGTAAGCAGCTATTCCAGGTCAAGAGGAAAATCTAGGATATATGAGAAGAATTTCAGTTTTCTCAAGAATGCAAGAGTGTATCTTTAAATAGAGCTTGCCACATCAATTCCCTACTTTTTCTAGTTCATAAAATCAAAACCGTATATACCATTTTGACTATTTCAAGTGACAAGTATAAGTAATTCATTTGAATACAACTTTCATACACTCGAAGATGAAAAATTGATTTGTTCACTCCTTATACTATACCCAATAGTAAAAAATTATTTGAAGCATTAGAATCTCGCAATTCTAAGCTATTAAAGAACAAATCAACCCCAAAGCTAGCAAAATACAAGAAATAACCAAAATCAGAGCTGAATGGAAGGAAATAAAGACACACAAAAACATTCAAAAGATCAATGAATCCAGAAGTAGGTTTTTTGAAAAAGTTAATAAGATAGGCCACTAGCTAGACTAATAAAGAAGAGAGAAGATCCAAATAAACACAATTAGAAATTAAGAAGGAAACGTTACCACTAACCCCATAGAAATAAAAACAACCATCAGAAACTACTACAAACACCTCTATGCACACAAACTAGAAAACCTAGAAGAGATGCATACATTCCTGGACACATACACCCTCCTAATACTGAACCAGGAAAAAATTGATTCCCAGAACAGACCAATAACAACATCAGAAATTAAATCAGTAATAAATAGTCTACCAACCAAAAAAAACCCCAGGAGCTGATGGATTCACAGCTGAATTCTACCAGATGTACAAAGAAGAACTGGAACCATTCATAGTGAAACTATTCCAAAGAATTGAGGAGGAAGAACTTCCCAACTCATTTTATGAAGTCAGCATCATCCTGATACCAAGACCTGGCAGAGACACACACACACAAAAATTCAGGCCAATATCCATGATGAACATCAATGCAAAAATCCTTAACAAAATACTTGCAAACCAAATTCAGCAGCACATCAAGAAGCTAACACGTCGTGATAAAGTAGCCTTCATCCTTGTGATGCAAGGTTGGTTCAACATATGCAAATCAATAAATGTGATTAATCACATAAATAGAACTAAAGAAAAAAACCGCATGATTATCTCAATAGATACAGAAAAGGCTTTTGATAAAATTCAACCTCCCTTTATGTGAAAAACTTTCAATAAACTAGGTATTGAAGGAATAGACCTCAAAATAAGAGCTGTCTATGCCAAACCCACAACCGACATCATATTGAATGGGCAAATGTTGGACGTATTCCCTTGAAAACCAAAACAAGACAAGGATGCCCTCTTTCACCACTCCTACTCGATATAGTATTGGAAGTCCTAGCCAGAGCAATCAGGCAAGAGAAAGAAATAAAAGGCATTCAAATAGGATAAGAAGAAGTCAAACCATCTCTGTTTGCAGATGAGATGTTTCTATATCCAGAAAACTCCTTAGTCTTGACACAAAAGTTCCTTCAGCTGATAAACAGCTTTAGCAAAGTTTCAGGATACAAAATCAATGTACAATCACTAGCATTCCTATACACCAACAACAGCCAAGCCAAAAACCATATCAGGAACACAATCCCATTTACAATTCACACACACACACACACACACACACAATTCCTAGGAATAAAATACATAGGAATACAGCTAACTAGGAAGATGAAAGGTGTCTACAATGAGAATTACAAACTGCCCAAAGAAATTAGAGATGACAAAAAGAAATAGAAGAACATCCCATGCTCATGGATTGGAAGAATCAGTATCAGTAAAATGGCCATACTGCCCAAAGCAATTTACAGATTCAATGCTATTCCTATAAAACTATCAATGACATTTTTCATAAAACTAGAAAAAATTATTTAAAAATTCATATGGAATCAAAAAAGAGCCAGAATAGCCAAGGAAATCCTAAGCAAAAAGAACAAAGCTGCAGGCATCACATTATCCAACTTCAAACTATACTACCAGGCTGTAGTAATCAAAACAATATAAGAAATGAAAAAGGGGCAGTAACTACAAATAAAGAATAAGAAATAATAAGAAAAAAATGCTCTGAACAACCTCATGCCAACAGCTTTGAAATCTTGGGTGAAATGGACATATTAATACAAAAATATATTTTACTAAGATTGACTCAACAAAATCAAAAGGTTCTGTAACTATTAAACAAATTGAAGCAGTGTCTTCCCACAAAGATATGGTCAGATGGTTTTCTAAGCAAATTCTATCAAACTTTCAAGAAACAGAGAATCTTAATTTTATACAATGTTTTAGAAAGTACCAAAAATTAAAGTATATTTCTCAACTCATTCTACAAGGCCACAGTGACCTGTAACCACAATCTGACAAAGATATTAAAATAAAGAAATAAAGGCCTGTTTCTATTATGAAAACTGATGTAGCACTTTTTAACTAAATGTGAGTAAATTGAAACAAACAGCTTTTCTTTATGCTGAGTATGTGATCAAGTCTTATTAAATGTTCCTTTGAAATATGAAGTAAAATACAATTCTCTACTTGAGAATTCTTGTAAAATCCTTGTGAAAACCCTAGAAGGTAGGGGCTGTTATTATACCCATTCTGTAAATAAAGAAACTAAGGCCCAGAGAAGTTAAAGTAATGTATCCAAAATAACACAGCTAGTAAATATTGAAGCCAAAAGAACAGCATGGTACTGGTACGAAAACAGGCACACAGACCAATGGACCAGAATAGAGAGCACAGAAATAAAAACGCAAACCTACAACAATCTGATCTTTGATAAAGCTGACAAAAACAAGCAATGGGAAAAGACTCCCTATTCAGTAAATGGTGCTGGGATAACTGGCTAGCCATATGCAGAATACTGAAACTAGACCCCTTCCTTATACCATATATAGAAATCAACTCAAGATGTATTAAAGACTTAAATGTAAAACCCAAAACTATAAAAACCCTGGAAGACAACTAGGGAATTACCATTCTGGACATAGGAATGGGCAAAGATATCATAATAAAGATGCCATGAGCAATTGCAACAAAGGCAAAAACTGACAAATGGGATCTAATTAAACTTAAGAACTTCTGCACACCAAAAGAAACTATAGACAGAGTAAACTGACAACTTACAGAATGGGAGACAAAATTTGCAAACTATGCAGCAGACAAAGGTCTATTATCAAGCATCTATAAGGACCCTAAATTTACAAGAAAAAACCCCAAACAAGCCCATTAAAAAGTGGGCAAAGATCATGAACAGACACTTCTCAAAAGAAGACATACATGTGGCCAAATAGGAAAATAAGTTCACTTTCACTGATTATTAGAGAAATGCAAATCAAGTGCCAGTGAGATATCACCTCACACCAGTCAGAGTGGCTATTATTAAAAAGTCAAAAAATAACAGATGCTGGTGAGGTTGCAGAGAAAAGGACACACTTATACACTGTTGCTGGGAGTGTAAATTAGTTCAACATTGTGGAAAGCCATATGGCAATTCCTCAAGGAGCTAAAAGCAGAACTACCATTGGACCCAGTAATCCCATAATTGGGTATATACCCAGAGGAATATAAAGCATTCTACCACAAAGGCACATGCATGCAAATGTTCATAGCAGCACTATTCACAATAGTAAAGACATGGAATCAACCTAAGTGCCCATCAATGACAGATTGAACATTCACTGTCAGCATTATTATTTAACAGACTGTCAGAGCTTCAGATGAATTTAATAAGATACGAAGAAGACAAGAAAATAAAATAACAGATATAAACACTGGGAAAAAATAGATGAACTCTTTTGGGAAGTTGTAGGCCCAAGAGTCACTAATAAAAAATATCTACTGTAGAATTAATATGAGAATTTTGTGAGGTGGATGGATATAAAACAAATATATAAAAATAAATAGCTTTTGTCTATCAACAAAAATCGAAACAGGAAAAATAGTCTATTTATGGTAGAGACAAAACTGACAGTAACAAATTTAACAAGAATGGCAAAGAAACATATTTAAGTAAAACTATTACATCTTATTAAAGAACATATAATAGCATTAAAAATGAAACAGCATACCATATTTTTGAATGAAAAGACTTACAATATTCAAAAGACAATATTACCAAAATTTTTAATTCTCTAAAATTTAGTTTATAAATATAATGCAATTCGAATTAGAATCCTTGTTGGCATTAGAGGTGAATGAAATCATCTTAAAGTTTATGTGGAAGAATAACTTCCTTTGAATACGTAGGAAAGATGTAATGAGTAGAGAGAGAAAAATTTTACTAGGTAATTCTTGGAGCCTGTGTATTAGAGGTAAATAAAATTATATTAAAGTTAAAATGAAAGACTAACTGTCTGCAAATATGTATTTAAAAAGTAAGAACGGTGGAGACAGAAAGGGCTTAGCACCTAAAAGAATATGCTAATAAGTCATATTCAAATCAATGTAACATTAATGGTGCATCAAATAAATTAGTGGAACAGAAGACAGAATATAGTAATAGTTGCTAGTACAGACAGTTCCTGACTTATGGTTCAATATGATTTTTTGACTTTATGATGAGTTTGTCAGGATGTAACCCCATCATAAGTTGAGAGGCTCCTTACCAATTACGATGGGGTTCTGGTTTCTATTGAATGCATATTGCTTTAACGCCACAGTAAAGTCAAAAATTTGTAAGTTGAATCATGGTAAGGTGGGATCGTCTGCTGTGTTGCCAGCATTAAATGCATTTTTTTACTTACAATATTTTCAAGTTAGGATGGGTTTATTGGGACATAACCCCACTGTAAGTAAAGGAGCATCTGTACATATTAAAATTTTAACATATAACAGATAGTAGTTCTATGTAGTGAGAAAAGGAAAAATTATTTAATATATAATACTGATACAACTGGAAAAGAGTAAATCTGGACCACTATATCTTGCACCATATTAAAGATAAATTCTAGAGGGGAGGGGGAGCAAGAAGGCCAAAGAGAAGCCTCCAGCAATCATCCGCCCTGCAGGAACAACAAAATTGAACAGCTATCCACACACAAAAGGCACCTTCATAAGAAGCAAAATCAGATCAGCAATCATAATACCCTGAAGAGGGTAGGAAAGACAGTCTTGAATTTCCAGTGCCACCCCTCCCCCCATCCTTTGGCAGCAGACCTGTGGCACAGAGAGAATCTGTGTCTTTTGGGGAGGAAGAGTGCAGTGACTGTGGGACTTTTCATTGTAACTCAGTGCTGCTCTGTCATAGCAGAAAGCAACCAGGGGGAGAATTCAGACAGTGTTCACAGAGGGAGCATTTGGACCAGCCCTAGCCAGAGGCAAATTGTCCATCCCTGTGACAGGTACCTGAGTTACAGCAGGCTCCACCACTACTGGCTAAAGTGCTCTGAGGTCCTAAGTAAACTGGAAAGGCAGTCTGGGACACAGGAACTGCAATTCCTGGGCAAGTCCTGGTGCTGTGCTGGACTTGCAGCCAGTGAACTTGGGGTGCATATGACCTAGTGAGCTGAGGCATCTAAGGGAGTTCTTGTATCACCCCTCCCCCAAACCTAGGCAGTGCAGCTCACAGCTCTGGAAGAGACTCCTTTACTCTGCTTGAGGAGAGGAGAGAGGAGAGTAAACAGGACTTTGTCTTGCAACTTTGATACTAGCTCAGCCACAGTAGAATAGGGCACAAGGCAGAATCCCAAGACCCCCTTTTTAGGCTCTAGCTCCTGGACAACATTTCTAAACACACCCTGGGCCAGAAGGGAACATGGTGCCTTGAAGGGAAGGAACCATTTCTGGCAGAATTCATCACCTGCTGACTAAGAACTGAATAGTCAGCCATGGTAGCAATACAGTGGTAACCATACAGTACTTGACACAGGCCTTGGGTGAGACTCAGAACTATGCTAGTTTCAGGTGTGATGCAGCACATTTCCAGCGTTGGTGGCTATGGGAAGAGACCATTCCTGCTTGAGGAAAAGAGAGGGAAGAGAAGAGAAAGGGTACCTTATTTTTTAGCTAGAGTACCAGCTTGGCCACAGTGGTGTAGAGCACCAAGCAAGCTTCTGAGGTTCCTGATTCCAGGCCTTAGCTCCTGAATAGAATTTCTGGACCCTCTCTGTGCTAGAGAAGAGCCCATGGCCCTGAAGGGAGAGACTGAGGACTGGCAGCATTCACCACAAGCTGAATGAAGAGCCCTTGGGCCTTGAGTGAACAGTGAGGGTAGCCAGGCAGTACTTGTTGTGGCCGGGGCAGTGGTGGCCATGGGGAGACATTCCTCTTCTTGAGGAAAGGAGAAGGAAGAGTGGAAAGGACTTAGTCTTGTGGCTTGGATGTCAGCTCAGCTATAGTAGGATAGAACACCAGGTAGATTCCTAAGCTTCCTGACTCCAGGTCCTGGCTCCTGTACAGCATCCCAGACCTGCCCAAGGGCCAGAGGGAACTCACTGCCCTAAAGGGAAGAGCATAAATCTGACTGAATTAGCCATCTGCTGATTATAGAGCCCTGGGGTCTTCAGTGAACATCAGCAGTAGCCAGGCAGTGGTCACTGTAGGCCTTGAGAGAGACCCAAATGAAGTGCTATGCTGGCTTTGGGTCTGACCCAGCACAATTCCAGTGGTGGTAGCCACAGGGGTACTCGAATCACCCCCTTCCCAGCTCCAGGAAGCTTAGCACAGACAGAAACACTCTGTTTGGGGGAAGGTAAGGAAAGAGAACAAGAGTCTCTGTCAGGCAATCCCAGGAATTATTGGATCTTACCCAAGACCAAGGTGGTATATCTACAAGTCTGCAAGAGCCACAATATTACTGGGCAGGTGGTGCCCTCTAAAGCAGGTATGGCTGCAATGACCAAAGACTTAGATCATAACACCCAAGTATCTTCAAATACCTAGAAAGTCTTACTAAGAAATATGGATACAAACAAGGCCACACTGTGAAGGCTACAATAAATACCTAACTCCAATACCCAGACACCAACATATATCAAGATCATCCAGGAAAACATGACCTCACCAAATGAACTAAATAAAGCACCAGGAATCAATCCTGGAAAGACAGAGGTATATGACCTTTCAGACAGATAATTCAAAATAGCTGTTTTGAGGCAGCTCAATAAAATCGAAGATAAGAGAGAACGAATTCAGGATTCTATCAGATAAAATTTAACAAAGAGACTGAAATAACTAAAGAGAATCAAGTAGAAATTCTTTAGTTAAAAATGCATTTGACATACTAAAGAATTCATCAGAGTCTACTAACAGCAGAATTGATCAAGCAGAAGACAGAATGGGTTATAAGATATTATTTGCAAGCTTCATGGTAAACCTCAAACCAAAAAACATACAACAGATACACAAAAAATAAAAAGCAAGAAATTAACATACCACCTGAGGAAATCACCTTCACCAAAAGGAAGAGATAAAGGAAGGAAGGTAAAGAGAGAAGACGAGAAAACAAATAAAGTGGCAGGAGTAAGTCCTTACTTATCAATAATAACATTGAATGTAAACAGACTAAACCCTCAATTGAAAGACAGAATAACTAAATGAATTAAAAAATAAGACCCCATGATTTGTTGTCTACAAGAAACACACTTGCCTATAAAGACACAATAAACTGAAAGTAAAGGGATGGAAAAAAATTCCATGCAAATGGACACAAACAAAAAAAACTGCACAAAAAACTATATTTATACCATACAAAATAGATTTCAAAACAAAAACTATAAGAAGAGACAAAGAAGTCGTTACATAATGAAAAAGGGGTTGATTCAGCACAAGGATGTAATAATTGTAAATATGTATGCACCCAAGACTGGAGTACCCACATATATAAAGCAAATATTACTAGAGCTAAAAAGGGAGATAGACTCTAATACAACAATAGCTGGAGACTTCAACACCCCACTTTCAGCACTGCACAGGTCTCCCAGATAGAAACTCAGCAAAGAAACATCAGAGTTAATCTGAAGTATAGAACAAATGGACCTAATAGAATTTTAACAAACATTTCATCCAATGGCTACAGAACACACATTCTTCTCAGCACATGAATCATTTTCAAGGATAGACCATGTAACGCCTCAAAAAAAGTCTTAAAACATTCAAAACAATTGAAACAATATCAAGTATCTTCTCTGACCAAAATGGAATAAAACTAGACAGGAACAAGAGGTATTTTAGAAACCATACAAAAGTGAAAAATTAAACAATATGTTCCTGAATAGCCAGTGGGTCAATGAAGAAATAAGGAAGTAAATTTTAAAATTTCTTGAAACAAATTAAAATGTAAACACAACATAGCAAAACCTATGGGATCCAGCAAAAGCAGTACAAGAAGAAAGTCTATAGCAATAAGCACTTACATCAAAAAAGTAGAAAGCTTCAAATCAACATAACAATGCATCTTAAAGCAAGAGAAAACCAAGTCCAAAATTAGAAGAAAAGAAATAAAGATCAGAGCAAAAATAAATGAAATTGAGACTGAAGAAAACAATACAAAAGATCAACAAAATGAAAAGTTGGTCTCTTGAAAAGATAAACAAAATTAACAAACCTTTAACCCAACTAATAAAGAAAAAAAAAGAGAAGACTCAGATAAATACAATCAGACATGAAAAAGGAGACATTATAACCGATACTGCAGAAATTCAAAGGATCACTAGAGGCTACTATGAGCAACTATATGCCAATAAATTGGAAAACCTAGAAGAAATGAATAAATTCCTAGATATATACAATCTACCAAGATTGATCAATGAAGAAATCCAAAACCTGAACAGGCCAATAATAAAAGGGAAGCAAGGATGGTTCAACATATGTAAATCAGTGTGATACATTATATTATCAGAATGAAGGACAAAAACCATAGGATCATTTCAGTTGATTCTGAAAAAACATTTGATATAATTCAACATGCCATCGTGATAAGAACCCTAAAAAAACTGGGTATAGAAGGAACATATCTCAACATAATAAAAGCCATATATAAGAGGTCCACATTTAATATCATACTGAACAGGGAAAAATTAAAATCCTTTCCTCTAAGTCTGGAACACAATAAGGATGCCCACTTTCACCATCATTATTCAACACAGTGCTGAAAATCCTAGCTAGAGCAATCAGACAAGATAAGGAAATAAAAGGCATCCAAATTAGAAAGGAAGAAGTCAAATTATCCTTGTTTGCAGATGATATAATCTTATATTTAGAAAAACCTAAAGACTCCATAAAAACTATTAGAACTGATAAACTAATTCAGTAAAGTTGCAGGATACAGAATCAACATACAAAAATCAGTAGCATTTCTATATGATGACAGTGAACAATCTGAAAAAGAAATCAAGAAAATCATCCTATTTACAATAGCTACAAATAAAATAAAATATCTAGGAATAAACCTAACCAAAGAAGTAAAAGTTCTCCAAAATGAAAACATCGATGAAAGAAATTGAAAAGGAAACCAAAAAAATGGAAAGATATTCCAAGTTCATAGATTGGAAAAATCAATATTATTAAAATTCCCATACTACCCAAAGCAATCTACAGATACAATGCAATCACTATCAAAATATCAATGTCATTCTTCACAGAAATAACAAAAATAATCCTAAAATGTAGATGGAATCACAAAAGACCCAGAATAGTCAAAGCTATTCTCAACAAAAATAACAAAACTGGAGAAATCACATTACCTGACTTCAAATTATACTACAGAGCTATAGTAAACAAAACAACTGGGTACTGACATAAAAACAGACACAGAGACCAATGGAACAGAACAGAAAACATAGAAATAATTTCATGCATCTACAGTGAACTAATTTTTGACAAAAGTGACAAGAACATAGGTTGGGGGAGGACAGTCTCTTCAGTAAATGCTCCTGGGAAAACAGGATATCCACATGCAGATGAATAAAACTAGATCCCTATCTCTCACCATATACAAAAATCAAATCACAATGGATTAAATATTTAAATCTAAGTCCTCAAACTATGAAACTACTAAAAGAAAACATTAGGGAAACCCTCCAGGACGTTGGACTAGGCAAAAGTTTCTTGAGTAATACCCTACAAGCACAGGCAGCCAAAGCAAAAATGGACAAATGGGATCACATCAAGTTAAAAACATTCTGCAGGGATCACATCAAGTTAAAAACCTCCTGCACAGCAAAGGAAACCATCAACAAAGTCAAGAGACAACCCACAGAATGGGAGAAAATATTTGCAAACTATCCATCTGACAAGCGATTAATAACCAGAATACACAAGCAGCTCAAACAACTCTATAGGAAAAAATTTAATAACCTGATTTAAACAAATGGGCAAAAGATCTAAATAGACATTTCTCAAAAGAAGACAAACAAATGGCAAACAGGTATATGGAAAGGTGTTCAACATCACTGATCATCAGAGAAATGCAAATCAAAACTATACTGAGATATAATCTCACCTCAGTTAAAATGGTTTTTATCCAAATGACAGGCAACAGAAATTCTGGCAAAGTTATGGAGAAAAGGGAACCCTTGAACACTGTTGGTGGTAATATAAATTAGTATAATCAATATGGAGAACAGTTTGGAGGTTCCTCAAAAAAACTAGACGTAGAACTACCATATGGTCCAGGAATCTCACTGGTAGTTATAATACTGAAAGAAAGGAAATCGGTATATTGAAGAGATATCTACACTCCCATGTTTATTGCAGCACTATTCACAATAGCGAAGATTTGGAAGTAACCCAAATGTCCATCAACAAATGAACAGATAAAGAAAATGGGGTAAATATACACAATGGAGTACTATTCAGCCATAAAAAGAATGAGATACAGTCATTTGCAACAATACAGATGAAACTGGAGGTCATTATGTTAAATGAAATAAGCCAGCCAGAGAAAGACAAATTTTGCATATTTATTTGTAGAAACTACAAAAAATTAAAACAGTTGAACTTCTGGCAATAGAGAATAGAATGGTGGTTACCAGAGTCTGGGAAGGGTGATGGGGCAAGGTTGGGGGGATGGAAAGTGGGGATGGTTAATGGGTACAAATACATAGTTAGATAGGATGAATAAAAGCTAGTATTTGATAACACAACAGGGTAACCACAGTCAACGATAATATTGTACATTTAAAAATAACTAAAAGAGTATAAATTAATTGTATGTAAAACAAAGACAGGACAAATGCTTGAGGCAGGACACCTCATTTACCCTGACATGATTATTATACATTGTATGCCTGTACCAAAATATCTCATGTATCCTATAAATATATACCCCTACTATGTACCCACAAAAATTAAAAACAAAAAATTTCAAATAGCTGACTAAATTTTTTAAATAAAATCAAAATAAATTCTATATGTATTAATGACTCACTTGGGAAACAAAACCCAGGATACTGTATGTACTATCTAGGAATGGGACTACTTTAATAAGATTACCCAGAAATAATAAAAGATAATTGTTGATTATACCAAAATGAAAAACTTCGATATGGTAAAATTTACTGTAAAAAGTCAATAGATAAATTATTCATTTGAAAAAAATTGAATGTAGAATATAATATTTATACTGTATAAAATTTGCTATAAAATTATCGAGAAAAATTCCAATAATGTAATAGAAAATTTCCAGAATCTATGAATAGGTAGTTCTCAGGAAAGAAAATAAAAATATATGATTATTTTAAATTTTATCTGATTTTAAAATTTTTATCTGTTGCATACTGCTATAAAGTTAATATGATGACTTGTTATCTTCTCTTCCAACACTAGCTTCTCTCCAGATTTCTGTAGTCTATGGTATGCTCCCATCATTAAAGACTCCCAAACACAGGAGGTTCAGAGCCCTTTCTGACTTCCTTCTCTTCCGTGTTTACTCAGACAGATGTTCATCTCCCTGGTCTTGGGTAGTCACCTCAACCCTGATTCTATCTCACCCTTCCCACTGGGCCACAGAGAAGCCTAAATAGACACAGTGGGACAAGCATAAGCATTGAAGTCCAACCAGTTTTGCTTTTACTCTCTGCTATTTACTAGGAACATAGCACCAGTCACGATACTTTGTGGGCCTTGGTTCTCTCCCCTGTAAGATAGGATAATTATACCTGCTTTTCATGGTCGCTATGAGAACAGATAGAAATAATTCACATAAAGTGTCCAGCACACTTAGGACTTAAAAAAATGTGAGTTCCCTTCCCTACTTCAGCTTCTTATGGTTACTCTTGGGATTGGGATACTGGCAAAGATATTTTCAAAATGGCTACTTGACTCCAGTGTCTTGATGTTTGAAATACCTCTATTCATTACTAACGGATTAATTTTTCTAAAACTCTGCTTTTGTGATATCTTTCTTCTGATTATCTATTTTATTGATCCCTTACTATCTTCAGGGAAAATTACAAACTCTTTACATTTACTGTCAAGACACTCATTCCTCTGAGGTGGAGACAAATTTTAAAACCTTGCCCAAGATGCTTCAAACACTTTAAATTTTTTCATTTGGAAAAATGAAGGATTGCCTACAATTCTAGATTCACCTTTACAAGGAAACATAGAAGAGCACAGATATACCAAAGTAAATTTCACTTTATTTTTCTGAAATCTTACGTTGCTGTTGAAATGTCTTTTATATATCCACTTAAGTCTTTCCACACTAAATGGCAAAACTGGAAATGATGACAGCAAGTATTGACCACAGACACAGTTATCACCATAGTGATACTAATAATTAGGCATATTTGCAACTCAAAATAATTAAAACAAGATTTTGTTGTAATTATAAGTAAAAATGTAAACATTTATTCCTGTAGTTATATAACTAGTCACCAAAAACAGCAAACGACTTTTCTTTACCTAGTACTTCTTTTTGCAAATCATAGCATCTGGTTTGCAAGTTTACTTCCTGTTGTCTAGATGTCTGAATCTGCTGAGATCTCAATATGGCTGCATCTGACAACAATTTCAGATTTTTCATTTCCTTTTCAAGGCATACTTTATTTCTCTGGGACACTGTCAAACTTTTATTCAGTATGTCTATTTCTGTAAAAAGAATTCAAAGTTTACAAATAGCCAATAATTGAATCATAAAACATTTCTCTAAAGATTGATTAGTTTCTTTTAGAAAATTAATAGTTGAAAGGTAAGATGACATTTCTGAGATTATAATGACATCTAACTAAAAAGTTAAATTTAAATTCAGTAGTCAGTCTGAAAAAGATAAAAAAGTTTTATTGCTACATGATGCATGAAATCTTTTAACAGTATTTTTTTAGCTTTTAAATTGTATTAAGTGGTAATACAGCCTGCTTTTTAAATACTTATATAAACGAATAAGATCTGTGTAATGTTATAGGTTTTATTGAAATGATTTTTTTTTTAGGCAACATGATTCAGAAAAGTAAATTTAAATGTTATAGCATGAGCTGGTTGGGTGGCATTTCTAAGGGGTTAACTAGAATACATTCTCTACAAATTATGAAGAAAGATTTTAGCAGTAGAGTGGACAGAAGGATGTAGTGTCTGAAACTAATAAATTTATGGGAAGAAAGCATTAGTTAATAATATCTTAATGATTTTAATAGTACTCTGTCCCCCCCAATAAGACCAGAATTCATAATAATCATGTCATTATTCTATTTAGATTGTTTAATAAAAATGTCTTTATAGCTCTACTTAGATTTAAATACGCTAATTTTATACAATTTCATGAGAAATGCATGGAGCATATTATCCTTCAGAATAATTAATAAGCTCCCTGTTCATCAGTCTTTTCTGCACTATTGCCTTCAACTATTATTAAAACACATGAACACACACTCAACAAAGATAAAATAAATGCTATGAAATTTGTACAACCACAATTAATTGAATTGATGAGCATGTGATTTAGATGAAAATTTGGACAGTCTGCTTTTTCAGACATTTCACTTGGAATTCCCTTCTTTGGTTAGCCCATCCTGGACTATGTGATAGGTTCAACATGTGACGAGATGTCAAAAGTGGTTGACATCGTTTATTGCTCTTGGTGCCACCACAGCAGAAACAGCAACCATATGGGCCAGTGAAGACCACAAGCAGAGATACATAGGATAGACATGCAGTAGAGGTAATTTGGCCAGCAAATGGTTACAGGAGAAGTAAAGCAGAGAGCTAGAACAGAGCACAGGAAGAAGAGCATGTTTTAAGGGATCGTGATGAGGAGGATCAGGAATGTAGTACAAGGAGAGAAAAGCAAAATGTATTTCCATGGGTAGAAAGCATGTCTGGGAGAAAAAGCGGCCTTTGTGATAGACCTGGGGAATAAGCACAAGCGGTCTGGCACCTTCTCTATGTTTAGTTTCTGCTCAAAATGGAAAACCTAGAGAAATAAATTGCAGGAACCAAATAAGTGGGATTCTAATATAGTCCAATGATTATTTTATGTGGGAATTTTTTTTCCTCAAAATAGCTATATGATGCTAAAAACTTATGACTATGCACCAATTTGTGTGAGGAAAACTACTAACACACAGTACATAAAATTTTTAAAAGAATGGAGTTAAAGAAAATAAGGTTACAGTTTCCCTACGTACCTAAAAAGTCTTTCTGGGTATTTCTGTAGCCAAAAAGGTGGCTTCTTAAGGCTGAATAAACTATAACATACCAAAACGATATCTATGTTTAAGTCAAAATGACACTGCACAGCACCACACACATGGTGTCACCTATTTATCACTTGCCAAAATGACACTGCTTAGGTTAGCAGGCTCTGTTAGCATACACTATACTCTAAAATAACTACTCATGTCAATGTGACTTTCTATCTGACATTTAAAGAGTAAAAATCTGCAATACAAATTTATTTGTAAAATATATTCTAAGACATGGAAAAGTACATTAAGATTTCAAAACTAACAGAAGCTATAACATTGCTAACATGGAGTTAGGAAAAAGTAAACTCAATGGAGATGAATTAACTTACCTTTTGCAAAATAAACACTCCTTTGCCTATGGCAATCCTGGTGTCAAAGATTCAATTCTACCCTTGCCATTATACAATTCCATACTTGTAAGACATGTGTCCCGATTTGGGGTTCAGAAATTAAGATCCCCACAAGGTCAACCTATACTGGTCATTGTATCCACCTTGAACCTTTCCTGTCTCAGCACCATCCCATGAAGAAGGTCCTCCTATCCTCATATATTCAGCTATCATGGCTCAAATGTTACCTCTGTGCAGAAATCTTTTTGGACCTGATCTGGATGTGATCATCTTCCTGGAACTCACAGCAATTTACATCATTTGTATTGCACTGATCACATGCATACATGTGACCTACTATTGGACTATAAGTTATTTCAGGCCATAGATAGTATCTTATTCATTTCTATTTCCCCATAATTTCTACCATGATGTCTTATGATTAACAAGAGCTCAATAAATACCTAATAAATTAGTAAAGGCATTGCTGAGCAAAGCTTCTAAATTGTTTTTAATTTACCACTAGTTGAAGATCCTGAATATGTGTTTATCTCAGCCTTCATTTCAGAGGCAGGCATTTTGAGCCCCACATTTCTAAATGTCATAGTAGGATAGGCAGTTAAAACACATATCCAAAAGAAACATTTTTAATTGAATAAAATAACTGATCAATTCTATCCCTAAATTCATAAATTTTGTGAAAAATGTGGACTACATTTCTTTTTTTTTATCTTGTTGACTCCTCATTACTTCTTTTTTAAAAACTTATTTATTTATTTATTTATTTATTTACTGTTATTATACTTTAGGTTTTAGGGTACATGTGCGCAATGTGCAGGTTAGTTACATATGTATACATGTGCCATGCTGGTGCGCTGCACCCACTAACTCATCATCTAGCATTAGGTATATCTCCCAATGCTATGCCTCCCCCCTTCCCCCACCCCACAACAGTCCCCAGAGTGTGATGTTCCCCTTCCTGTGTCCATGTGTTCTCATTGTTCAATTCCCACCTATGAGTGAGAATATGCGGTGTTTGGTTTTTTGTTCTTGCGATAGTTTACTGAGAATGATGATTTCCAATTTCATCCATGTCCCTACAAAGGACATGAACTCATCATTTTTTATGGCTGCATAGTATTCCATGGTGTATATGTGCCACATTTTCTTAATCCAGTCTATCATTGTTGGACATCTGGGTTGGTTCCAAGTCTTTGCTATTGTGAATAATGCTGCAATAAACATACATGTGCATGTGTCTTTATAGCAGCATGATTTATAGTCCTTTGGGTATATACCCAGTAATGGGATGGCTGGGTCAAATGGTATTTCTAGTTCTAGATCCCTGAGGAATTGCCACACTGACTTCCACAATGGTTGAACTAGTTTACAGTCCCAACAGTGTAAAAGTGTTCCTATTTCTCCACATCCTCTCCAGCACCTGTTGTTTCCTGACTTTTTAATGATTGCCATTCTAACTGGTGTGAGATGGTATCTCATTGTGGTTTTGATTTGCATTTCTCTGATGGCTAGTGACGGTGAGCATTTTTTCATGTGTTTTTTGGCTGCATAAATGTCTTCTTTTGAGAAGTGTCTGTTCATATCCTTTGCCCACTTTTTGATGGGGTTGTTTGTTTTTTTCTTGTAAATTTGTTTGAGTTCATTGTAGATTCTGGATATTAGCCCTTAGTCAGATGAGAAGGCTGCGAAAATTTTCTCCCATTTTGTAGGTTGCCTGTTCACTCTGATGGTGGTTTCTTTTGCTGTGCAGAAGCTCTTTAGGTTAATTAGATCCCATTTGTCAATTTTGGCTTTTGTTGCCATTGCTTTTGGTGTTTTAGACATGAAGTCCTTGCCCATGCCTATGTCCTGAATGGTATTGCCTAGGTTTTCTTCTAGGGTTTTTATGGTTTTAGGTCTAATGTTTAAGTCTTTAATCCATCTTGAATTAATTTTTGTATAAAGTGTAAGGAAGGGATCCAGTTTCAGCTTTCTACATATGGCTAGCCAGTTTTCCCAGCACCATTTATTAAATAGGGAATCCTTTCCCATTGCTTGTTTTTCTCAGGTTTGTCAAAGATCAGATAGTTGTAGATATGCAGCGTTATTTCTGAGGGCTCTGTTCTGTTCAATTAGTCTATATCTCTGTTTCAGTACCAGTACCATGCTGTTTTGGTTACTGTAGCCTTGTAGTATAGTTTGAAGTCAGGTAGTGTGATGCCTCCAGCTTTGTTCTTTTGGCTTAGGATTGACTTGGTGATGCAGGCTCTTTTTTGGTTCCATATGAACTTTAAAGTAGTTTTTTCCAATTCTGTGAAGAAAGTCATTGGTAGCTTGATGGGGATGGCATTGAATCTGTAAATTACCTGGGGCAGTATGGCCATTTTCATGATATTGATTCTTCCTACCCATGAGCATGGAATGTTCTTCCATTTGTTTGTATCCTCTTTTATTTCCTTGAGCAGTGGTTTGTAGTTCTCCTTGAAGAGGTCCTTCACATCCCTTGTAAGTTGGATTCCTAGGTATTTTATTCTCTTTGAAGCAATCGTGAATGGGAGTTCACTCATGATTTGGCTCTCTGTTTGTCTGTTGTTAGTGTATAAGAATGCTTGTTTAATAAATTTAAGTAAAAGATGAATTAAACAATAAAGACAACTAGAAATACACATTAACAGGTTAGTATTAAGAGTGACTGTAAAGTGTTCCTCAGCTATAATTCACATCATCCTCATCATTTTTGTGAATATCAAATAAATTATAACATTTACAAATTTTATATGTTAAAATGTTCATTTCACTATTTATCCGTACTAGTCATATCCAATAGAAATATGTATAATGCAAACCACACATGTAATTTTAAATTTCCAGCAGCCATATTAAAAATAGAAGAAGAAACACACAAAATTAATTTTAATAGTGTATTTTATTTCATTCCACATATCCAAAATGTTATTTCAACAAAACGCTATATCCACATTTCTAGTGCTCAATAGCCCCATGTGGTTGGTGGCTAACCTATGGGAAAGTGAAGGTCTGCATGCTTCTTAGGCTCCTGGTCATCTTTTCATGTAAGTGGGATAGTTCCTCAACTTTTACTAGAATTATCCTTTAAAAACATTACATTCAATTTATTTTTTCTATACTTAAATTTAAGATATAGGTTATTTGCTTAAAATTCTATGCTACGAAATTGGCATGTTTATATAGCTACTAGGATTGCTGTTAAATTTAAAATGTGTTCAAATTGATCAAAGAAACTGTTAAAGGCAAGCATCAGCACCTTTCAAGTTTTACACATATTTGCACGTTTGTACATCCATGCCCAGGAAATTTGATTGCTCTGATAGCACTAAGAAGAAAGTTTTTTAAAAGGTGAAAAAAGCTCTTATAATAATATAGCTTCAGTTTGACACACCCCATCTGTTGTGTTCACCAAGCTCTTGCTTGGGAATTGAATATACTGTCCTCATGTGTGCATTTCCACCTTTGAGCTTCTGTCATCACCACTGTGTAACTTCTAGACAAGGTCCTTCAGCTTCTGAGGCAAAAGTGATATACAATAATGGTAAATATAAAAGTCAAGGGTTGAAAACTAACTCCTATTTCTTCGTGTTTGATAAAATATAAAATGTAACACTTGCAAATGAAAAGCAAAATGGGCATATACTTTGATTCTGCAATTCCACTTCTAGGAATTAACTACGTTAAAGAAAAAAAACAGGATAAAATCATAAAGATGCATGTATAAAGATGTTCAGTGATGCCTTATTTACAATAGCCAGACTATGATCAACCTACATGTTCATGAATAGAAAATTAGTTAAGTAAGATACACACCTATAATAAAATACTGTCAACATAGTTAATTGGCATGACTATATTTTCATGATATATTTTAAGTGTATATGTACGTATATATATATATGCACAGAAAAGAAAGTTTAGAAAGCTCTATATCAAAATGTTAACAGCAGTTATCTCTGTCTCATGATATTACAGATGATTTATGTCAATTTTTCTTTTTTTTGCCCCTTTTCTGGATTTTCTATGTTTTTATATTGAGGTTGTTTTATGTTTATGATTCCAACAATCCTTAAAGCCTTTTGAATTTGGGAAAAACTAATTAAGTGTTTATATTTTCCTCTTATAAATTCAATAAAAAACTTTCAAAGTGATTTTTAAAATCCAATTTGGAATTGTACTACTGATAATAGCCTACATTAAATTTGCTCTTGGTTTTCAAAAAAGTGTAGCTAATGAATGAAGCCTCTCCTCCCTTTCCAGATTACAGAACATGTAAGCATTACTAAGAAACGTTAGAGAATATTCAGAGGTTCCAAAACCTAATATAAATATTATCAGGAATCTGACTATGAAAATGTCGGTGTACTTTTACTTCCATTTCAATTCCACAAAGTTCACTGAGCACCTACTATGTGATAGGTTCAATTCTCTTAAAACACTAGTAATACAGCATTCAGCAAAACAATCAAAATTCCTGTTTTCACTGAGATTACAACCAGTAGGAGGAGACTGGCAGTAAACACATAAATCAATAAATGAATATTTCTGGTAGTAGTAAATATTATTAAAATTGAAAGAGAAAATCAGGATAGACAAGGACTATAAAGGAAGACAACTTTAACTAGGGCAGTCAGCAAAGATGTTTTTGAGGAGGTGACATTTGAGCTGAGACTTTCAATTACAAGAAGGGACAGCTACTTGTTTGGGAGACCCTTAGCCAATTTCACCTGCATGAATCTGAAGGGCCTCCCTCTTTTCACATATTGTACAGTCATGGCCACAGGTCACATTCAGGGAGAATAAAGTGAGTAAAGCTTTCTGAGGGAGGAGGGTTGTTCCTCTACACAGAGGAGATGTCAGTGTCTCCTTGTTTGTTATTTTTCTAAGATTGTGATACACTGCACTATATAACCGATATAACTGTTCCCAGCTATGTGGTTTAATTAACAGTCCTAAAATGGATAGTTGGCTTAAAAGTTTCCTGAAAAAGAAAACATGGATTACAGAAAATATTAATAATGCAACACTAATGTAAACAAAAACATTAGAGTTGATGTCTCTCCAATTCTAGTATGATTGAATTCACAATTATTGATATTATGAGGTAAATATTCTTTTTTTAATTATTATTATTATACTTTAAGTTTTAGGGTACATGTGCACAATGTGCAGGTTAGTTACATATGTATACATGTGTCATGCTGGTGTGCTGCACCCATATTCTATAAGATGTGATAAGACACTCACAAATGAGAAAATTACCAAGATGACTATTTTACATGTACATTCATATCTTTTATATGAATACCTCATTACAAAGAATAAAATTAAAGAGACTGACAATACTAAGTGTTGGCAAAGATATGCGGCAACTAGAGGTCTCATACACTGCTGGTAAAAATGTGAAAGGAACAACCACTTTGGAAAAGTCTTGGGTAGTTTCTTAAAATGTTGAATATACTCTACTACACAATTCAGCCATTCCACTCCTAGGTATTTACCCAAAAAATAACAAAAACATATATCCAAAAAAAGACATATATGAATGTTTAAATAATGGAAATGATGCATAATATACAGTATATTTACAAAATGAAATATAATTATGTAAAGTATATCTGTATTATTAACTGTGGCAGAAGCAAGATTCCTCTGGCACAGATATGCAGATCCTGGAAGTTAAAAGTCAGTAGAACACTAAAGGTCCAAAGAATATGACTAGTGACTAGCGCACTCTCAGTGTCTGCTCCATTTTTTTTGTTTGTTTTTTTGAGACGGAGTCTCACTCTGTCACCCAGGCTGGAGTGTAGTGGTGCGATCTCTGCTCACTGCAAGCTCTGCCTCCCGGGTTCATGCCATTCTGCTGCCTCAGCCTCCCAAGCAGCTGGGACTACAGGTGCCCACCACCATGCCTGGCTAATTTTTTGTATTTTTAGTAGAAACGGGGTTTCATTGTGTTAGCCAGGATGGTCTCGATTTCCTGACCTCGGGATCCACCCGTCTCGGCCTCCCAAAGTGCTGGGATTACAGGCGTGAGCCACCACGCCCACCTGCTCTATTTAATAATATAGATATCCTTTTTTTTTTTTTTTTTTTGAGACAGAGTCTCACTCTGTTGCCCAGGCTGGAGTGCAGTGACATATTCACTGCAACCTCCACTTCCCAGGTTCAAGCAATTCTCATGCCTCAGCCTCCCAAGTAGCTGGAGTTACAGGTGCGCACCACCACACCTGGCTAATTTTTGTATTTTTAGTAGAGACAGGGCTTTGCCATGTTGCCCAGGCTGGTCTCAAACTCTTGAGCTCAAGCTATTGACTTGCCTCAGTCTCCCATAGTGCTAGGCATGAGCCACCACACACGGCCTAATATAGATATACTTTTTACATGTTTGTTATAATATTCCTCTATTTGCCTAAATTTAATTATTAAAGTTAAATTTCAAATTTAAAAGCATATTGTCATATAAAAATGCATTTCTGAATGCACATATTATTTAACAAAATTGTTAGTAAGTGAAATTAAAGTTTCATGGTTTAACGTGATTTTTTTCCAATATTTAACTATGAAAGTTTTAAAACATAGAGAAGTTAAAATAATTGTATACTGGACACAAATATACACACTACTTAGATTCTACAATTAATATTTTACTATATTTGCTTTGTCATGTAACTATATACCTATCAAACGCTTTATACATCCATCAATCCATCCTGTGAATATCAAGGTAAGTTGCAGACATAAATACACTTCTCTCCTAAACATTTCATCAGACAGACAGAGTTCAACATTTGCATATATTTCTTTTTATTTTTGAGTAAATTTACCTACAGAATTGTACAAATCTCAAGTGCACTGATAGATGAGTTTTGGCAAATGCATCCACTGTGTAATGCAAACCCCTACCAAAACATAAAGAATTACTATCATCAAAGAAAGTGCCTTTGTGCTTTTCCAGTCAATCCTACCCTCCATGGCAACCATTTTTCCCCAGTGTAGATTAGTTTTGCCTGTTTCTAGAACATCGTATAAATGAAATAATATAATATGTATTATTTGTGTCAGGCTATTTTCAAGTAGCATAATATTTTTGAGGATTATCCATGCTACTACATTATCTGAAGTTCATTATATATCCCACTGAATATGTTCAATTGTTTTCTTTTAGAGAACCCATTCTACTACTGATGTACTCCTGAGCTTTTTGCAGTTTTAGGATATTTTGAATTAAGCTTGAATAAAGTTGCTGAATATTCTCATATAAGTATCTTGTGGACATACATTTTCACGTTTCTTGGGTAAATACCAAAGGGTGGAATTTCAGGGTCTTCGGATAGATGTATATTTAGTTTAATGAGAAACTGTCAGATATTTTCTCTAAGTGGCTGTAGCATTTTACATTCTAACCAATTTGTAAAAGGATTCCAGTATTCTACTTCCTCAGTAACATCTGCTGCCATCAGACTGTTTCATTTTAGTCAATCAGACAAGCTAATAATGTTGAGAACATTTTTATATCTTTATTGGCCATTTATGTATCTTCCTGTGTAAAGTGTCTGTTCAGATCTTTTGGTCATTTTTGATTGAATACTTTTATTATTGACTTGTAGGCATTCTTTATGTAACTGGGACAACAGTTCTTTGTCACACATTTTGTAAATATTTTCTCTGTGATTTAACTATTCATTTTCATACTGATAGCTTCTGATGAACAGATGTTTTAATTTTGATAAAGTCTAATCCACCAATTTTCATTCTTTTATAGTTCTTACTTCTATGTCCTATCCATGAAATCTTCATTTATCATCAAGTCATAAAGATATTTTGCTATGTTTCTTCTAGTAGTTTTATAATTTTATCCTTTGCATTTAGGTTTATGATTTATCCTAAATTAATTCTCATGTATGGTGTGAGGCAGAAGTTGAGGTATATTTTTCTACATAGGTATTCAGTTGTTCCAGCACAATTTGTTGAAAGACTTTCTTTTTCCCATTGGATTGTTTTGGTGCTTTTGTCAGAAGTCAATTGATTATATAAGTAGGGTCATTTACCAGGCTATCTTGTTCTATTCATCTTTGTTGATCCATATGCCAGCACTATACTGATTTGATTACTGTATAAATCTTAGATGATGTTTAAAATGCCATCTTTTGGATTGTTTGAACACTTTTTAAAGAGTTATCTTTTAAATTATGTATTAGCTTTTTAGCTACATGTTTCTGTATTTAATTTTTT
This sequence comes from Pongo pygmaeus, assembly GCF_028885625.2. Classification (NCBI taxonomy): domain Eukaryota; kingdom Metazoa; phylum Chordata; class Mammalia; order Primates; family Hominidae; genus Pongo; species Pongo pygmaeus. Next base: position 165,846,946 of record NC_085930.1, on the reverse strand, counting down.
AGCAGTTGCTCTAGAAATTATAATATACATACTTAATTTATTGGTTTAAATAAAATATTCTACCATGTCACATAAAATACAAATATAGTGCAACAAAATGAATCCATTTATCCACCTCTCCATCCTTTAGACTCTAGTTGTCATGTTACATTGACATACTTTATAAGCCCCACAAAATAATAACGCTTGCTTTAAACAAGCATGTGAGTTTTTAAAAAAATTTTAAAGGAAAAGGAGTCTTTTATATTTACTCATATTTGTCACTTATGGTGCATTTTATTCTTTCCTGAGGATGCTGGGGCTCCATTCATTTTTTTTTTCAATGTTTATCTTTCTTCTTCAAATTGAATAATTTCTATTGATTTATCTTAAAATTCACTGATTCTTTTTTCTGTAAATGCAATGTGCTATAAAAGTCCATCCAGCCTTATATGTGTGATTAGGACCCATGCATAATTTGGTATGCATCTGAACGTTCAGTGCTCCAATTTAACTGGAAAAGCTGTGAAATGCAGTTGTTCTGCCAAACCACACTTCACTCCTTTCATCTTCCTTTCTAGGGAAATATTTTAGTTTGTCAGTTATCATTGAATAACTCGAGGGCTGATTTGTAGATTTTATCCAATGTCAAAAAAGTCAATCTTGCCTTTTTCAAGCCACTTCAAATAACTATGGAAATTATTATCACCCTGTAAAGTACATTGTTTTACTCCTAAGCAAGGGTGAGGAATCTGAGTATCATGTGCAAGGCTCAAGATGACGCTTAGGACAGAACATGCAGAGTAAAAATAGTTTCCTTCCATATCCAGGTAATAGAAAGCTGACAATTGTAGTCCTGTCTTTATGGGATGAAAACAGTCCTTTTACAATACGTGTTCTGAAAGGGAGAACAAATAGATAATAACTCTTTTGGTAACATATTATGGTACACTGGCCAGTGTGTTTTCGGTGATTAAACATAATCCTGTGAATCAGATTAATTCACTTGCTGAGTGTTCATTTGCGGCATCCCGTTGGAATTTGTGTTAGCAGTTTGAGCACTAGTTCTGTGTGCCTATGAACTTAATGCTGCTTATTGTCTCATTCTGACTTCATGGAGAATTAATCCCACCTTTAAGCAAAGGCTACTAAGTTAATGGTATTTTCTGTGCAGAAATTAAATTTTATTTTCAGCATTTAGCCCAGCAATTTTTCCAGTAGGTGCTCAGCTATTTAAAAACAAAACTATTCTCAAACATTCATCATTAGACAACTGGAGTTTTTGCTGGTTTTGTAACCTACCAAAATGGATAGGCTGTTGAACATTCCACATTCAAAAGTTTGGTAGGGTGGTGAGAAATGGGGGATCTTCAATGTTTATTTTAAAATAAGATAAAATAAGTTCTTGACTTAAAAAAAAAAGCCCATCCAGTGAAATTTTATTTCAGACACCATATTTTTCAATTCTTGAATTTCTCATTTTTTAATAGTTGCTTACTCAGATTTTCTTTTTATTCATTACTAGCATATTCTCCTTTATATCCTTGAGCATTGTTATGATAGCTAATTTGAAATCCTGGTTAACTAATTACATCATCTGAGTCAACCGGTTTCTATTCTTTTGGATATGAGTAATTTTGGATCGTACACTGAACATTGTGGGTGTTATGTTATAGAGACTCTGGATTCTTATTATGTTCTGCCAAAGAGTATTTATTTTTTTCTTGTATTGTTTTAACAAGAACTTAATCTGGTTAAACTTAAAGTGTTAAATCTGTTTCCCATAGGGTAGGTGACAGCTAAAATATCAATTACTTTAGTTTTAGATGGACTATTTAGCATCTTCATTGAGCACATGTATTTCAGGGATAAGCCTGAGATTTGGAAAGAGTTTATATGCAAAATTTGAGCTCTCTTTCTCTGGCTTTCACTCCTCTGGCATATCCCCTTACTTCTCAGAGGCTGAGGTTGCCTTGATCTCTATCCTCTAGTCTACAGTTTTCTACCAGATTTTTAGCTTCTTTGCATGGAGCAAACTGTACCCTGCTCTCAGTCCAATATCCTTAAAAAGAAAAAAATTCACTCACTGCCATGCATTTTTCAACATTAAAAAAAACCTTTAATGGACTATTTTTTAGAACAGTTTTAGGTTCACAGGAAAATTGAGCAGAAAGTACAGATAATTCCCATATCCCCCTCTCTCCACACATGCAAAACCTCCCCCACTATGGACCCCTGCAGGAGAGTAGTACTTGTTACAATTGATGAATCAACATTATTATTACTACCCAAAATTTATAGTTTACATTAGGGTTCATTCTTCATGTTGTACATTCTATGAACTTTGACAAATGTATAATGACATGTCTCCACTATTGTAGTATTGTACATATTAGTTTCACCTCCCTAAAAATCTTCTTTGCTCTTCTCATTTATCCTCTGCCTGGAACTCATGGCAACCACTGATCGTTTTACTGTTCCATAGTTTTGTCTTTTCCGGAATGTCGTATAGTTGGAATAATATAGTATGTAGCCCTTTCAAATTGGCATCTTTCACTTAGTATGCCTTCTTTTAATTTTTGATACTCCCTCCATTATGTGTTTGCTTTGGGTCACTCTTTATTGTCTTTGGGTAGCTATTTTTCTAGAATTAAAGTTGTTATCTATAAGAAGGCTGACCTAATATGAGCTACTCAGTCATTAAGAGAAGAGGAGTTTTAAAAACATAGATTAGTACTTTTAACAGTAATGAACAGACTTCTGGCCACAGTTCAAGATAGATGTATCATAGATTATCTTAGATAAACCTATAATAATTAAATTTCAGAGTTGAAATAGATCTTAATGGTCATCTACTCTAACAAGTGATAACAAAGTTAATCCTAATTCCCATCAAATAAAATGAAATATCATTATTTTATTACTTATGATGTACCATTTACCAAAAAGGGACAATTATATTCTAAATATATGTAACAAACCTGCCAAGGCTGTTTCACTTATAGATTTAATTTGTAGAAAAACTTCTCCTTTCAATGAAGTCCAGTTTTGGTAATTATCATATACTTCATTTTTAATACTGGTTAGCTCCCTTTTAGTAAAAGTAAGTAATGAAAGAGTCTTATTCCAGAAATATTTGTACTCTGACAATCTTTGACTGCAAAGTAAAAAAAAATAGGATTTTAAAAAATAGTAAGCATAACAAACATTTCTTCAAAAATAGTTTTAGAGTGACCATATCATCTACTGTCTAATTGGAGACAATTTTGAAACCAAAAGAAGGTGGTATTCATATCATGCTGAGACAAAACACAAACTAGGAATATCTCAGATAGACTGAAGTGTATGGTCACTATAACTCATTTCCATTTTGCCATTATTTTAACTACAAAGAAAGATAGCTAACTACCTTCATATACATCTGTTCTATCAATCTTTTTTTATTCAACCGTAAACATTTAGTGAAGAAAATTAGGTCAGAGAAATTTAGTCTTAGATCCTAAATGAGAATCTTAAAGTCTTATACAGCGTTTGTCCTGCACACCATGGTTATATAGGTAGTGAAAAATCTGGGGTAATAATAAAACAATTCAAAGTGACTGATCCAGTGCATTTGCTTCATAAAATCCGACAGCTCAAAGAAATCACATTTTTGTCATCTCAGTGATTTTATTCTGGTTTTAATTATCTTAATAATCAAATAAAATACAGACACAGATTTGAGAGCAGCAAAAAGGTGATGACTGAAGCCATGAGAGTATAATTATTTTGTCAATATTTACATCCCTGAGTAGACTAAGATCTATAAGGCAGAGGTTATATCTATCTTGCTCATCACAGTCTCTCTAGCATCTAGCACAGTGCCTACTGCATAATATGTGCTCAACAAATATTGAATGAAAGAGTAAATAAAATAGATTCCTCCTCAGTTGGAGAAATGGAAAAGTGAGAAGTGCTAGGGATAACACATTGGACAACACGAACATTTAAGGGACTGAAACTAAAAAGAATCCCTCAAAGGAGACTAGGGGGAACTCATCAGTGAGTAAGAAGACAAGCCAAAAGAATAATGTCAGAAAAGCCAGGGGATATGGAAATTTTAAGAAAAACGTTGTGATCAGTGTTTAAGTCTGCAGAAAAAGGCTGAATAGGGTCCATTTTATCTGGGAGGCCTTTGGTAATTAGTAATTAGTAATTTGGTAATCAGTAATGCCACACAAATTCTTAGCATTGTCGAATTTGGGGAAATTCTTATTAAACTTTTCTTATACATAAGATTTTGTCATTTCAGGTTTTCTTGGAAAGTGATTAAATTGTCTTTGAAACAATGAAACTCATGGGCCAGTTTATCTTAGATTGTCTCCCTGAAGTAGTATATTATGATTTGTATGTTACATTCAATGATGTTATTCATATTTGTGAAATCAGTGAAAACTTAAATCTTTCTCCAATGTATCAGAATAATTAACTCCCTTTCATTAGATTATCAAATAACCCAAGAACTTTAAAAAATTTATCTTTCTATTAATAAATTTGCTTTGATGTAATCAAAAAAGTTATTATGATTTGCTTCTTTAGGCCACAATAATTTCTATTGCCTAATTTGCTTATAAATGCTTTTATTTCATTAATTTTAAAAAATTATATACATCCAAATTAATGTCATTTCTTGCTTGTTTCATTAAAGCATTCTAAAATATCTTACCAAATGGCAATTATAATGGTATACTTCCAAGTCAACTTTCCCTTACTCAGATCCTCCAAATGCCTGTGACTACTCCAATGATATACTGACAACAGAAGTGAGAATCACAAAAAATTAATAATTAATTTTTTTAAAAAGTGAGAGAGAGGAAAAACCTGAGTAGAAAGAGAATTTTTAACCAAATTACAACCCATTCATCTCACTTTCACCAGGAGCCCTCCCAGAACCTTGGAAGGAAGTCCTAAGTGAGAGACTCTGAAACTTAAGCATCATCTGGTTCACAATAAATTTGCCTCTATTGGTAACCTTAACCTTCTCTGTGAAATAAGAGGCAAGAAAAACAGTTGCTAAGAGATGAATAACACCAAGGAGGCTAAGCAAAATATTGAGGATTCCTCACTAAGGAATTAGTGTTTAACAACCTGGAAGTAGGTATGAAGACCAAAGGATTTAAGGGTAAATACAACTAAATGAGTAGAGGTAAAAGGACTTGGAGTGTTGGCAAACTCCTATATGTAGAAAATTCTAAAGAAGACACACACACACACACACACATACTAGAATTAATAAATTCATCAAGGTCACAGGATACGTGATACATATACAAAAATCAATTTTATTTCCGTGTATTAACAATGACCTATCCCCAAGATAAAATTAACAGTCCCAATTCATAACAACATAAAAAGAATAAAACACTTAGAAATAAATTGTAATAAAAGAAGTTCAAGAAAACAAAACATTTCTAAGAGGGCTAAAGATCTCCATGGAAAAACATATCACATTCATGAATTGAAAGATACAAAAATTTTAAGGTAGAAATTCTCCTCAAATTGATCTATAGATTCAATATTATACCTATCAAAATCCCAGCAGGTTACTTTGCAGAAATTCACAAGCTGATCCTAAAATTCATCATGGAGGGCCCAGAATAGCAAAAACAATTTTGAAAACAAAGAAGGAAGTTAGAGGAATTATATTTCTTGATTTTAAAATTTATTAAAAACTATAGTACTTAAGAAAGTGTGGCACTGACATAAGACATATAGATTAATGGAACAGAATAGAAAATCCAAAAATAATCCTTTATATTTATGGTGAATTTATTTTAGGCAAAGATGCCAAGGCAATTCAATAAGGAAAAATTGGCCTCTAACAAACAGCACTGGAACAATTGAATATCCACGTGAAACAGGATGAATTTAGATCCTTACCTCATATCATACACAAAAGTTAGCTGAAATAGATCATAGATCTAAAGAAGAGCTAAAACTATAAAACTCTTAGAAGAAAATACAGGAGAAAATCCTCCTGACAGGCTTAGACAGAGTTCTTACATACACCAGCAAAAGCACAATCTACAAAACAGATAAATTACATTTCATCAAAAATAACAACCTTTGCTTTTCAAAAGACATTATTAAGAAAATAAAAAGATAAGCCACAGGGAGAAAATATTTGCAAATCATATTTCAAAAAAAGGCCTTATACCCAGAATATAGAAAGAACTCTTACAATCACATAATAAGAAAATAAACCAATTAAAAATTGGCAAAATATTTGAGATGTTTCACTAGTAAGATACACAAATGATTAACAAACAAATGAAAAGACGCTCAACATTATTAGTAACTTGGGAAACACAAATCAAAGCTACAATGAGATACTATTTTACACCCACTAGAATGACTACAACAAAACAGGCAGACAATAGTAAGTGTTGACAAAAACATGGAGAAACTAGAATCCTCATTCATGGTGTGGGAACGTAAAATGTGCAGCCCCTTTGGAAAACAGGTTGGCAGTTAAAAAATTGAATATTGATTGGCAGGGTGCGGTAGCTCATGCCTGTAATCCCAGCACTTTGGGAGGCTGAGGTAGGCAGATCATGAGGTCAAGAGATTGAGACCATCCTGGCTAACACGGTGAAATCCCATCTCTACTAAAAATACAAAAAATTAGCCAGCCATGGCAGCAGGCATCTGTAGTCCCAGCTACTTGGGAGGCTGAGGCAGGAGAATGGCGTGAACCCGGAAGGCGGAGGTTGCAGTGAGCCAAGATCATGCCACTGCACTCCAGCCTGGGCGATAGAGCGGAACTCCATCTCAAAAAAAAAAAAATAATTAAATATACATTAATCATATGACCTAGTGATTCCACACTTAGGTATCTACTCCAAAGAATTGAAAACATATGTCCACACAAAGACTTGTATATGAATGTTTACAGCAGCATTATTCATAAGCACCAACAAGTGGAAACAATCCAAATATCCATCAACTGGTAAATGGATAAATAAAATGTGGTATATCCATACAGTGGAATACTGTTCCGCAATAAAAAGGAACAAAAGTATGGATAAGTGCCACAAAATGAATGAACCTCAAAAAGATAATTAGTAAAAGCCAGATGTAAAGACAACATATTGTATGATTCCATATATCTGAAATGTCCAGAAAAGTATAAATCTATAGAAAGAGAAATGTTAGTTGCCTGGTGAGCTGAAGGTGAGCACAGAGATTGACTGAAGATGGCATGAGGGTCTGGAGGGTCTTTTCTGGAATTAGTCAAGTGTTCTAATATTGGATGTGGTTGCCAATCTAACAGCTAATATTTGGTGGCACAACTCTGTAGGTTTATTAAAAATAATTAAATTGTCTCCTTAAGATAGGTGAATTTTGTAGTATGCAAATTATATCTCAATGAGGATGTTTTTAAAAAGATATGGGGTAATAAACTATGGGATCAAGGATAGAAAACAAAGTAAAGCCAAAATATGGTTGGGAAATTAAGAAAAAATATTAGCATCCTTAATTAAACTGAAGAAGTGAAGTGAAACTGAGAGAGAGCTGCAAGAGAAATTTTTGGAGTTGACATTGAAAATTTTAGAGATGACAAGGTCTAGCTTTACAAATAAGAAAAATTAAAGGCTAAGTACTCTTTATTTCAAATAATTTATAAAAGATTCACAATAGTAATCCTCTGAAAGTAAATACTGCTAGAATATGTCAAATATGGTCTGATTTGGAATATTGAACTTAAACACAACTTTGTGAGGTGAAATATATCTATATTTCATTCAGGTTTTTAATATCTATTTTATAGGCCTTCTACAATTAATTTGCATTTTCAAAAGACACTTTATTCTGAGTAGCAGATGTGCTGAGCCAACCAATGTGCCAACTAATATGCTTAGCCCTTGCAAGACACAGGCTGGAAATGATGTCAGGGAAAACACAGAACATGAAAGAATACTTTGCTGGAGGCTAGTGATTAAGCCCAGTTGTAATTAAACAAATGAGAGAAGAAATTAAAAACAGCAACGGACCCCAAAACATAGTTCACTGATCTACTGAAAGTTCCTTTTAGGCTCCATAAATAAAGATGACTATATATGAATAAAAAGCTCATGTTTCTTTCCCTTAACTCTTTTTTTTTTTTCATCCCACGTTTTGGCCAATGAATCCTTTACCTCTTCAAGACAGAAGATTATAAGCTCCTTTTCTTTATCAAGAGCAACTAAGTTTTATGGCCTAATATTTTAAAAATAATCAATAATCTAGCTTAAAATCAGCTTTTAGTAACGCAACAAAAGTCACTGAATTCTAGAAATTTGGTTTGATTTTATTTTTAACAGTATACCTTTTTCTATGGAATGCATTATATCTACCAGTGAGAGTATAAAAACAATAATTATTTCTATTCATCTATTATAAACTGTAATTTGTACTAAGTGTCTAGTTGACTAGTTACTTCCAAAATTGTTTTTAGTATGTACTATTTTTACATAAATCAGATCCCAGACTCCTAATTTGTGATCTTTTAGCTAAAAATGAGCAAAAATCACAGATCTATGGAAACATGTGAACAAAATAAGCTGTTAAAAGTATAACTCAAAATGATGACAAAATTAGAATACAGAATAAAAATAACACTTCCATTTGTATGTCTATGTTTCTTCAAAAATTTGAAATACTGAAGATAACATGCAAAAATGAAAATAATTAGGATCAAGTGTATCAGTCCCATAATATCCTGAAGCAGCAATAATTATTTGGTCTAGTCCCAGTCCAGCCTTTAAAGGTCAATCTTACCATCCATGAAGGCTTTGGTGGATAAATCAGATGAGCCTTCTGCGGCAGATATTGGCCAAAGCCATTACAGAAGCCAAAAATGAATACTGATAGTCCTGACTAAAATACAAAAGTTGGGGTCACCTGGATGGCATTATCCTGTTGGTTCAACATCAGATTTCTAGGAAAAGATCAAGGGGATTTCTGATGATAAAAATGGTCACTTGTTTTGTGAGTGGATTTCATTCATGGATTCATTCAAAAATTATGTATTGAGCATCAGTTATGTGCAAGGCATTTGTAAAAGGTAGATGTTCAACAGGATATTATCAGAAAATGAATTAAAAATTATTAGCCCACAGAAATTTATTCAGAATATTCCTGGTAATAATTCTTAGATAAAAAACAAAAACTTATCATTCAAAACACTCACCCAGCATACTTTTTTAGTCATCCAGAACCTGTGTCATTTGCCATGTTGAATTAACTTATTGCCTTCCCTTTTCTAAGCGCTAAAAGTTATTCAATTCAAAAAGGAATTATTCTTTCTCATAAACATTCTCAATGTATTCAATTCAAATTTTAGGAAAGAAAATGTACTTCCTAGTTTCTTTAGAATGCTGGATTTTATCTTTAGGTATTATAAACCCTCCAAAGATTATATAAAAGCAGAATTAACATGCTTTACGCTAGATATTTCTGAATTTAAGGAGTATGTTAATATTATTTAGGAAGTTTTCTTATTCTATTACTTTTCTTGTCACTGGACTATCACTCAGAGGATCAAATACACCAAGAAATATTGGTGAAGAGGGAAATTAGTTACCGTGCTTTCATTCTAAATGCCATCACAAAATAAGAACAGTAACAAAGCACTAATAGAACAAGGTAAATGCCTAATTTAAATTTAATCAGCAACACTATTCATTGAGATAATGGTTTAAAAAAGAAAAAAGAAAACGTAATGCTGTTTCACTTTTCTCAATCACACTAGATATAGAAACCATATTACTAAAATGTGTTTGGCTATTTACAAAGTTAGTATTAAGCATATATTTTCAATCTTTATAATTTTCAGTTCTTTAATCTTACCTGAAGATGTATGATTGTCTATATTTAATTTTTAGCCCATCTTGCAAATGACTCAGTTGTTTCTTTACTTTCTGAAATTCATTTTGTTGACTTTTTAACTGCATGCCTACATCGTAAATTCTAAAAATATAAAAAAAATCCTTAAGTATTCTCTCATATGTACAATTTTCAAGTTAACATTTAAATATACTTACTTTTAATAAAAAGGAGTAGAAGAAGAAACTATGTCTCTTATATATGCTTTATGAATCTACAGAAAAAATATGGAGAGACCAAATCTTGGGCACCAAATCCTGGGGAGGAGAGTGGAATTTATGGGCAGGGGGAAAAAGTAAAGAATATTGAAGAGAGGCAGAACTTTTTATCCATATTCTTTTGTATTGTTCAACTGTTTACAATGAACATAAATATTAATCACAACTAGAAATATTAATTTAATTTCATTTAAAGTAATACATGTTCAAATTTAAAATGTCAAATATTACTGCCTTAGTCCATTTTGTGTTGCTATAAAAGAATACTTGAGGCTGGGTAATTTATAAAGAAAGAAAGGTTTACTTTGCTCATGATTCTGGTGACTGGAAAATTCAAGATTGGATAGCTGCATCTGGCGAGGGCCTCATGTTGCTTCCACTTATGGCAGAGAGTGGAAGGGGGCATGTGCAAAGGGATCATATGATGAGAGAGGAAGCAAGAGAGAAAAAAATCAAGGAAGCCAAACTCTTTTTTTGTGTGTGGCTTTCGGTAAGAAGTCACTTGGAAGAACATGAGTTAACTTTTGGCATAATGAATGAATGAAAACTTCGGATCAAAATTGAAACTGTAAGTATATAAACATGAAAAGTAAAATTTACATGAGGAAAAAGATGCCTGACATTTTATCCGCATGGTAACACTAACTCACAACGTCCAAAGAATAACATGGTAACATTATAAACTTGATCTAACACATCATGGCAATGGGATGTTTAGCTTAATTAATTAAAAAGACAATAAGATTTGTTAGCATGCAGTTGCTATAAACAGTTATTAATCTATTTCTAATATAAATGTACAGAAATATTGGTTGCCAAGAAAACACATTTTTTATCACATATAATCAAACAATTGAAAATGAACTGAGGCATTACATTCAGCTGTGAATAACAGGAAATACTAGAAATTTCCTGATAAAAAGAAGGTGCTTCTTCTCACATGAAAGTCTTGGGTGAGACCAGTCACCGCACAATTCAGCAGAGGAATAAGCTCCCACCTAGTTGGTTTTTAATGGCAGCATAGTAGCTGTCCACCTGAATCAAGAACAGAGTCACCATCAGTAGGAACAACAATGCTCGTAATACAAAGTAGACCTTAAACCAATTCAATCTATAGATTAGGGGAGTTCAGCATCAGAGAATATTTCCAGCCATGACAATGTGAATTAGCTCTCCCGTAAACACTTCATAATTGCTGGGGGGAAAAGCAATGAAAGGATGTATCTTTAATGTGGAGCATCTGGGGACATCTCTGGAGAGCTACAACTCTGAGAAAAGGAAAGTCAAGTGATTTGGCGGGTACTCTCGATTTGCAAGCCAAAGAATAAGGACAATGGGCTGAAAGCCGGTGGCCATGCACCTCTCTCTCTGTATTTTAACAACCTGCTATCTTGGGAACTAATCCATTCTTGCCAGAGCAAAAACTCCATTCACTCACAAGGGAGGGGATTAATCTATTCATGAGGAATCTACCCCTATGACCCAAACACCTCCGATGAGGCCGTACCTCCCAACAATGCTGCCTTGAGGCTCAAATTTCATCGTGAGTTTTGGTGAAGACGAACCACATCCAAACTGTAACAATGACTAAAAGGGTTATAAAAAAAATAGTAACCATGTGCCTCTACCCCAATTCCCTCTGCCAAAGGCAACTACTTTTAATGTTTTTTTCCTGTTTCTCCTAATATTTACCTCCATATTATTAAGTAACATGTTTACACTGATATTTCCTAATATTTAATTTTATATATTATTTAGTGATACATACCAGTTAAGATCTAGTTATGCTACATATAACTGCCACCTGAATATGATGGCATAAATATATATATAATCCCACATAAAACAAATGCATTGGTAATCAGTTCAGTGCTAATATCATATAGGGCCTCATATCCTTCCAACTCTCTGGTCTACCATCTTTGGTATCTGTACTTTATTCTCATAGTCCATGATGGTGGTGAAAGCTTCAATCATTACATTCCCATTCCAGGCCAGGAACAGGAGAATAACAGCCTACTCCATCCGTTTTAAGTCAATTTCCTTAAAGTACCACTGAATACTTCTACTGAACTTAGATACATGGCCATACTTAGCTGCACATGAAGATGGAAGGTGTCGTCCTTTAAAGATTAGCCCCAAGATATATTCTTTTACTTAGAAGGCAAAATGGATGTTGGGGTAGGTAGCTAATAAGAATTGACCCTCCTATACATATCTACGTACTCTTCTCTTAATCCTCCCAATATAGTTAAATCAGCACTTTTTATTAAATTATATTTAGTATTTACATTGTTATTCACTTGTAAGCAACATATAATGCCATGATTATATTTCTTTCTTGTATAACTTTTTGTTGTCTCTGGAATTAAAAATTGTCTCCTTTTCTTCTTCCGTAGTTTTCTGGATACGATCATTTATTCTTCTTCCATCTTTGACGGAGAGGTAATTCTTCTCCCGACACCTTCAGACACAGCAGATAATCTTTCCAAATCATTTCTTTACCAGTAGGTAGCCTTCCTGGAGCTTTCCATTCCCCTGCTGCAGTCTGGTTTATGCTCTGGTTTGACTACACAGCTGTCATCATAAGACTTCCCTTCATCACTTCAGGAACTGTCCTCATCTCTCTTTCATGTCAATTCTCCTATACCCTGGTTCCAAAGTTTTATTCCTTCTTGGTTTACTCCTAGGAGCAAATCGTCCAGAAATGTCCTGTGCATTGGCAGTAAATTTGAGACTCTGGATGTCTGAACATGTTATTTTATCTCAGATGGAACAGTTTGGCTGAATACAAAATCATATATTTGAAAAATATTCAGCAGAAAATTAGGACACCATTCCATTGTTTCCTAATTTCCAGTGATGCTGCTGAGAAATCCAATGACATTCCCATTTCTATTTCTTTGTGTGATATATGGTGGGCCCCCCACCCTTCCCCCCTGCTTCAGAAGCTTTTTCTGAAAGAAAGTTTTTTACTTTTCACTTGGGATTCTTCAATTTGATCACAATGTATCATCATGTTAATCTTTTGTCATTCTCTGTTGGGCACTTGGTGAGTACCTGCTTTAGAAACTGATTTCTTTAGTTTTCAGAAATTTACCCTAGGGAGAATGATGCTTTCCTGTCAATTTTCTGTTTCTGTCTGAAACATCTTTCTATTATTTTAGATGTGGAATTTCCTGAACAGATCTCTTAGCTTTCTTATCCTTTCTCTACAATTTTACCACTTTTAACTTTCTGTTCTTTCATTATCTTCCATCCTATTAAAGTTTTAACTTCTGCTATCACATTCTAACTACCACAATTTCTTTCTTATTCTCCAAAAGGCCTTTTTTAATTGCCCCTTTTCTTGTCCCATGAACACAATTTGTATTTCTTTGAGGATATCAATTCTAGTGTGTTTTTGAAGTTTTCTTCAGTTTGCTGCATTGCTTCTGTTTCTCTTTGAGACACTTTGTTTTGCTTTTTGACTTTCATGTTTGAGGCTCTGCTCAGAAGGCTGATTATCCTTTGTTGTCTGTTCATAATCAAGAATGAAGTACTCTCACAACCAACATCATGCTGAATAGGCAAAGGCTGGAAGCATTCCTCTTGAAAACAAGAACAAGACAAGGATGCCCTCTCTCATTACTCTTATTCAACATATTATTGAAAGTTCTGACCAGTGTAATCAGGCAAGAGAAAGAAATGAAGCACATCCAAATAGGAAGAGAGGAAGTCAAACTATCCCTGTTTGCAGATGACATGATTCTATATCTGGAAAACTCCATAGTCTCAGCCCAAAAGCTCCTTCAGCTGATAAACAGCTTTAGCAAAGTTTCAGGATACAAAATCAACATACAAAAATCACTACTATTCCTATACACCAACGACAGCCAAGCCAAGAGCCAATCAGGAATGCAATCTCATTCATAATCACCACAAAACGAAGAGTACAGGAAAACAGTTAACCAGGGAGGTAAAAAATCTCTACAATGAGAATTATAAAAAACTGGTCAAAGAAAGCAGAGCTGACATGAACAAATGGAAAAACATCACATGCTCATGGATAGGAAGAATCAGTATCATTAAAATGTCCATACCACCCAAAGCAATTTAGAGATTCAATACTATTCCTGTCTAACAATGATATTCTTCACAGAACTAGAAAAAAACTATTTTAAAATACATACGGAACAAAAAAAGAGCCCAAATAGACAAAGCAATTCTAAGCAAAAGGAACAAAGCCAAAAGCATCACACTATCCAACTTCAAACTATACTACGGGGCTACAGTAAGCAAAACAGCATAGTACTGGCACAAAAAACAGACAGATAGATCAATGAAACAGAAGAGAGAGCTCGGAAATTAGAACACACACCTAAACCATCTGATCTTTGACAAACCTGACAAAAACAAGCAATGGGGAAAAGACTCCCTATTCAATAAATGGTGCTAGGGTAACTGGCTAGCCACATGCAGAAGACTGAAACTAAACCCCTTCCATACGCCGTATACAAAAATTAACTCAAGACGGATTAAAGACTTAAATGTAAAACCCAAAACTATAAAAAACCTGGAAGACAACCTAGGCAATACCATTCTGGACATAGGAATAGGTAAAGATTTCTTGACAATGATATCAAAAGCAATCACAACAAGAGCCAAAATTGACAAATTTGATCTAAGTAAACTTAAAAGCTTCTGCACACCAAAAGAAACTATCAACAGAGTAAACAGACAACCTACAGAATGGAAGACAAAATTTACAAACTACACATCTAAAAAAGGTCTGATATGCAGCATGTATAAGGAACTCAAATTTACAAGAAAAAAAAAAACAAACAACCCCGTTAAAAAGTGGGCAAAAGACATGAACAGACACTTCTCAAAAGAAGACATACATGTGGCCAATAAGCATATGAAAAAAACCTCAGTATCATTGATCATTAGAGAAACCAACCAAATCAAAACACCAATGAGATATCATCTCACACCAGTCAGAATGGCTATCATTAAAAAGTCAAAAAAAAAAATAACAGATGCTGGCAAGGTTATGTAGAAAAGGAAATGCTTATACACTCTTGGTAGGAGTGTAAATTAGTTCAACCATATTGTAAAGCAGTGTAGCAATTCCTCAAAGACCTAAAAACAGACCTACCATTCAACCCAGCAATCCCATTACTGAGTATAAACCCAAACAAATATAAATTATTCTACCATAAAGACATTTGCATGTGTATGTTCACTGCAGCACTACTTACAATATCAAAGACACAAAATCAACCTAAATGCCCATTAATGACAGATTGGATACAGCCATAAAAAAAAGAATGAGATCATGTCCTTTGCAGGAACATGGATGGGCTTGGAGGCCATTATCCTTAGCAAGCTAACACAGCAATAGAAAAGCAAATACCACATGTTCTCACTTATAAGTGGGAGCTAAATGATGAGGATGGATAGACACAAAGAGGGGAACAATAGACACTGGGGCCTACTTGAGAGTGGAGGGTGGAAGGGGGAAAGATAAGAAAAAATATCTGTTGGATACTAGGCCTAGTACTTAGGTGACGAAGTAATCTGTACAACAAACCCCCATACACAAGTTTACCTATATAACAAACCTGTACATGTACCCCAAACCTAAAATAAAAGTGTAATTTAAAAAAATGAGGCACTAGCAGCACAACTGGACTGGTTTCTACAACAAGCTAATTAAGACAAAGGGAAAAAAGGAAGAGAGGCAGGCCTTTATAGATAAAAGAGAAGCAAGAAATTTAATAACTAAATATGACATATGGACCTTGTATGAAACTCAATTAAAACAAATTGACAATGGCTTTGCAGCACTGTTCACAATAGCAAAGACTTGGAACCAACCCAAATGCCCATCAGTGATAGACTGGATAAAGAAAATGTGGCACATATACACCATGGAATACTATGCAGCCACAAAAAAGGATGAGTTCATGTCCTTTGCAGGGACATGGATGAAGCTGGAAACTATCATTCTCAGCAAACTAACACAGGAACAGAAAACCAAACACCTCATGTTCTCACTCATAAGTGGGAGACAAATAACGAGAATATATGGAAACGGGGAGGGGAACATCACACACCAGGGCCTGTTGGGGGTGGGGGAACTAGAGGAGGGATAGCATTAGGAGAAATACCTAATGTAGATGATGGGTTGATGGGTGCAGCAAACCACCATGGCATGTGTATACTTATGTAACAAACCTGCACGTTCTGCACATGTATCCCAGAACTTAAAATATTTTTTTAAATGACAGTAAAAATTTTTTTTAAAGAATTGAGAAAATTTAATTATGGACTGGGAATTAGAGAATACCAAGGAACTGTTGCTAATTTTGGAATGATAATATTGTGATCATGTTTTTAAAAAGTCGCATCGCAGTGAAGTAAATAAAGATAAAATAGCACATAGACTAGGAGACTAGGATTTGCCTTAAAATACTTCAGTAAAGAAAAGAAATTATAAAATAAACCTAATAAAATCTTGATAATTTTAAAATCCGTGTAAATGAGTATTTATTTTATCATTTTCTCCTAAAAAATTAAAAACAAAGGACTGAAATGCTGCCTATAAGCTTCTGTGTGTGTGCAGAAATTGTTAAATGACAAGATTTATTCTGGGATGATCAGGTGAGCAAATAGTTATTTTGATAAAATCTCTGGATATTTCCTCTTTACCAGACATTCTCCCAATCTCTTGACGAAGTTCTGGGAATTAAGGGAAAGCATTTGTGCCATTTCAGGGGATATGATGCCATTATTCCAAAAGTCAACTTTTACTTAATTTCTTTATTTTCATTTCACCACCTCCCTTTTACCACTCTCTATCCTTAGCTACAGCTAGTACCACTGAGATCAGAGATACAACATCCAGAATTCTGTCAGGGAAAGTTAATTATATGTTTTGAGCAGGTCAGGTGGGAAAGAAGATCTAGAAGGCTAAATACACCTTTAAAAAATTAAAAATTAGTAGCATTTCTACACAGTAATAATATTCTAGTGGAAAGCCAAATTAAGAACACAATCCCATTTACAATAGCCACAGAAAAAGGAAATACCTAGGAATACATCTAATCAAGGAGGTGAAAGATCTCTGCAAGAACTACAACACACTGCTGAAAGAAATCAGACATGACACAAATAAATGAAAAAATATTCCATGCTCATGGATTGAAAAAAGTCAATATTGTTAAAATAGCCATACTGCAAAAAGAAACTTATAGATTCAGTGCTATCCCTATCAAACTATCAATGTCATTTTTCACAGAAATAGAAAAAAAACTATTCTATTTTATTTTCCAAGATGGCAAACTGGAAGCAGTGTTAGAATGCCTCTTCCACTTGCAAAGTCAAAATAGTGAGTAGAGAGTCACACTGTGAACTTTTTTCCAAGAAGCAATGCAGGACCTTAACAGGAAAATGGAAGGAAATCACAGGCCCTTTGAAAGAAGCAGTAGGCTGCAGCCTACACTATGAGCCAGGTGAAAAACTCTAAGTCCTCAGAGTGTGAGGTAGGGGAGTCTGCCTCCAGGATATAAACTCATACCAGGGAACCTGTGTACCCTTAACCCTACACAGCACTGGAACTGATATAGTGAGTGGTGGGACATATAAAAGTAAGAGTAGCACAATGAAGAGCCTTGTGCACATTCCCAGTCTCTAGTATGGACCAAGGGAAGCCATGCCTGATTCTATATAAAAAGGGAACCTTGTGAAAGTCTGCCAATTAATTCAAACAGTGGTGGCAGGTTGAAAGAAGCTACCAACTGAAATTCACAATACAATCCTCAAGTGGGGATGAACTCCCTTGGCCAGAACGCAGGAGTGGGAAGTGTGCAGTAGCCACAGGCACAGGAGCTGGGTGCCTGGACTTTGACAGCAGATAGGGAGGGACTGGGACAGTTTTGAGTTCTGAGCATAGGCTGCCTGGAATTTAACTAGCTACTGTAAGTGAATACTGCAAGTGAGAAACCTGCCTTGCCCAGTGCATGGGAGCTGGGTGAGACATACTGCCACCTGCTACTCCCCACTCCTTATGCGAACTCTACTGTGCAGCAGAGGCAGCTACACTCCTTCCTGGAATATTATCCCAGTGGCTAGAAAACCACTGGAGACTCAGAAGGAGGAAGCTGGGAGAGGGGCACAGGATAAAACACTACATATTGGGTACAATGTATACTACTCAGGTGATAGGTATACTAAAATCTCAGACTTCATTATTATACAATTTATTTATGTAACCCAAAGCCACTTGTATCCCAAAAGCTATTGAAATAAAAAAAATTTTTGAAAGAAATTACAATGATTATACTCTAGGCTCCTGAGAAAATACTGAGTATAAATTGGTACATTTCAGAAAAGCAATTTAACAAAATATATCAATGTATCAAAAAATGAAAAAGAAAAAAATCCTAAAATTTACATGGAATAAAAAAAGGCCCTAATAGCCCAAGCAATACTAGCAAAAAGAACAAAGCCAAAGGCGTCACATTATCTGACTTCAAACTATACCATAAGGCTACAGTAACTAAAACAGCATAGTATTGGTATGAAAACAGACACATAGACCAATGGAACAGAATAGAGAACCCAGAAATAAAGCCTCACACCTACAATCATCTGATCTTTGACAAAGTCGACAAAAACAAGCAATTGGGAAAGAACTCCCTACTTAACAAATAGTGCTGAGATAACTGGCTAGCCATATGCAGAAGAAAGAAACTGGACCCCTACCTCTCACCATATACAAAAATTAACTCAAGATGGATTAAAGATTTAAATGTAAGACCTCAAACTATAAAAATCCTAGAAAAAAACCCTAGGAAATAGCCTTCTCAACATCAGTTTTTCCAAAGAATTTACAGCTAACTCTTCAAAGTAACTGAAAGAAAAACAAATATTGACAAATGGGACCTAACTAAACTAAAGAGCTTCTGCACAGCAAAAGAAACTATCAACAGAGTAAACAGACAGCATAGAGAATGGGAGAAAACGTTCGCAAACTATGCATCCAACAAGTCAAATATCCAGAATCTATAAGGAATTTAAACAATTCAACAAGAAAAATACAAATAACTGCATTAGAAAGTGGACAAAGGACATAAAAAATATTTCTCAAAAGAAGACGTACAAGCAGCCAACAAACATATGAAAAAATGTTTAACATCTCTAGTCATTAGAGGAATGTAAATCAAAACCACAATAAGATACCAATTCACAGCAATCAGAATGGCTATTATTAAAAAGTCAAAAAATAACAGATGCTGGCTGGGCTGCAGAGGAAAGGGGATGCTTATACATTGTTGGTGGTAATGTAAATTAGTTCAGCCACTGTGGAAAGCAGTTTGGAGATTTCTCAAATAACTTAGAACAGAACTAGTATTCAACCCAGCAACCACACTAGTGGGTATATACCCAAAGGAAAATAAATTGTTTTACTAAAAAGACATGTTCATCACAGCACTAATTCACAATAGCAAAGACACAGAATCAACCTAGGTGTTCATCAGTGATGGCCCAGATAAAGAAATGTGGTACACATACACTATGGAATATATGGAATACTATGTAGCCATAAGAAAGAATGAAGTCATGTCCTTTGCAGCAACATGGATGCAGCTGGAGTCCATTATCATTTTCCCTCCCAACTTTTATTTTAGATGCAAGGCATATATGTGCAGGTTTGTCACCTGGACATATGGGTGATGCTGAGGTTTTGGGTACAAATGATCCCATTACTCAGGTGCTGACCACAGTACCCAACAGTTAGTTTTTCAGCCCAATCCCTAGTAATCCCTCCATGATTCAATTATCTCCCACAGTGTCTACTGTTGTGGAAACCATTATCCTAAGCAAATTAATACAAGAACTGAAAATCAAATATCACATGTTCTCACTTACAAGTGAGAGCTAAAGATTAAATATGCATGGGACAATAGCCACTGGAGACTGCTAGAGAAAGGAGGGAAGGAGAGCAGTATGGCCTGACAAACTATTAGGTACTATGCTCACTACCTGGATGACAGAATTATTCATACCCCAAAGCTTAGCATCACGCAATACACCCATGTAACAAGCCTGCACATGTACCCCCTGAATCTAAAATAGTAATAACAATAAAACCTCTGCCTAATTGGGAAAAGAATAGATTTTTAAGGAATCCTCTTTTTTCATCCCCACTTAATACCTTGGCAAGGACTTCTCTTACTTCTCTTAGCATACTAAGAGAAAGGAGTTAACCAAACATTGTTTTTAGGATTCACATCTTTAAAAACTTGACAAAGGAAGGTAGAAAATAAAGAGCTATAAAAGTATAGTCCAGAAAAATGCTTTTTAAAATGATAACATATATATGTTAGTGTTAAAAACTAGCAAAAGCATTAAGTGGAACAAAGAAATTTTCATCTTTATAAAAAGCCCAATGCACCAAGAAAAATAACATAGCTCCAAAATATATTAAAAAAATCTGTTAAAAAATCCAATGAAAACAAATTACTAATCATAATGGGATGTATTCATACTTTTCTCACAGAAATGGAAAGGATCACAATAACACAAAAATAGGTAAAGATACTGAAGATTTTTTTTTTTTTTTTTTTTTGAGACAGACTTTCACTCTGTCACCTCTCCCAGGCTGGAGTGCAGTGGCGCGATCTCGGCTCACTGTAACCTCGGCCTCCCAGGTTCAAACGATTCTCTTGCCTCAGCCTCCTGAGTAGCTGGGACTGCAGGCACATGCCACCACATCCAGCTAATTTTTTGTATTTTTAGTAGAGATGGGGTTTCACCGTGTTAGCCAGGATGATCTCCATCTCCTGACCTCGTGATCAGCCCCCCTTGGCCTCCCAACGTACTGGGATTGCAGGCATGAACCACCTGCAATGAAAATTTAAACATACATCTAATAATCCTTGGGCCAAAGAGAAAATAAAAACGGAAATTACAAGCTATTTAGAAATAAAGGATAATGGAAGCACTACATATAAAAGTACTGTATTAGTCCATTTTCACTCTGCTGATAAAGACATACTCAAGACTGCGTAATTCACAAAAGAAAGAGGTTTAATTGACTCACAGATCCACATGGCTGTGGAGGCCTCACAATCATAGTGGAAGATGAAGGCAGAGCAAAGGGATATCTTACATGGTGGCTGGCAACGAGAGAATGAGAACCATGTGAAAGTGGTTTTCCCCTTGTAAAACCATCAGCTCTCATGAGACTTATTCAATACCACAAGAACAGTATGGGCGAAACCGCCCCCATGATTCATGATTCAGTTATCTCCCACTGGGTCCCTCCCACAACATGTGGGAATTATGGGAGCTACAATTCAAGATGAGATTTGGGAGGGGACACACAGCCAAACCATATCAAGTACCAAGATGTAAATGTATAGCCTTAAATTCATTTATTAAAGAACAAATAATGAATATTCTTAGTGTTATGACCCAAGAGAAGGGTATAAATGACAAAACCAATGAATGCTCAGAAGCAAAGTAACAATGAACATACCCAATCCCCAGATGCTGGTTTCTAAATATCATTCTCCAATTAAAGAAATCAGGGCATTTTAGAAAACTGGTTGATTCCAGTGCTGAGGCAAGAAAACTTCAAGGTAAGCCTAGAACATTTTGTGATGCCAGAAAGTAAAGAAGAGCTCAACAGAGGACAGAGGCAGGTTAAAAGGGCACACGTTGACCTAAGCGAGCTACTAATGTCCAAAACAAGAAGAATCAAGCAATAAAATAATGATAGTATTGGATTATAACCCACAAAATTAAAGTGAATGAGTCCACACTGATATAAATAACTGAATGAACAAATGAGTAATAAAAGACAGCTCTTTTATTACACAGAAAACTTCCAATTAATACATGTAGAAGGAACGAGTGAATGAGAAAATCACCATTAAAACTGTACAATAATAGCCACTGCAGGTAAACTCTACTGATACTACTGAAAAAACAGGTAAAAGGTTGAGAAGAAACAGAATATTTGGAGAGTCTCAAAATATCTACCACAAGATATTTATTAATTACAAAGGGAAAAATAATAACTATACAGTGAAGGAACCTAGCAAATACCAGTTTAGCCATGTGATTAAGGTTAACTTCACCAGTAATAAGATACTGACATCATGACACACACCCTGATATGATGCACTGAGAAGGGCACATCATTTTTGTGGTATTCTTGCCAAAAATGAATAATCTCATCATAATAATTAGTAAACATCAGACAAACCCAAATTGAGGGATATTCTACAAAATAAATGACCAGTATTTAAAAGCCTCAAGACCATGAAAGACAAAGAAAGATTGAGGAACTGTCACAGATCAAAGAAGTCTAATAAGAAGATATGAACTCTAACTGCAATGTGGAATTCCAGATTGAATTCTGGACTGGAAAAAAAAGATATTATTGAAAAAATATGATAAAACCAAAATAAATTCTGTAGATTAGTTAACAGTATTATAACAATGTTAATTCCTTAGTTTTTATAATTGTACCCCAGTTATGCAAAGTGCTAATATTGTAGGAAGTTGTGTATCTGAAAACTATCTGTACTATTTTTGGAACTTTATATAAATCTAAACTTATTTTTTGAAAAGAATGATTTGGGCACGTACAATGAGTAATCTATAAGTGTCAAATGTATCTCTAGTACAAACTGTGGTATGAAAGAATGGGTACATTTTAAATTTTGGAAGTTATGAAATATTATTTTAATAGCAAAAAAGGAAACAGTCTTCATGGTCAGTATATGCCAATAATGGTCAGTATTAGAGGAACAGTTAAATAACCTATGGTTCTATGGAATACTATACAAAAAATAAAAACATAATAAAGTAGATTTGTATGTCGTAGCATGGAAAGAATGCCAGGATTTATCAATAGGGAAAAATGCAAGCTGTAATTCACAGATGAACAAATATGACATGAAACCATATATATTCATGATAGTTCTATATGTACATATATGTCTTTAAAACTTTAGAAAAAGAATAGAAATGATCTTCATCAATGTTAAAGCAGGGTGATCTCTACAGAGAGAATCAGGATTGAGAAGGCTGGTCATGGGAACTTTAGTTTTCTTTCCTACATTATTTAGATTATTTACAATGAAGATGTATCTATGTGTTACTTAAAAATCTAAAAAGATTGTTTTAAAAAACCCAGACAGTCTCATTACATGTCTGTAAAAATATCTCAGGTTTATAAATGGAAAAAATGTAAAAATAGTAGATATTTAAGTTTATATAGTACACTGCTAAATTATAAGATTAAACATATGTATTAAACATTCCTTAATAGAAGCCCATTACAGCTATTAACATTCACTCAGAAAATAATTCTCAGTCCATTTTTATACAATGTTTTCTTTTTATACTTTTAAAAAACATGCACATTGAAACACTTTCCAAGGTCACTTCTTTAGTATATATTTATCCAAATGAATGTTACATACAAATAGCTTCTCAAGCCATCTAACTAAACTTTCTGAGATGTGTGGTCACATTAGTTCACTCTGACTTGGCTATACTAGTCTACTTTTCTTCTTTCATATCAAAATGATATGGTTAAAAATGACATTACTGGAAAAGCACAAATGTTTACTTTTACCATACACATCAGCTTTATGAAATAATTCATGAAATACTACAATACAGTATGTACT
Source organism: Pongo pygmaeus (assembly GCF_028885625.2). Classification (NCBI taxonomy): domain Eukaryota; kingdom Metazoa; phylum Chordata; class Mammalia; order Primates; family Hominidae; genus Pongo; species Pongo pygmaeus. The sequence goes on along the minus strand of NC_085930.1, from coordinate 165,823,146 downwards.
GTGCTAGCACACAGTTTTCTCTAACAGTCACAATTCGGCACAGAATGTGAAACTATGTTGATGTAAGGACATAATGTTGTCTACTCAGAGGGTGTTCCTGAAAATAGTGGGTACTAACAGCATGTTCTAGTGGAGAGAGTCCTGCACTGGGAGTTAGATGACTTGCATTATAATCCTCTTGCCAATGCAACCACGAGAACAAGTACATTTATTATCCTTCAGTATTTCTCAGTTTTTCTTAGTTAACATAATTAAAATGGATAATGTGAGAATCACTGAGTTGTAAAACAAATTAGAGAAAGATATCATAGTCCCTTCTTAATTATTTTCATGTGGATTATCAATTAATATTACACATAATGAAAATATTCTAAAATGAAATACTTTTAAAACTCCCTTTTAACTTCCCTCCACTCTATAATGAAACACTTTAGAAAACACAAGAAAGCGGCCACATCATCGAGGATTTTACCACCTGTAATCTGCACTCTTTTTTGTCAAGCTCCTGGTTCTAAAGATTAATTTATTCGCAGTCTTTCCCTCAAACTGATTTTGCAGCAATCAAAGATGACAGGTGGAAGTTCCGGGTCTGAAAAAGTGAAGTGGGGGATTTTCAGGATTACATCCTACTAAGGTCGGACAGGCAAAGGTATCCAAATATCAAGGGGAAAATTAGAACTGCAACAAAGAAATCAATCAAAACAAGGTATTACTTCAGGAGTTCTTGGGAAACAGTTCAGAAATTGACATACGACTGCCAATTATGAGAAGTGGCTTCTATACCTGCTCCTTTGAAATTAACCACTACCTAAATCCATTCAGAAAATTAAACTACCTTTTAAGGAAGCAGGGAATGGGGGGATCCAACTATTATAGATAGATAAATCACTTAGTATTTAATACAATCAGAAAGAACTCTTATTTTGCAGAGAACTTATAAGCACTTTGTGAAACCCTTCAGGCAGAAACTAAATCACTGTACCCATTCTCAGGAGCTATGGCAACTTCAAAAATGTCAACAAGAGAATGCACAAGACCAGAAATGTCACTGTTCTATAGAAGTGTATAGAACAGTAGCAATGTTTAAAACCAAATTATTTGGGAATACAATTACTTAATTTCCTCTTCAGTGGTATTATACTGCTTTTATTTAGAAAATTAACATGACACCCATTTATATCTTCCTGTGAATTCTAATTTAGTTACTCAAATGTATCCTTCTGTTAAGATAGTCTTAATTTTATACTGAAGAATCATTATCCTGTATAATATCAATGTACTTTTAGTACAATCTGTACATTGATAACAAATTTACTCCTTTATAGCTTGACTCCTTCTTAAGGGTGCTTGCCCTATTGAGTTAAGGATCAGAAATATTTACCTTTGCTAACAGGTAAGGGAGTTCAATATTCCAACAACATTATCTTCTAAAAATATTGGCTTGACTTTGATACCATACATTCATATTTATTCCCTCACCCCTCTATCTCTCTCTCCCCACCTCTCCCAAAAAGGCAGGAAAAAAGTACCTGCACTGCACTGACTCAATATAGGTTTTTAAATGAACCTCATTTAATTAATCTAATTTGAGCTCTATTTGGTCTTTGATTCTTCATTTATTTTCCTGTTTCTTTAATATTTAGATAGTCTGTTAAAATAATAGATCTTCCTTTGACTGAATATGGTACTCTTAAGTTTTCCTGGGGCAGAAACAGAAGTTAAAAATCTTAACCCTGACTTAATAAAAATAAATAAATACACACACACATACATAGGCTGGGCACAGTGGCTCATGCCTATAATCGTAGCACTTTGGGAGGACAAGGAAGAGGAGTGCTTAAGGCCAGGAGTTCGGGACCAGCCTGGGCAACATAGCGAGACCCTCTCTCTCCAAATATATATATATATATATATATATTTGCTATACGATAGATCCTGTCATATATATATCTAGCTGGGTGTAGTATGGCGTGTCTGCAGTCCAGTTACTCCAGAGGTTGAGACAGCAGTATTGCTTGAGCCCAAGCGTTCAAGGCTGCAGTGAGCTATGATCATGCCATCGTACTCCAGCCTGGGAATAAATATGAGGGACACAGTGTGAGACTCTGTCTCTAAAAATAAAAAATAAAAATATTTTAAAAAGTAAAAAAAAACACATGATTCTGTATTATAGAGCTTATATATAATTTCACAAAAAGGAGGCAAAAGAGTTTAGTGTATTTTTCTTGAGGGTAAGGGGATATAAGAGAGTTTTTAGAAAAACTAAAATCTCCATCATATTAAAGTGTTCTTAATAAAATCATGTTGTTTATATAAAACATTGTCTTAAATACTGCTATCATCATTTTAAAGTATCCTTAATAAAATCACATTATTTATTCTTTAGTGCAAGAATATTTCTTACTGCCCTTACTGCTCTCTCCCAGCTCTGGTAACAATGCCCAGTAGGCGTTGGTAAATATTCTTCTATTGATTAATTCTAAAGGATAGAAAAGCATATGAAATCCTTGGATAGTCTTTCTCATGCAGTGGGTAACCACTGTTTGGCCACCCAATATGATTACCTTTCTGTGGGGAATTAACCCTTTATTCAAGGAACTGTTTCTTTCCACTCCCTCTTCTAGCTTCAACCAATCATAAGACTGCCACAGAAGTTTCCATGTTCTATTACACAACCCAACTGGCTAAGTGGATAAAACATCTCCCCAACACTGAGTCAATCAGAGCTCTTCTGTAGGATTCTTTCCTTGGGACTAGAGAAAACAATAGGCAATCCCTTTCAGGTAGCAGTAGATGTAAGAAGTAAAACTTAGGAACTGTGGACAACCACTTTTCCTTCTATGAGAAAGTTGATTTGCTGTTTAAGAGAATAAAGTTGACCTTCTAGAGAAGCAGAGATGAAATACAAAAGGAAAATCTTAAGGGTAGTAATATCCTTTGTTAAGGTTATTCCTAAGGTCTAGCTACATAGGCCCTTCCCAGAGTTCATTTTTTCCTTGAAACCTATCATCCATTAAACACTTTTTGCCTAAGCTAGTTCAAGGTAAATTTTAGTCACAACCAAGAGTCGTAACTAATAGTGTATGGCCCAGGATCTATCATATAACAACCTTAAAATTAACTTATAAGAGGTTGGTTTGAAGACTGGATGCTTCTACCGATCCTTAAAAATGGGAAGTATACAGTTAAATAAGGAAATAAAAATAAATATGGAATTAAGGGAAATAATTATTCTAAGTAAAAAACAAAAAATCACTAAAAGTCAGAGAAATGGAAATTAAAACAATATTTTAATCTAACTAATTAACAAAGACATATCAAAAGTGAGTATAACCAATATTGTCAAATTACAATGGAAAGGCATTTTCTAACATCATTTGTGGGAATATTCATTTTTATAGACGATTTGCAGCATAAAAATGCTCAAATTCTTTAACCCAGGAATTCTACTGCTGGGAATCTAGCCTAAAGAAATAGATCTAAATATAGAAAACATTTTTGTTTGCTTTGGTTTTGAAGAAAGCTAATCACTGCAATAATTTGCAGTAGCAAAAAAATCTCAGAGTACTATAAATGGTTCAGTAAGAAAATTATTTACTCAATGTAATATTTGTCATTAAAAATAATGTTTATAGTAGGTATAAAATAACAGAAAAATGCTTACATTATGGTGCTTTTTTAAAAAATCAGGATATTAAACTGTATAATTAAATGTTCTTAAAACTATATATTATAAAAATAAATCAAGCATTTCTCTATGAAAGCTTTTATAATATAAGCTAGATAGTATTCAGTAGGTTAACAGGAAACATGATTTGTATTCTGAGGAATGCTATTAGTGAAAGTTGATTTCTACCAGGAAATAACACCTTAAGTGAAGGAAAAGAGTTGTTCACCAATTATAGGAACACATAGCTACTCCATTTAAGGAGCTGGCCTTGCCTCCTTTCTTTACTGTTGGTGGTTATGAAATGTATAACAATTTCTAGAAATCAAATTTTAGTAGTTTTACATGATGTCCAGGATGTCTTCAGTGATCTTTAGATATATGTTTGTCCCTCAGCTAAATACCCTGAATAATAAAATGTCTATAAAAGATTAAAAATTTTATTAAAATTATTACAGAAAACATAACATATTTTGATTGTGAAACTCAGCTTTTAAATATTTTTCTCACTGAAATATACTTTAAAAAATAATTTCTGACATTCACTGGGCAATATAATGACCCCATTTTAAAAGAAGAGACTGATTCCTAAAAATTAATATGTTATTTTATGAAGTGATATTAAGGGTAATCTTCGTCTATTTCTATTTTCCAAGTATTCCATAATGTGCACAGTGAAAACAAGATTTTTTTTCAAGGAATAGGAAATAGATCAGCAAATCAATAAAAAATTCATGTTTGAAACTATGAAAAGAGTGAGTGCACTTGAAACAATACAAAACCCATTTATTAATGCACCCCAAAATATCACTAGATTACATTTGTTGTTTTAAACCCTGGTTTGTTTTTCTTTGAAAACGTTCAAGAAAATTATATGTGAGCTTCCGGAAATAAAGGCAGAGAACTATAAGAAAAGAATCACAGGCCGGGTGTGGTGACTCACACCTGTAATCCCAGCACTTTAGGAGGCCAAGGCATGTGGATCACAAGGTCAGGAGTTCAAGACCAGGCTGGCCAACATAGTGAAACCCTGTCTCTACTAAAAATACAAAAATTAGCTGGGTGTGGTGGCGGGCGCCTGTAGTCCCAGCTATTTGGGAGGCTGAGGTAGGAGAATCACTTGAACCCAGGAGGCAGAGGTTGCAGTGAGCTGAGACCACGTCACTGCACTCCAGCCTGGGCGACAGAGTGAGACTCCGTCTCAAAACAAAACAAAACAAAACAAAACAAAACGAATCATTAATATTTGAGATTTTCCATTCTTCCATTTTTAGATTTGAAGCAACTGGTTCAATACGAGGAAAAGAGAATATGCAACACCTCTGGATTATTATTTTCATCTTTTGATAAAATTGTAATTGCATTAGAGAGAAAAAGGAAAACTAAAAATCATTCACTCAAAAATATGAATTACAAGCCCACTATGTACATGATACCATAACTGGCATAATTAAGCACTTAGAAAAAAAGGAATGGCACCTGTTCTTAAGTGGCTCATGGTTAGGTATGAAGAGTGTAAAAAATAAGACAGTTATATTGTGATAAATATGGTAAAAGAGGCAACAAAGAGAGGCAAGTACCCAGCTGCTTCTTTGTGTGTCCTGGAAAGTATGAAGAACTTGCCAATTAGAGAATATGCTTGCATCACTAGTACTGCTGAAAGCAGACAAGAAGAGAAGTAAGGAAAAAAAAAAAAGGAGGTTGTCTGCAGTAACGAAGGGAAGAAAAGAAAATTTGTTAGAAAGACTTATTTTCTTCTCAAAATATTTAATAATCAAGCTAGGCACAGTGGATCATACCTATAATCCCAGCTACTGGGGATGGGGAGGCTGCAGTGGGACAATCACTTTAGGCCAGGAGTTTAAGACCAGGCTGGGCAACACAGCAAGATCCCATCTCTTTAAAAAATTTTAATAATTCAAAAAAATTTAAAATAACCAAAAAAAGGTGTGAGTTATTATGGCTACTTCCAAAACAAAGATCATTCAAAGAGTTTCGTTAATAATGCCCAATTATACATTTATAAATGCCGAATCATTCAACAAGATATTGTATGCTCTTCACTTCACCATTAAAAAATAAAAAAAAAAACAGTATAGTATTTATTCAAAATTCAAATTACTGCCTGCCATACTCTGAGGAAAATTCTCTTCAACTGTAAGTGATCAAATCACATAAAAATATAATAAGCCAAATACTCTAGCAAACAATTAGGAAACTTATTTCACTTTTGGCCAGTTTTTCTACTATCAGTGTTTCACTAAATATTTTCTAACTCAAGTCCTACATCTTTGCATTGAAAGTTTCATGCCTACTGGTAATACCATTAGGAAATGTAAAGTGATTTTTTTTTAGATCATCAAATAATAGCACTGTGATCTCAAGCTAATTTTAAGCGGATAGTTATGAGATTCACAAAAATCACCTTAGTTATAAGACTGGCTAAGAGCATCACTACACTAGTTCCTTTGTAAAGGGTTCTGTGATAAAAAGAACTTAGAACTGAGTTGGTATGAAGATTTGCCTAGGTTACAATACATGCAGTCTGATATTTGCCTAATTCAGAAGTCACAAACTGGTCTTTGAACATGTTTTATCTGTCTTGCAGAGTGTTGTTTTTTATAAGCACAAATATTTAAACTTGGAGAGATTTTACGTAAGAATCTAGATTCCCCACCTCTCTAAAAGTCAAGTGATTCAAAAACAATGGACCCACATTCTTCCCACAAAACCAGTCTCCTGGAGCAGCTGCTATCTTTAATGAGCATGCATTTTTTTGGTTTAGTATAGTTCCCCCCACCGGTCGGTTTTACTCATTTATTCTAGATACCTCCTAGGTATTTGAGTTTGCCACACTACCTAATTCAAAAATTTGCTAGCTGGATTTTAGATGTTTTATAATCCTTTTAAAGCCCATTTAGCTATCCCAAATATTTTTCTCTGCAAATTGCAAAGGGTAACTGCCTGCCATTTACTTAAGGAATTCTTTAGAATAAATTCTATTTTTATTTGCACACCTAAATACACACACACGCACATATACATATATACATATGTACATATATATACATATATATGTATATAGACAGAGATAGGAACAGAGAATGGTGAAAACCATAGGGGAAAGTTCGAATTTGTACTGACAATTACCAAGATATGAAAACCTGAAAGCAAGAAGAAACCATGACTGCTCCAAAATTATAGTGGTTCCTTAGTTGAGGAATAAATTAGCTGATGTCTACCCCACTGACAGCAACCTGTCTTTCACACAGCTGGCAAGAATAGCTCTTTGTTGTCTCCTTTCCCATTAAACAACAAAGCAACAGCAACAGCAACAGCAGCAACAAGAGATTCAGCATCAACTATGTGAAAGGCTCTATGCAACATGTTTTATAGATGGTTTTTCATTTAAATCTTTTGGGGAATCCTAGCTCAAGCTTCTCAATTTCCTTTTGCTTCGGATAAAAGAATTTCATCCCATTTTTTTGTTTGTTTGTTTGTTTTGTTTTAGCAGTTTCTTTGCCATAGCAAATGCTTTACTAACATTTTAAACCCATATTTTAGTGTGGTCAATGTGTGTTCTACAGTAAGCTCCCCATTGCATTCCAAAAACGGTTTCACAGTAAACTAAGACTGGAAATAATAGTTTTAGGTTTTTTTTTTCCTGTAATGCTTCTAAGAGCTTTTATTATGCACCTTAGTCCATCTGGGTGGCTGTAACAAAAATAGCATAGATTGGATGGTTTACAAACAACAGAAATTTCTCACAGTTCCAGAGACTGAGAAGTCCAAGATCAAGGTGCCGGCAGGTCCGGTGTCTGGTGAGGGCCTGCTTCCTGGTTCACAGATGGTCTTTTTCTCACTGTAACCTCACATGGCAAGGGCTCTCTCCGGGAATTCTTTAATAAATGCATTTGAGGACTAAGCTCTGATTTTTTTTTCTTTTTTTATCTTGCCCAAATTCCTATCTAAGGGTTCCGGGGAGTCATGCCCTACAAACCATAAATTCTCATCAGATGGGTTTTATTTAACCCTATATGTTGTGACTTATTTTCCAACCCGACTCTGGCATAACATTACTAGAGAAGGAAAAAATCAAAATATTTTACCCCAAAACATGTTTATTTGCCATAACTTGAAATGGCCCTGCAAAGCTGTCCTTTGTGGGGGAAAATTGCATCTGTAAAGAATCCCTATTAACATAGCTAGATCTTTTTTTTCCAAGTCTTCCTAATCCTAAAGAGATTATCTAAGAGTCTAGCACTTTTTAAAGATCTGAATAGTAAACATTTGTCACCTATTGTCTCCAAAGGCAGCCATTATAAGACTTCAAAGGAACCCTGGTCTCCACAATTTTTTTTTTTTTTTTGAGACAGAGTCTTGCTTTGTCACCCAGGCTGGAGTGCAGTGGCACAATCTCAGCTCACTGTAACCTCTGCCTCCCAGACTCAAGCAATTCTCCTGCCTTAGCCTCCCGAGTAACTGGAATTACAGGCACCTGCCACCACGCCCAGCTAATTTTTGTAGTTTTAGTAAAGATGGGGTTTTGCCATGTTGGCCAGGCTGGTCTCAAACTCCTGACCTCAGGTGATCCACCTGCCTTGGCCTCCCAAAGTGCTGGGATTACAGGCGTGAGCCACCACACCAGGCCCCAGTTTCTACAATCTTTTATGTTAACCTGGACATTTCCTTTCTAACAATCCCAGGTCTATAGACAAACTCAACCAATTATCAACCAGAAAATGTTTAAATTTACTTATAGCCTGGAAGCCTCCCCCCGCCCCCACCACTTTGAGTTGTCCTGCCTTTCTGGACCAACCCAGTGTATTTCTTAAATGTATTTGATTGATGTCTCATGCCTCCCTAAAATGTATAAAACCAAGCTGCACCCCAACCACCTTGAGCACATGTTCTCAGGACCTCCTGAGGGCTGTGTCACGGGCCATGGGCACTCACATTTGACTCAGAATAAATCTCTTCAAAATCTTACAGAGTTTGACCCTTTTCATGGACACACTAATACCATTTATGAAGGTGGAGCCCTACGACATAATCTCCCCGCAAAGGCCCCATCTCCGAATACCATCATCTTGGGGTAGGATTCCAACACATGAATTTTTTCTTTCCAACTTTTAAGTTACATATACAAGTTTGTTATATGGGTTAATTGTGTGTCACAGGGTTTGGTGTGCAAATTATTTCATCACCCAGGTAATAAGCATAGTACCCAATAGGTAGTTTTTTGATCTTCTCCTTCCTCCCACCCTCTATCCTCAAGTAGGCCCCAGTGTCTATTGTTCCCTTCTTTGTGTCCATGTGTACTCAATGTTTAGCTCCCACTTATAAATGAGAACATGTGGTACTTGGCTTTCTGTTCCTACATTAATTTGCTTAGGATAATGGCCTCCAGCTTCATCCATGTTGCTGCAAAGGACATGATTTTGTTCTTTTTTATGGCTGTGTAGTATTCCATGGTGTATAACATACTACATTTTCTTTATGCATTCCACTGCTGATGGGCATTTAGCTTGATTCCATGTCTTTGCCGTTGTGAATGGTGCTGCAATGGACATATGCATGCATATGTATGTATAAATGGTAGAACGATTTATATTCCTTTGGGTATATATAACAGCATTGCTGGCTTGAATGGTAGTTCTAAGTTCTTTAAGAAATCTCCAAACTACTGTCCACAGTGGCTGAACCAATTTACATTTCTACAGCAGTGTATAAGCGTTCCCTTTCCTTTGCAACCTCATCAGCCTCTGTTATTTCTTGACTTAAGTAATCACCAATCTGACCGGTGTGAGATGGTGTCTCATTGTGGTGTTGATTTGCATTTCTCTAATGAATAGTGATGTTGGACATTTTTTCATATGCTTGTTGGCCACATGTATATCTGCTTTTGAGAAGATATCCATCTGTTAATGTCCTTTGCCCATTTTATTTATTATTATTTTTTCCATCAACTTTTAAGTTCCATGGTACATGTGCAGGATGTGCAGGTTTGTTATATAGGTAAACATGTGCCATGGTGGTTTGCTACACAGATCAACCCATCACCTAGATATTATGCCCGGCATCCATTAGCTATTTTTCCTGATGCTTTCCCCTCACCATGCCCCCTGACAGGCCCCAGTGTGTGTTGTTTCCCCCCATGTGTTCTCATTGTTCAGCTCCCACTTACAAGTGAGAACACGTGGTGCCTGGTTTTCTAGTCCTGCATTAGTTTGCTGAGGATAATGACTTCAGCTCCATCTATGTCCCTGCAAAGGACATGATCTTGTTCTTTTTTATGGTTGCATAGTATTCCACGGTGTACCTGTACCACATTTGCTTTATCCAATCTATCATTGATGAGCATTTGGGTTGATTCCGTATCTTTGCTATTGTGAATAGTGCTGCAATGAACATATGAGTGCATGTGTCTTTATAATAGAATGATTTATATTCCTCTGGATATATACTCAGTAATGGGATTGCTGGGTCAATGGTATTTCTCCTTCTAGAACTTTGAGGAATCAGCGCACTGTCTTCCACAATGGTTGAACTAATTTACATTCCCACCCCAGTGTAAAAGCATTCCTTTTTCTCTGCAATTTTGCCAGCATCTGTTGTTTCTTGACTTTATAATAATTGCCATTCTGACTGGCATGAGATGGTATCTCATTGTGGTGTTTATTTGTTTTTTGTTTTTGTTTTTTTTTGAGACAAGGTCTCCCTCTGTCGTCCAGGCTGGAGTGCAGTGGTGCAATCTCAGCTCATTGCAACCTCTGCTTCCTGGGCTCAAGTGATCCCTCTGCTTCAGCCTCCCAAGCATCTGGGACTATAGGCATGAGCCACCATGCCTAATTTTTGTATTGTTTGTAGAGATGGGGTTTCTGCCATGTTGCTTAGGCTGGTCTTGAACTCCTGAGCTCAGGTGATCCACCCACCTTGGTCTCCCAAAATGCTGGGATTAAAGGTGTGAGCCACTGCACCAGCCTCATTGTGGTTTTGATTTGCATTTCTCTAATGATCAGTGATGTTGAGCTTTTTTTCATATGTTTGTTGGCTGCATGAATGTCTTCCTTTGAGAAACGTCTGTTCATGTCCTTTGCCTACTTTTAATGGGGTTGTTTTTTCTTGTAAATTTGTTTAAGTTCCTTGTAGACTCTGGATATTAGACCTTTGTCAGATGAATAGATTGCAAAAATTCTCTCCCATTCTGTGGCTGACTGTAGGTTCACTGTGATGATAGTTCACTGGTTTATTTTGTTTCTTTTGCTTTAACTGGACTCCATTTATCAAATTTTTATTTTGTTGCAATTGCTTTTGGTGTTTTCATCATGAAATCTTTGCCCATGCCTATGTCCTGAATGGTATTGCCTCAATTTTCTTCTAGGGTTTTGTTTTGGGTTTTACATGTAAGTCTTTAATTCATTTTCAGTTAATTTTTGTATATGGTGAAAGCAAAGGGTCCAGTTTCAATCTTACACTTATGTATAGCCAGTTATTCCAATAGCATTTATTGAATAGGGAGTCCTTTCCCCATTGCTTGTTTTAGTAAACTTTGTCAAAGATCAGATGGTTGTAGGTTTGTGGCTTTATTTCTGGGTTCTCTTTCCTGTTCTATTGGTTTATGTATCTGTTTCTGTACCAGTACCATGCATGCTGTTTTGATTACTGTAGCCTTGTAGTATAGTTTGCAGATGGGTAGTGTGATGCCTTTGGCTTTACTCTTTTTGCTTAGAATTGGTTTTGACTATTTGGGCTCTTTTGTGGTTCCACATGAATTTTAGAATAGTTTTTTCTAATTCTTTGAAAAACATCACTACATAAAAATTTAAGGACACAACCATTCAGACTATAGCACTATGCTAATATGCAGAATGAGTCACCAAGAATAGATGCAGAATATTTTCCAAACATAAATTTAATCACAGATAACTTTTTCAATAATATTTCTTAGGAATCCCTCGGAACACACCTTGAGGAGCAATGCTTTATTTTTTAGTATTAATTTTATAATTATTGTATGTGATCACTTTTATTTAAAGTGTTGTTCACTTCAATAGGGTATCAGAAAGTATCAGCAAAAGAAGGAAAGTCAAATGGATAACAAGTACCCCATCTAAAAAGAGACATTACTCTTTTCCTGGTGAGTCCCAAAGAGGCTTTATCTGTCCAGAGGAGCTGTCCCTTTCAGAGGGTACTCCTGACCAAGATGAAGTCTGCTCCATTAAAGACTTTCCTTCTCCTACACACTGTTTCAGGTGATTGCTTTTGGTACTTGCCCATAAACTTTCTTCACCATCAAACTGCTTTCCAACTCCTGACTCTTCACTTCAACCTCTAAGTTCACCCTTGGCCCACTGCTTTAGAATTGGAAGACTCTTCAGCAGGCCAATGTGTCCCATCCTGTTCCCAACTTGGAAGGGGTAGTTGGGCCATGTCCATTACCCCAAGACCAATTTTCTGCCCCAGATCTAGATAGTTTCTTTGACTATGGGAGAAGATAGACAGTCCTATACCTGGAGATGCTATATTATGCCATTTTTGCATTGCTGAGGCTGAGTAATTTATAAAGAAAAGAGGTTTAATTGGTTCACAGTTCTACAGGCTGTACGAGCATGGTTTCAGCATCTACTTCTGGTAAGGGCATCAAGAAACTAAGGCAGAAAGCAAAGGGGGAGCAGGCATCTCATACAGCAAGAGCAGAGGCAAGGGGGAGGGATGCCACACACTTTTAAACAATTAGATCAGAAGAACTCACTTACTGTGGTGAGGACAGAATCAATTCAGTCATGAGGGATCTACCCCCATGACCTAAATATCTCCCACCAGGCCCCACCTCCAACACTGGGAATTACATTTCAACATGAGGTTTGCAGGGGACAAACATCTAAACTATATCAGATGCTATTCCTATAATCTTAGTGTAGCTGAATGCTATTATTTTTTCTTGTAAAATATAAATAAGGCTAATATACACAGATACATCCAAATAATTAACAGTGTTCCGTCACATCACAACTCCTTACATCGTGAAATCTAAAGTCTGACTTATCTGACCTCCAGATATCTGCTAAATAGCCCACACGATGAACTTCAAGAATCATGAATAAAAATCTCACCCAAGAAGTCCTCCCCAATACCATTCCTCCACCAGAAACTTGAAGATAGAGACTGTTATTTCTTTCACATTTCTTCAAAATACACTCTCCAAAATACAGAACCTGAAGCCTCCCTTGACAGCCAAGGCATAATTCCAGAGCCCCTCAAGAACAGAGATTTTCCTATATATCCTGACCTTACAAGGATCCAGTATTCCACAAAGGGCTCTATTAAGAAACATGCCAGATAACGTTGATCTTTTGAAAGTTTTTGGATGACTCCTTCATTGCAAACAGGAAGTTATCATGAGTAGGCCTGAGGCCCTTCAAACAAGCTGACCATCAAACTGTGCTAAATTTTAGCCATAATTCACTCCTCTCAGAGTCTCATCTTAGTCATGCACATATTCATTCATCAAAGAACTCCAGTTAATAAGAAGATTGATTGGTCAGTCAACCACCACCAAGGGTAAGTACTGTAACAACAGGTATGCACAAAATTTTATGCACGCACAAGAGGAGGACTCAGTCAAGGAAGCTGAATGGTAAAGAATGAGTTATGGTCAGTGTGAGGCAGAGGAGGGTATAATAAGCAGGAAATTTCAGAAGGGCATTAAGCCAAAGCACAGTAGCTTAAAAGAAGATGGCACATTCTGGTTAATTCTTAGTTGCTCACCTGTAAAGACAAAAATCAAAGGCAAACTGGAGATAATGTATGCCATGTTATGGAATTTGCATTTTTTCCTCAGTGTTATGGGTCCCTTGGAGAATTTAAAGCAAGAATTATGTTTTCATTTTAAGAAACTCAATCTACCAGAATTTACCCAAGAAAATTGCCCCGAGACTTTGATCCAGGAATATTTGTATCACTTGAGCCCAGCCCATCTATCAATCTGTCCTCCCATTGAGTCCTCTCCTTCAGAATCTTGTCTCTTCAACTTACAGATGCTCTCATTGATATATAACATCAATTATCTACACTCAGTCTGGTGGCGTTTATTCTATCTCACACCTATTGCCATATGATTCCCCCACTTAGAGACCTCCTACCCCCCTGCCTTTCTTCTTCTTATCCCCTCTCCCCTGATTGTTGGGATGAATCCTGACTTCAGGCCTGAATTCAAAAACCCCTGTCCAACTCTGGATCAATTTATTCTTGTTGCTGATTTTTTTTTGGTGGGGGGGGGGGGGGCTGGCTTTAATAGTAGGCTTATAACTTGGTTTCTTGTAATCTTGTCTTTTATTGGTAACACCAGATCTCTAATATTCTCTTTTCATGCCACGAGTACAGTCTTGCAATTCAGTTTCTCCAACTGTCCCTGGCTAAGTGATCAGACATGTGGATTCCCCAAAATGAACCCTGCCATCTGTTGGGATAATTTATTATTACCTCACCTTGAACTTTTCTTGTTAACTACTCATCCAGAAGCATCAAATCTCTTGGAGATTTGAGAGGTATGTTGTGGGGGGAATGGTGGTGGAAGTCTATACCTATATAGTACTTAAGGCTTCAGCTGTTTTCCTCAACACCTGTCCTAGCCAAAGGATAGTTATAACTTCAGGGCCCAGTCCCTTCAAGTAAGCTATGTACCTGTCACAAGAAACTGAACCAGATTCAGTTGAGTTATGGGAAGTGACAACTATAATTAATTTGAACTGTTTTCTCAGATAATAAAATTGCCCCTCAGATTAATCCTCACTGACACCTTCCATTGCATATCATAAAACAATAAGCTTATATTTCTCCCTTACTCTTTAAGTCCTTACTTCCCTCATCCAGATTAAAAAGATTAATAAGCCCTTCAATTCCTCCACTCCTAGAAACTAGACAGTATTGAACCTATTCTGAAGTACTAATAATTTATTACCTATGGAATCATATAACCCCAAAAGGCAAATGCATATGCTTTTTTCTTACCCTTAAGCAACTTTGGGTTGTATTTTCCAAAATTAAATTCTTCTGAAATGTAACAGTGTAAACAAACACAAAGATGCTTTTCTAGTTTCCCATAAATTCTTCAGTTCTCTTTGTTAAAAAGAAGCATGGCAGCTCTGCACAGTGGCTCACGCCTGTAATCCCAGCACTTTGGGAGGCCGAGGCAGGCAGATCACCTGAGGTCAGGAGTTTTGAGACCAGCCTGGCCAACATGGCAAAACCCCGTCTCTACTAAAAATACAAAAAAAAAAAAAAAAATTAGCCGGGCATGGTGGTGCACACCTGTAATCCCAGCTACTCAGGAGACTGAGGCAGGAGAATCACTTGAACCCAGGAGGCAGAGGTTGCAGTGAGCCGAGATCATGCCACTGCACTCCAGCCTGGGCGACAGAGTGAGACTCCGTCTCAAAAAAAAAAAAAAAAAAAACGCATGACTTTTAGAAAAAAAAACAACAACTGGCCACATTCAAGGTTGCTGCCTCTTTTCTCATTTGTGGCCTGTCAAAATAATGCTGCTTAAGCATTACTTTGGGGTAACCTGATCACACTGATCTCAATTACCAACACAGAGAGGTCTCAGTTGTCTGGTAAATATAATGTTACATTAAACTTACTGATTCCAAATACAATGACATGGAATTTCTGATAGTTGGAACAAAAGGCTAGGCTGAAGTCTGCATGCATTTTTACATCGGAAATATTAATATAATTTCTGTTTACCAACTTCAGAAAAATACATAATATGAATTATTCATATTTAGAAATAATTAAAAATTATAGCATTAGGTTTGGGGGTTTACTAAAGCAAATTCACAAAGTAGTAAATCACATAATAATTTGTTGTCTTGGTTTTATCAATTATATGTACTTAAATGAATTAATATTTTATCATTTAGATATTTACTGATTTAGATTGCTCTTAGGAAACCACTCTGAATTGTGAAGCTATACAATACATATTGAGTTGATTATAACTTCTCAGATTTCATTTCTCTTCATTTTGGCATTTAAATAAATGAGTTAGTTCAGAATGTTACTTTATACGCTGTTTTATTGATATTAAAATGTTTTTCAAAATAACATTTTCCTAAAGTTAAGAAAACTTTTATACAAATAATAACAATAATAAAACAAAACAAAAATAAAATTCTATTGAGCATTGAGCATTTCCCAGGTGCCAGGCATTGCACTTAATAATTTACATAAGCTACCATATTTAAACATCACAATTTTGCTGTTAGGTAGATCCATCTCAACATCATTTGACAGATGAGGAAATGGAGAGGCAGAGATGTAAGCAAGCCAAACAAACAAGGCGACAAAACAAGCAAGTGCTCAAGCTGAGATTTGAACTCAGGCAGCCTGACACTTACTTGCTACTAATACGTTACATAGTCAGACTATCCTTTGCTCTGATTTTTTACCTTTCGATTATTTCTTTGCATATCATTTTAAAAGATAGATTTTTACTTGTACACTGTACTTTGAATTCTGCCTTGATTTAAAAGATGCTTAAGAGGGATTCATAGGCATTGAGGAGTGGGGAATGACATTACCAAGAAAAGGAAGTTAGTAGCAGCTAAAAACCACAAATGTTATGGACATGAAGAAAAGTTAAGCAGGAGATTAACTTTACACATATTCCCAAATATATGTTTTTCTAAATCTCTTCTTACAAAACCCAGGGGTTCACAGAGGAAAAGAGTTAGGTGGTAATTCTTACAAACATTTGTTTTCATGGGCATAAAATGTTTTCAGAATCAACCCCAGTTAGTTTCTATATTTCAGCATGGTAAAGAGTTGGCGTGTTTCTCCCTTCCTTCTGAGAGAGAAATCCAAATGCTTGCCAGACCACTTAATATTCTAGCATCCACAGCAAATCATTTTCATCTCCTTCTAACTGCCTCCAAAATGATTTAAGATTTGGGCAAAAGAAAGGCATTAGAGAAAAAAAGAGGAACAGGGGTGGTTGCTGCTGGGTTTTTTTTTTTCAGCAACAACAAACAAAACATGCTTACAATTATGCAAAACATAACTTTTTGGTATAATTCTCGCTATCAACCCTAAAAAGTTTTTTAGTTGCAGTCCTCCCTCCCATAACAGCATATAACAGCAGGCAAATATTACAGAGTAAAATGAGGTACTAAATAACTCTCTTCTAACTCAGTGACAATTCTGAGCTTTACTTCAGTAACCAACTTTTTTCCTTTAAAAGAGGATAGGAAATGGAGAAAATGATAATGTATTCTCCTAAATAAAAGCATATGAGTGAATACAATATCTGGCCAAAGAAAATAAGATTATTAATAAAGAAATCTATGATTTAGCATTTACTAGAAAATAAGCTTTCCTTTTTAGAAAATAAGAGCTACAAAACAGGTTATGTTTAAGTTAATTTTTCAAAGACATTAACAAAGTATGTTTTGTTTTTCAGCTCATATTCTAATTTGCTTTTCACTGAGTTTTAAAAAAGACACAAAGACAGGCTTGTGTTTGGAATGTGATTCTGGTGAGAAGAACCTGAGAACACTGGACAAAGTCTGACATAGAAGGATGATGATGACAAGTATTCAAAGAAAATGCTGCTTTTAACAGAAAACTTAAAAAATAAAGACAGGCTAAACGCAAAAGGTTAGAGAAAGAGAAGACAAACAAACATAAGCAAAATAAAAGGAGCTAGAGAACATGGCATGCTTAATTAGCTCTCTCTTTCTTCATAGAAGCAGCTCCCAAATCTAACCAGGCCCTTTCAGTCTTTTTATGTGTTTCTCCCACTGTGCCTCTCCAAAATCTTCCGGCTTAATATCATAATAAATCCATTAACTTCATTTCAAAAAAATATTTATTTTGCAAAAACAAAGTTATTAAGAAAAACTAAGGAAAACAAATCACAGACCTATGTATGGCTCAGTGACAGAATGTTGTAGGTCTGGCATTCTTTCTTTCAGCTGGCAATGTTCTACTTCCAGTGTAAGCATGAGTCTGAAATATATTTTGCTGTTAAGATTGAACATAAACATTACCATTTATATCAACTGTGCATTTCCTTTTAAATCGAAGTGTTGACCAACTGCTTTACTTTACTTTTTTGCCTGTTCCCTAACCCAATCCTCTCCCTACTCCTACTCTGCTACCTTCTTTGAGCCCTCTTACGCAATCACATTCAACTGGATAGTGTCATTAAAGATACTAAAAAGCTACATGAACTGAGGCTACATATTAGACATTACATATCGAAAGGGTGATATTCTTTCCATTCTCTGATATATATCACTAGATTATCTCTATAATGATTTTATCTACATATTAATGATAAAATATAGATGGTCAACTATCTTGAGTTTGTCAAAATAGTAACAATGATATAAAACACATATAATTATTCAAATGATATATAGAGAGGTGAATATTCAAATATATTTCTCAAGATATACCATCTAGAAAAAAGAATGAATTAGTGAGCTAACTTAAATTTTTATAAAATGTTAATCAAATGGTTGGGGGAGGTGCAGAAAGATTACCCCAATCCCAGAACTGTAACACAAAAACTATGCTCAGTTTTAAATTTTTTGAGCGTCTAATAAAAATGATTCTAAATTAGATTAACTATATGATTAAAATTCACATTACTATATGCATTCTTGTTTGATTGCTCTCTCCTAAGCAACTACCAGGGAACTTGCATCAATATGTACATCAGAATGTATAAATTAATCATTAAAATATTTTTCAAAACAGTGTTCAGAATTCAAAGCATCATTCTGTTGGCCACACAAAACATCTACATAACAGTTCATAATATTTATGAACACATTTCTAAATATGAAGTAACATACACTGAAAAAACAATTCTACTTTTTACTAATGTAAAATTTGTAGCTCTTGTGCGCCCCACACTCTGCCTACCAGGCTCCAAGCTTAGGCTTTACAGCCACACTCACTGCCTCACTCCACACCTGCACTGTGCATCTCAAGGGCCCACCAAGAAGGCAGAGAGATGACAAGAAAATCTCCAAAAGCAAATTCAAAAAATTGGGAGGAGCAACTGTTACACC
The DNA here is from genome assembly GCF_028885625.2 of Pongo pygmaeus. Lineage (NCBI taxonomy): Eukaryota > Metazoa > Chordata > Mammalia > Primates > Hominidae > Pongo > Pongo pygmaeus. Next base: position 165,804,393 of record NC_085930.1, on the reverse strand, counting down.
AGAGACTCAGATATCAACATAAAAATAAGGACAAACAAAAAACACAAAAAAGCAAGAAAATGTGACACCCGCAAAAGAAAATCATTCTCCAGGAACAGATCCCAATCAAAAAGAAATTTACAAAATCCCTAAAGGAATTCAAAATATTGATATTAAGGAAGCTCCATGAACTATAAGAGAATTTGAAAAACAGACATATAACATAAAATGGCAGATAGGAGACACAGCTAATGTGTAGCTCCCACACGGATGGACAAAACAGCATGTGGAGACACACCATGATCTTTTGCTCCAAGAACTACTGCAAGAACATACCAGGAAGACACATATAATTCTAAATTAGATTAACTATATGATTAAAATTCACGTTACTACATGAATTCTTGTTTGATTGCATAGATCCTTTGAAGGAAGCAGCACGCTGCTACAAACTCTGCAAAACAGGTGAAAAACTGAGTTGCCAAAGTGTGAAGGGGAGAAAACCTACTTCCAAATACACATCCCCACTGGGGAATCTGAAAATCCAGGTCATGGGAGGTTTTAACCTCACCTAGAGATGAAATGGATTTAGGGAGTCCCACAAAACATAAAAGCAGAAGTAGCAGTGGGAAGTGCCTTGCATGTACTCCCAGTCTCCTGCTTGAGCCCAGTGAAGCCATCCCTGACTGTATCTGACAGGGACCCTTGGGGAAGGCAGCCAGCAGAATTGGAGTGGGAAGCTCCCAACTGAAATTGGTAGTGGTTCTGACTGGGTACAAATTTCCTTGAGCAGAGTCCAGGGGACAAGGGGGAGCTGCTATGGACACAAGCAAGTGCAGGAGAGCCCAGGAGGCACCACTGATGGAGTGGGCATACGGGGAGGGGCAAGGTTTGAAAGCCATGCTTGCTTTTTCAGCAAGGTAGCTCACGGCCTGGGGTAAGGTCTGAGTGGAGCATAGCAGGAGTGAGAACAGCCTCTCCAACTGTGTGGGAGCTGGGTGAGGTCTCTCACTACTGGCTATCCCCCACTTCCCTGGCAAACTATATTATGCATCAGAGGCAGCCAAGATCCCCTCTGAAACATAGTATCATTGGCCTGAGAACCCCCCCTCCCCCACAGTGGTTGCAGCAAGCCTCACCCATGAAGAGTCTGAACCCAGACCTGCCTAAAACTGCCCCAACCTGATGATATTTTCCTACAGCTCTGGTATCTGAACACAAAACACAGAAACTCTTGGGAGCTATGTGGCTCCACCCATAACCCAAGAAACCAAAATACTTAACTTAGCCATCTTAGGGCAAGCTTACAGCCCCCTACTACTACCACAGCTGGTGCTCTCTTGATAGCACCACTGCCTGGCTGTAGGCCAACAACTTAAGCTATTAAAGAAACTCACAACAGAATAACCCTGATCCCAGGAAAGGGAAGGCAATCTAATTCCACTGCCTGCAACATCCTGACCATCCAGAGGTCCTGAGTGTATCCAAGTGACAACTTCACTGCTAGCATAACCAGCATTTAAGAAAGCCAGCACACTAAACATATCTAGAATCAAGAACTCTCATAGGGTCTACTTTACTTCTCTGCCATCTCTACCAGAGGAGGTGCTAGTATCCATGGCTGGGAGACCAGAAGATGGATCACATCACAGGACAGCACCAGCCCCAAATGTGGTAGTCCAGCTGGGTGGCTAGGCATAGAAGAGCAATAACAATCACTGCAGTCCAGCTCTCAGGAAGCCCCATCCCTAGGGGAAGGGGGAGAGTACCACATCAAGGGATCATCCCATGGGACAGGAGGATCTGAACAGCAAGCCTTGAGTTTCAGACCTCTCCACTGAAACAGTCTACCCAAATAAGAAGGAAATAAAAAAGTTATTCTGGTAATATGACAAAACAGGATTTGATAACATCCCCAAAAGATCACACCAGCTCCCCAGCAATGGATCCAAACCAGGAAGAAATCTCTGAATTGCCAAATAAAAAATTCAGAAGGATGATTATTAAGCTACTCAAGGAGATACTAGAGAAAGGTAAAAAACCAACATAAAGAAATTTTTTTAAAAATACAGGATATGGATGAAAAATTCTCCAGAGAAATAGGTATCATAAAGAAAAAGCAATCACAACTTCTGGAAATGAAAGACACCTTAGGGAAATACAAAATGCCCTGTAAAGTTTCAACAATAGACTAGAACAAGTAGAAGAAAGAACTTCAGAGCTCAAAGACAAGGCTTTTGAATTAACCCAATCTGACAAAGACAAAGAGAAAACAATTTTAAAAAATGAACAAAGTCTCCAAGAAATTTGGGATTATGTTAAATGGCCAAACCTAAGAATAACTGGTGCTCTTGAGGAAGAAGAGAAATCAAAAACTTCGGAAAACTTCTTTGAGGAAATAATTGAGGAAAACTTCCACAGCCTTGCTAGAGATCTAGACATCCAAATGTAAAAAGCACAAATAACACCTGGGAAATTTATCCCAAAAAGATCATCACCTAGGCACATATTCATCAGGCTATCTAAAGTCAAGATGAAGGAAATAATCTTAAAAGCTATGAGACAAAAGCATCAGATAACCTATAAAGAAAAACCTATCAGATTAACAGCAGACTTCTAAGCAGAAACCTTACAAGCCAGAAGGGATTGGGGTCCCATCTTTAGCTTCCTGAAGCCAAATAATTGTCAGCCAAGAACTTTGTGTCAGGAAAACAAGGCTTCATAAGTGAAGGACAGAGAAAGTCTTTTTCAGTCAAACAAATCCTGAGAGAATTTGCCACTATTAAGCCAATTACTATAAGAAATGCTAAAAGGAATTCAAAATTTTGAAACAAAACCTTGAAATATACCAAAATCAAACCTCCTTAAAAGATAAATCTTACAGGGTCTATAAAGCAATAACACAACAGAAGAAAAAAAAACAGGTATTAACGCAACAACTAACATGATGAATAGAACAGTGCTTCACATCTCAGTACTAATGTTGAATCTAAATGGACTAAATGCACCACCTAAAAGATACAGAACAGCAGAATGGATGAAAATCCACCAACCAAGTATCTGCTGTCTTCAAGAGACTCACATAAAACATGAGCACTGACATAAATTTAAGGCAAATGGAAACTAAAAGTGAGCAGGAATAGCTATTCTTATATCAGACAAAACTGATGTTAAAGCAACAACAGTTTAAAAAGACAGAGACATTATGTAATGATAAAAAATAGTCCAGTAAGAAAATATCACAATCCTAAATATATATGTACCTAACACTGGAACTCCCAAATTCATAAAACAATTACTATTAGACCTAAGAAATGAGATGGATGGCAACACTAATAGTTGAGGACTTCAGTACTCCACTAACAGCATTGGAAAGGTGGTATTAGTCTGTTTTCATGCTGCTGAAAAAGACATACCTGAGACTGGGTAATTTATAAAAAAAAAGAGATTTAGGATTTACAGTTCCACATGGCTGGGGAGGCCTCACAATCATGGTGGAAGGTGAAAGGCACGTCTTACATGGCAGCAGACAAGAGAGAATGAGAGCCAAGCAAAATCGGTTTCCCCTTATAAAACTATCAGATCTTGTGAGACTTATTCACTACCATGAGAACAGTATGGGGGAAACTACCCCCATGAGTCAATTATCTCCCACCGAGTCCCTCCCACAAGTGGGAATTATGGGAGCTACAATTCAAGATGAGATTTGGGTGGGGACACAGCCAAACCATATCATTCTACCCCTGACCCCTCCAAATCTCATGTCCTCACATTTCAAAACCAATCATGCCTTCTCAACAGTCCCCCAAAGTCTTAACTCATTTCAGCACTAACTCAAAAGTCCACATTCCAAAGTCTCATCTGAGACAGGGTAAGTCCCTTCCGCCTATGAGCCTGTAAAATCAAAAGCAAGTTAGTTACTTCCCAGATACAATGGGGGTGCAGGCATTTGGGTAAATACACTCATTCCGAATGGGGAAAATTGGCCAAAATAAAGGGGCTACAGGCCCCATGCAAGTCTGAAATCCAGTGGGGCAGTCAAATCTTAAAGCTCCAAAATTATCTCCTTTGACTCCATGTCTCACATCCAGGTCATGCTGATGCAAGAGGTAGGCTCCACAGCCTTGGGCAGCTCCGCCCCTGTGGCTTTGCAGGGGACAGCCCCACTCTTGGCTGCTTTCATGGGCTGAAAAGCATCTGCAGCCTTTTCAAGTGCACAGTGCAAGCTGTCAGATCTAAAATTCTGAGGTCTGGAGGAGAGTGGTCCTCTTCTCGTAGCTCCACTAGGCAGTGCCCCAGTGGGGACTCTGTGTTGGGGCTTCATCCCACATTTCTCTTCCTCACTGTCCTAGCAGAGGTTCTCCATGAGGGCCCAGCCCCTGCAGCAAACTTATGCCTAGACATTCAGGTGTTTCTATACATCCTCTGAAATCTAGGCAGAGGTTCCCAAACCTCAATTCTTGACTTCTGTGCACCCGCAGACTCAACACCACGTGGAAGCTGCCAAGGCTTGGGGCTTGCACTCTCTGAAGCCACAACCCGAGCTGTACCTTGGCCCCTTTTAGCCATGGCTAGTGTGTCTAGGACACAGGGCACCAAGTACCTAGGATGCACACAGCACAGAACCCCTGAGACTGGCACGCAAAACCATTTTTTCCTCCTAGGCCTCCAGGTCTGTGATGGAAGGGGCTGCTGCAAAAGTCTCTGGCATCCTCTGAAGATATTTTTCCCATTGTCTGGGTGATTAACATTTGGTTCCTCATTACTTATACAAATTTATGTAGCTGGCTTGAATTTCTCCTCAGAAAATGGGTTTTTCTTTTCTATCATATATCAGGCTGAACTTTTTTTCTGAACTTTTATGCTGTTTCCCTTTGAAAACTGAATGATTTTAACAGCACCCAAGTAACTTCTCAAATGCTTTGCTGCTTAGAAATTTCTTCCACCAGATACTCTAAATCATATCCCTCAGGTTCAAAGTTCTACAAATCTCTAGGGCAGGAGCAAAATACCACCAGTCTCTTTGCTAAGACTAGCAAGAATAACCTTTACTCCAGTTCTCAACAAGTCCCTCATCCCCATCTGAGACCACCTCAGCCTGGATTTCATTGTCCATATCATTATCAGGATTTTGGTCAAAGCTATTCAACAAGTCTATAGGAAGTTCCAAACATTCCCACATTTTCCTGTCTTCTTCTGAGCCTTCCTAATGCTCCAACCTCTGCCTGTTACCCAGTTCCAAAGTTGCTTCCACATTTTCAGTTATCTTTACAGCAGTGACCCACTCTACCGGTACCAATTTACTGTATTAGTCCATTTTCATGCTGCTGATAAAGACATACCCGAGACTGTATAATTTATATTAAAAAAAGAGGTTTAATGGACTCTTTAATCACAGCAAAAGGCAAAAGGCACATCTTACATGGCAGCAGACAAGACAGAATGAGAGCCAAGTGAAAGGGGTTTCCTCTTACAAAACCATAAGATCTCGTGAGACTTATTCACTACCATGAGAACAAATATGGGGGAAACTGGCCCCATGATTCAATTATTTCCCACAGAGTTCCTCCCACTATGAGTGGGGATTATGGGAGCTATAATTCAAGATGAGATTGGGTGGGGACACAGCCAAACCATATCACAGATCATCAAGACAGAAAGTCGACAAAGAAACAACACACTTAAACTATATCTTAGAACAAATAAACTTAACAGATATTTACAGAATATTCTACCCAACAACCGCAGAATATATATTCTTTTCTTCAGCACATGGAACATTCTCCAAGATAGACCATATGATAGGTCACAAAACAAGTCTCAATAAATTTAAGAAAATCAAAATTATATTAAGTATCCTCTCAGGCCAAAGTGGAATAAAACTGGAAATTAACTTGAAAAGGAATGCTTAAAACTGTACAAATACATGGAAATTAAGTAATCTACTTTTGAATGTTCTTTGGGTCAACAATGAGATCAAGAGGGAAATTTAAAAACTCTTGGAGCTGATTGATAATAATGAAATAGCTTATCAAAACCTCTGGGATGCAGCAAAAACAGTGTTAACAGGAAAGTTCATAGCATTAAATGCTTATATCAAAAAGTCTGAAAGAAGATAAATAAACAATCTAAGGTCACACCTCAAGGAACTAGAGAAACAGGAACAAACCAAACCCAAACCCAGCAGAAAAAAAGAAATAACAAAGATCAGAACAGAAATAAATGAAATTGAAACAAAAAAAAAGTAAAAAAGATAAATGAAGTTGGGCGGTGTGGTGGCTCACACCTGTAATCCCAACACTTTGGGAAGCTGAGGCGGGCAGATCACAAGGTCAGGAGTTCAAGACCAGCCTGACCAACATGGCAAAACCCCATCTCTACTAAAAATACAAAAATTAGCCGGGCGTGGTGGTGCACACCTAGAATCCCAGCTACTAAGCAGGCTGAGGCAGGAGAATCACTTGAATCCAGGAGGCGGAGGTTGCAGTGAGCTGAGATCGTGCCACTGCACTCCAGCCGGGGCAACAGAGTGAGACGTTGTCTCAAAATAAATAAATAAATAAAAATAAAGGAAACAAAAAGATGTTTTTTAAAAAGATAAAATTGACAGGCCATTAGTGAGATTAAATAAGAAAAGAAGAGAGAAGATCCAAATAAGCCCAATTAGAAATGAAATGGGAGATATTACAACCAATACAACTGAAATACAAAACATTATTCAAGACTACTATGAACACTTTTACACACACAATCCAGAAAATCTACAGGAAATGGATACATTCCTGGAAACAGACAACCCTCTCAAATTAAATCAGGAAGAAATAGAAACTCTGAACAGACCAATAACAAACAGTGAGATTAAAACAGTAGTAAAAAAGTTGCCAACAAAAAAAAAACATCCAGGACTATATGGGTTCACAGCTGAATTCTCTAAGACAGTCAAAGAACTGATACCAATCTTACTAAGACTATTCCAAAAGATAAAGAGGGACTCCTCCCTACATCATTCTATGAAATCAGTATCTCCGTAATTCCAAAACTAGGAATAACATTAAAAAAAAAAAGAAAAACTATAGACCAATATCCCTGATGGACATAGATGCAAAAATACTCAATAAAAATACTATTTAATAGCTAATCAAATCCAACGCATATCAAAGAGATAATACACCATGATCAATTGGGTTTCATATCAGAGATACAGGGATGGTTTAACATATACAAGTCAATACATGTGATCACATAAATAGAATTTTTTAAAAAATCATGATCATCTCAATAGGTGCAGAAAACACATTTGACAAAACCCAGCATCCTTTTATGACTAAAATTCTCAGCAAAATTAGCATAGAAGGGATATACCTTAAGGTAATAAAAGCTATCTATGACAAGCCGACAGCCAACATTATACTGAATGGGGAAAAGCTGAAAACATTACCCTTGGGAACTGGAACAAAGCAAGGATGATTACTTTCATCACTTCTATTCAACATAGTACTGGAAGTCCTAGCAAGTGCAGTCAGACAAGGAAAATAAATAAAAGGCATCCAAATTGGTAAAGGGGAAGTCAAACTGTTGCTGTATGCTGATGATATGACCATATACCTAGAAAACCCTAAAGACTCATCCAAAAAGCTCTGGATCTGATAAATGAGTTCAGTAAAGTTTCAGGATACAAAATCAATGTAAACAAATCAGTAGCACTGCTATATACCAACAATGACTAAGCTGAGAATCAAATAAAGAATTCTATCCCTTTTACAACAGCCACAAAAGAATATAATACTTAGGAATATACCTAACCAAGGAGGTGAAAGATCTCTACAAGGAAAACTACAAAACACTGCTGAAAGAAATCACAGACAACACAAATGGAAACACACCCAATGCTCATGGATGAATCAATATTGTGAAAATGACCATACTGCCAAAAGCAATCCACAGATTCAAAGCAATTTCTATCAAGGTACCATCATCATCCTTCACAGAACTCGAAAAAACAATCTTAAAATTCTTATGGAACCAAAAAAAGACTTGCATAGCCAAAGCCAGTCTAGGCAAAAAGAAAAAATGTGAAGACATCACATTACCCAACTTCAAACTATACTACAAGGCTATGGCTACCAAAACAGCATGGTACTGGTATAAAAACAGGCATGTAGACCAATGGAACAGAAGACAAAACCCAGAAATAAAGCCAAATACTTACAGCCACCTGATTTTCAACAATAAAAAACAAAACCAAAGTAGGGAAAGGACACCCTATTCAACAAATGGTGCCAGGATAACTGGCAAGCCACATGTAGAAGAATAAAACTGGATCCTCATTTCTTTTTTTTTTTTTTCAAGATGGAGTCTCACTGTCACCCAGGCTGGAGTGCAGTGGCGCAATCTCGGCTCACTGCAGGCTCTGCCCCCCGGGTTCATGCCATTCTCCTGCCTCAGCCTCCCAAGTAGCTAGGACTACAGGCGCCCGCCACCTTGCCCAGCTAATTTTTTGTATTTTTAGTAGAGACGGGGTTTCACCGTGTTAGCCAGGAGGGTCTCAATCTCTTGACCTCATGATCCACCTACCTCAGCCTCCCAAAGTGCTGGGATTACAGGCGTGAGCCACCACACCAGGCTCATTTCTTACCTTATACAAAAATCAACTCAATATGGATCAAATACTTAAATCTAAGACCTGAAAGAATAAAAATTCTAGAAGATAACATTGGAACTCTTCTAGATGTTGGTGTAGTCGTTAAGTTCATGACCAAGAACCCAAAAGCGAATGCAACCAAAAACAAAGATAAATAGATGGGACTTAATGAAACTAAAAAGCTTTTGCACAGCAAAAGAAATAATCAGCAGAGTAAACAGACCGCCCACAGAATGGGAGAAAATATTCATAAACTATGCATCCAACAAAAGACTAATATCCAGAATCTACAAGAAATTCAAACAAATCAGCATCAAGAAAACAAATAACCCCATCAAAAAGTGGGCTAAGGACATGAATAGACAATTCTCAAAATAAGATATACAAATAGCCAATAAACATAAAAAAATGCTCAACATCACCAATTATCAGGGAAACACAAATCAAAATCACAATGCGATACCGTATTATTCCTGATAGAATGGCCGTAATTAAAAAATCAAAAAATAATAGATGTTGGTGTGGATGTAGTGAAAAGGATCACTTTTACACAGATGATGAGAATGTAAACTAGTATAACCACTATGGAAAACAGTGTGTGGAGATTCCTTAAAAAACTAAAAATAGAACTATCATTTGATCTAGCAATCCCACTACTGACTTCCCAGAGGAAAAGAAGTCATTAAATGAAAAAGACATTTGTGCATGCATGTTTATCACAGCACAATTCACAATTGCAAAAATATAGAACCAGCCTAAATACCCATCAACCAACAAGTGGATAAATGAAATGCGGTATAGATACATCAGGGAATATGACTCAGCCATAAAAAGGAATAAAATAATGGCATTTGTAGCATCCTGGATGTGGTTGGAGACCATTATTCTAAATGAAGTAATTCAGAAATGGAAAACCAAATATTGTATGTTCTCACTTGTAAGTGGGAGTTAAGCTATGATGATACAAAGGCATAAGAATAATATAATGAACTTTGGGAACTTGGGGGGAAGGGTGGGAGGGACTTGAGGGATAAAAGACTACACACTGGGTACAGTGTATACTGCTCAGGTGATGAATACACTAAAATCTCAGAAATTACCGCTAAAGAACTTATCCATGTGACAAAAGACCACTTGTGCTCCAAAAACTATTGAAAAAAAAAAGTTTTTTATAAAAATCACATATAACAAGCCAAGGAAAAATGTCTGCAACACATGTTAAAAATTATAGCTTTATTTTATAAGGAGAACTACTAGTTTATTAAAAAGCTTCCCCCCAAAAAAATGGTCAGAGGTAGTATATGAAAAAGCAAACTGCAAATGACTGATAAGCATATGAAACAAATGTATGACCATTTAGCAATAACATAATTCTAATGAAAATAGATATCCTTTTTTTAAAAAAAGAGAACACTGAAAGACAATACCAAGAAATCAGAAAAACAATTTGAGATATAAATTACAATTTTACCAAAGAGAAAGATATTGTAAAAAAGAACAAAACAGAAATTCTGGAACTGAGGAATTCATTGAATGAAATGCAAAATATATTTGAAAGCTTAAATAATAGAGTAGATCAAGTAGAAGAGAAGGCAACAGAAAATGAATGGATTAGAAAACCTATTTAACAAAATAACAGATGAACACTTCCCAAGTCTAGCAAGAGATTTAGACTTCCAGATACAGGAGGCTCAAAGATCTCCAAATAGATAAATTCAAAAAGGTCTTCACCCTAGCAGATTATAGTTAAAATGTCAAAGTCAAAGACTAAGAGAATATTCTAAAAATAGCAACAGAAAAGTGTCTAATCACTTAAAGGAATCCCCATCACACTAATAGCAGATTTCTCAGCAGAAACTTTATGGGCCAGGAAAGAATGGGATGATATTCTAAAAGTGCTGAAAGAAAAATCTCCTAACTAATATAGTAAGGATACTGTATCTAGTAATGTTATCTTTCATAAATGTAGGAGAAATAAAGTCTTTGCCAGACATGCAAAAGCTGAGGGAATTCATCACCACTAGATTGGTTCTACAAGAAATGCTTAAGGGAGTCCTACACCCAGAATTAAAAGGACAATAAATACCACCATGAAAACACACACAAAATATAAAAACCACTGGTAGAGCAAACACACAAACAAAGAAGAGATACAAACTCAAAGATTACTACAGAATATCACCAAACCCCAGTGATAAACAAAAAGGGAGAAAGAGGGGAACAAAGGACATACAAACCAACCAGAAATCAATGACAAGAATATGCCTTTGCATATCAATAATAACTTTGAATATAAACAGAGTAAATGTTCCCTTTAAAAAATATAGACTGGCTGAATGGATTAAAAAACATGACACAATTATATGCTGCTTACCAGAAAATCATCTCACCTGTAAAGACATATAGAATGAAAAGAAAAGAGATGGAAAAAGATATTCCATGCAAAGGGAAACCAAAAGTGAACAGGAGTAGCTATACTTATATCAGATAAAACAGACTTTAAATCAAAAACAGTAAAAAGACACAAAAAAGGTCATTATATAATGATAAAGGGATCAATTCATCAACAGCATATAACAATTCTAAACCAACACCAGAGCACCCAGGTAGATAAAGCAAATTTTAGATTGGAAAGGTGAGACAGACTCCAATATGTTAATTACTGAGGACTTCAACACCCTACTTTCATCATGAGACAGAAAATTCACAAAAAAACATTATATTTAAGCTGTACATTAAACTAAAGGGACCTAACAGACATATACAGAACATTTCCTCCAACAGCTACAGAATACACATTCTACTTACCAGCACATAGAATATTCTCCAGGATAGACTATATGTTAGGACACAAAATAATTCTCAATAAATTTTTAAAAATCAAAATTATATCAAGTATTATCTCAAAACACAATATAATAAAACTAAAAATCAATAACAAAGGGAACTTTGGAAACTGTACAAATACATGGAAATTAAACAACACGCTCCTGAACAACTTTGGGTTAAAGAAAAAATTAAGGAGAAAATAAAAAACTTCTTTGAAACAAACAAAATTTGAAATACAACATTCCAAAAACCTATGGAATTTAGCAAAAGCAGTGCTAAGAGGGAAGCTTTTAGCAATAAACACCTATATCAAACAGTAGACAGATTTCAAATCGATAATCTAGCTATACATCTGAAGGAACTAGAAAAGCAAGAGCAAACCAAATCCAAAATAAGTAGAAGGAATGAAATAGTAAAGACTGGAGCAGAACTCAACAAAATAGAGACTACAAAAATAAAATAAAATAAAAAGGATCAAAGAAATGAAAAGTTGATTTTGACAAGATAAACAAAATTGACAAACCACTTGCTAGACTAATCCAAAACAGAGTGTGAGAAAACTCAGATAAATAAAATCAGGTATGAAAAAGAAGACGTTACAACTGATACCACAGAAATACAAAAGACAACTATAAACACCAACAAACTAGAACACCTAGAGGGAATGAAAAAATTTCTGAACACATACAACCTCCCAAAATTGAATTAGGAAGAAATGGAAAATCTGAACAGACCAATAATGAGCAATGAGACTAAATCTGTAAAAAAAAAAGTCTCCCAACAAAGACAAGTCCAGGACCAGACGGTTTCACTGCTGAACTATACCTAACTTTCAAAGAAGAACTAATACCAATACTCTCAAACTATATTCTCAAAAACTGAAGAGGAGGGAATTCTCCTTGCCTCATTCTATGAGACCAACATTACCCTGATAAAAAAAAAAAAGCCAGACAAGGACACAACTAAAAATGAAATTATGAGCCAATATCCCTGATGAACATAAATGCAAAAATTCTCAACAAAATAGTAGCAAACCAAATCCAACCACACATCAAAAAAATACATCATAATCAAATGGAATTTATCCCAGGGATGCAAGGATAGTTCAACATACACAAATCAATAAATGTGATATATCACATCAAAAGAATGAAGGACATAAAAATATGATTATCTCAATTAATGCAGAAAAAGTATTTGATAAAGTTCAATGTCCCTTCATGATAAAAACTCAACCAACTAGGCATAGAAGGAACATATCTCAACATAATAAAGGCCATATATGACAAACTCACAGCTAACATCATTCTGAATGGGGAAGAGCTGAAAGCCTTTCCCCTAAGACTGGAATAAGACAAGGATACACACTTTCACTATTCCTATTCCACTCAGTACGGTATATCCTAGCCAGAGCATCAGGCAAGAGAAAGGAATAAAAGGCATTCAAATTGGGAAAAAAGTCAAATTGTCCTCTTTGCTGATGATATAATCTTATATCTAGAAAAACCTAAAGACTCTATCAAAAAAACTCTTAGATCTGATAAAAATAGTAAAATTGCAGGAAATAAATTAACATACAAAAATCAGTAATGTTTCTATATACCAATAACGGATTAGCTGAAAAAGAAATCAAGAAGCCAATTGCATTTACAATAGCTCCAAAAAAACATCTAGAAATAAATTTAACCAAGGAGGTGAAAAATCTTTACAAGGTGAACAAAACACTGATGAAATAAAGAAGACAAAAAGAAATGAAAAGACATTGTATGCTCATGAATAAGAAAAATTAGTATCATTAAAATGACCATAGCAATGACCAAAGCAATCTACAGATTCAATGCAGTCCCTTTCAAATACCAATGTCATTTTTCACAGAGTTAGAAAAAAATCTTAAAATTTGCGTGGAACCAAAAGAGTCCAAAAAGCCAAAGCAATCCTGAGCAAAAAGAACAAAGTTGGAAGCATCGCACCATCTGACTTCAAAATATATTACAAGGCTACAGTAATTAAAACAACATGCAACTGGCATAAAAACAGACACATAGACCAAGAGAACAGCATAGAAAATCCAGAAATAAACTGACATATTTCCAGCCAGAGGATTTTCAACAAAGGCACCAAGAACACACACTGAGGAAAGGACACCCTCTTCAATAAATGGTACCGGGAAAATTGGATATCCACATCCAGCAGAATGAAATTGGACCCCTCTCTCACCATATACAGAAATCAACTCAGGATGGGCTAAAGACTTAAATGTAAGACCCCAAACTATAAAACTACCATTAGAAAACATAGGTAAAATAATTCAGGACATTGATCTAGGCAGAGACTTTATAGCTAAGACCTCAAAAGCACAGAAAACAAAAACAGAAATAGACAAATGGGACTATATTAAACTAAGAAGCCTCTACACAGCAAAGGAAACAATCAACAGAATGAAGAGACAACCTGCTGAATGGGAGAAAATACCTGCAATCCATTTGTCTGACAAGGGAGTAATATCCACAATATACAAGAAATTAGAAAAAAAACCTTAGCAGTAAAATACCAAATAATTCAATTAAAAAGTGGGCAAAGGACATGCAAAGGCATTTTTCTAAAGAAGACATACAAATAGATAACAGGTATATGAAAAAATGTTCATCACTACTAATCACCAGGGAAATACCAATCAAAACCATGAGATATCATCTTACCCCAGTTAGAACAGCTACTTTATTAAAAAGAGAAAATAATAACAGATGCTGGTGAGGATGCAGAGAAAAGGGAGCCCTTATACATTGTTGATAGGAATGTAAATCAGTACAGCCACTATAGAAAACAGTATGGAGATTTCTCAAAACACTAAAAACAGTACTACCATACAATCTAGCAATCCCACTACAGGGCATTTATCCAAAGGAAAAGAAATCAGTGTATCAAAGGGATACTTGTACTTGAATGTTTATTGGAGAATTACTCATAATAGCAAAGATATGGAATCAACCTAAGTGTCCATCAATGGAAGAATGGATAAAGAAAATGTGTGATATACATACACAATGAAATACTATTCAGACATAAAAAAGAATGAAATCATGCCATTTGCAGCAACATGGATGGAACTGGAGGTCATTATGTTAAGTGAAATAAACCAGGAACAGAAAGTTAAATGCTGCATGTTCTTACTTATATGCGGAAGGTAGCAAAAAAAGTTGACTCATGGAAGTAGAGAGAAAATTGATAGATACTAGAGGCTGAGAACGGTGTATGGTGGGAGGGGGAGTGAAAAGAGGCTGGTAAATGGGTACAAACATACATTAGATAGAAGGTATAAGTTTCAATGTTTGATAGCAGAGTTAGGTGACTCTCGTTAATAACAATGTATTATATATTTAAAGTAGCTAGAAGAGATAATTTGAAATATTCCCAACTTAGAAATTATAAATTTATAGAAATTATAAAAACTCAAGGTGATGGATACCACAAATACCGTGACTTGATCATTACACATTCTATGCATCTCTTCTCCCTTCTTCCCTGCTTCCTTGTCACACTCTACCCCCAATTTGTGCAAGGAAAGTATTAGTAATTTTTCACTTTTCCTCTACCTGTTTCTTTGCTTCCCTTTGTGAGCTCAGGCACAGGCATTCCACAGGGTGCCTGCTCTCTGGCAGTAGGTAAGATACATTCCTCATCTTCTGAGGGCAGACAGTGACAAAGCCCGGGAGTAATCATATATAGGTGACAAAACTCAATACAGAAAAATTCACATCCGTTAATAGAAAAATGAAATATACATTCTAGGAAATTATTATGATTCATCTTTTAAATTATATTTGAATAAACCACTTTCCAACCATCTGAAACCACATAGACGCAAAGGAAGAAATGCCTTTCACAGCTCTCTAAGCATTTATCTGAGTACAAATATTAGAGAATTCAGTGTGAGTAAGGTTGCCTGCTGAGAACAGGACCTGAAATCCCGGGAGGCATATTAAAAGCCAGTATAAATGATGCAATTCGTGGCAGACAGCCATCTATCTATACGCATACATGCATTATTGTTAATGGAAAACAGAGGTATCAGCAAGAGCTACACTGTTCACATTTCTCCTTTCTTGACATGGAAATCATTTACAATATACAACAACACATAAGCTCAGTACCTTCCAGTAGGTATACAAATATTCCTATGTTATGTACAGTGGTAAAATAAAAATGAAATATAGTATGAAAATCTTGGCTTCATGACTTATCTCACGTATCTCAATCACTCAGCATATTATTTAACACCTACGATGCACCTACCATTATGCAAGATCCTATGGGTAATACAAGGGCAGATAAAGATATAGTTTCTATTCTGAAAGATAGTGACATATTTAAAAGCTGAGACTGAAGAACACAAACACACACACAAAATACAAAATAAGACAGTATATACCTATTTGCTGCATGTTTAAAAATATAAGTGCTACCCAATATCAAAAAGAGATTATTGTGGACTGGAGTAACCGGAGGTAACAATATAAAAAAGAAGAATCTTCAAGTATAAAAATAATTTAACCACAAAGAGAAAAATCAAAAAGGTAGTTCATTTTGGCCAGGGGGAAAAACATGTACAAAATACTGAAAAGGGAATGGCCTCAGAGAGTTTCATACTATTGGCAAAAACCTCAGTTACCTTTGCACCAACCTAATAACTCAAATCTGTATCAAAATTGTAGACTTTTTTGACATATAGAAATGAGTTATTTCCTTAAAATTAATCATAAGTCCTAGGACAGTTCCAGATTGAGTTTATTGTTCAAGAATAATTACTGATAGCACCTCCTTTTACTCAAAAAGTTTCCAATTTGGACTACAAATTTTATAGTCATCTTACTTATAATAAGCTATCTCAGCAGAGAATTATACTACTTGACATCCTTTCATTTAATAATAGTTCTTTTGTTTTGAACATCATTGGCAAGACCATTTGCCAAGATACATCCTTTATTCTGACTTTTATAAAGTATTTCATTTTCTAAATTACCAGAGATACAGCAAATATTGACCCGAATGTTTATGTATCTCTTTAAATTAAGTCCAGAGGCTGCTCTCTTAGGAGATTTCATTTTTAGAATCCAAATGAAACCTGTAACTCAGAGCCCTTCTTAAGGAAATATCCTTTTCAAACTTCAATCAACATCATCATCAAGAAACACTTGTTGGGCATTTACTATATGAAGGACAGTATGCAGGGTACATAGAGTTGGGTGTGGGGAAGGGGAATACAAAAAATATAAAATACAGTCTCTATTTTCCAGTAGTTTATAATCTACTGGTTGCTGTCCATCCATCCATCTACCTACTCACCCATCTATCCATCCACCCATCCACCTACTCATCCATCCAGCCAGCCATCTGCCCACTGATTTACAATCATAAAACATCATATCAATAGGTACCAAATAAGTTATGTAAGCACTACATGCACCTATCAGGGATTGCATTTGGCTACATATAACAGAAACCAGACTATAGTATATTAACGATATAGTGGTTAATTATTTTCACATAGTAAGAGGTCTGGAGAGAGGCATTTCAGGGTGGGGACAAGGACACCAAGATATCATCGACGACTAAGAATCCTTCTGTCTTTCTTAAAATGTCATGCTCATCCTCACAGTAATCTCACCATTGCAAGAAGACCAATCTGCCTCCAGCCTGTCCTCTGCATTTTGGGGAGGAAGAGGAAAAAGGAAGAAACAAAGGAAAGAAGTGGTGCAAAATTTCCCAGAACCCCCCAGCAGATTTTCACTCACATCTCATTGAACAGAACCTTCACAGAAAGTCATCCTTAATTTCAAGGTAGGTTTAGAAAGTAAGTGTCTGGCCTTTCCAGCATCTAAAGAGAAAGTTAAGCTCTTCTGCCTACAAATATCAGACAAAGGAGAATTCCTCAAACATAGCAAGCATATGTTTTTCATATCTGCTCATAAATGAATTAATTCAACAAATATTTTCAGAGCATTACTATGTGCCAGACACTGTTAGGTGCCAGAAATAGATAAAGCAAAGAATCAGACTGGTTTTCATGGAACTTAGCCAGGAATGCAAACATTAAACAAATAATTGTATTCAAGGAGCATTATAAAAGGGAAAACAAAGGATGTTCATGGGAACCCCATTAGAGGTCGGCAAATGCCTTCCTGATGATCTGGCATCTCAGCTAAACCCTGAGAAAAGAGGTATATAATCTCTTAGCAGAAAGAGGTAGCAAAAAGAAGTAGATAATCTCTTAGAAAACAGGAAAAAAAGTGTAAGGTGACTGAAAGAGAGTGAGGCTGGAGGGATAACCAAGGGTGAGAGATCACCCAGACTCTCAGACCACAGAGAAGATTTTGAGCCTTATTCTAAAGAAAACATGAACCTATGACAGATACAATGATCAAATATGCATTCTGACACAACCACCAGGTTGCAGAATAAAGAATGAATTGATTATGGGCAACAGGGAGATGATAGGGGGATGACTGTAGATGTGCAAACAAAGGATGGACTAGCATGGTGGTTGAATGAATTGATAAACATACGGACAGATTCAAGAAATATTTAAGAGGAAGGTGATACTGGAAGAATCAAAGATAATGCCCAGGATGGATGATAATCATAATTACATTATATAAGCCATTCATATGTTTTATTAAATCTATATAAGATACAAATCTCACACATCCCCATCTAATACTCAGAGTAACTCTGTGACAAAGGTAGTATTAGTATTCCCATTTTACAGACTAGAAAACTGAGGCAAAGGGCATTTAAGTAATTTGCCCAAGTCCAAGCTACTAATAACTGGTGCAGCCAGGATTCAAATCCAGGCAATCTGATTCAAAACCCAGCCTCAACACTACCTTAATGCTGCAGAGTGATGATGGGGGTAACATATGCTAAAGTTAGGAACACAAGAGTAGCAGGCAGAACACAAGTAGGAGGAGGATAAGCAGTTCACTTTGGGACACATTAAAGCTTGTGATACAGCCAGGTGAAGATGTTAAAAAAAGAGCTGAAGAGATTAGTCTGGGGCTCACAAGAAAAGTTAGAAGTGCAAGTGGTGATTCAGAAGCCTACCTCAAGAGAGGGTAACTAAAGCTTCAGGGCTGAATAAAAGCAACTGGAAACTGAAGAGAGAATGTAGAATAAAAATGGAAGAGAGCTGTGGACAGGTCCCTGGAAGTCTCCAGTATTTACATAGCAGGAGGAAGTGGAGAGGCCAAAAAAGGACAATAAGAAGCAATAGGTATCATGAAAGGCCACATAAAAAATGAGAATATGATATGAAAGTAAAATAAGAGAGTGTTTTAGATAGAAGGGGTAAAATACTGTGTCAAATGCTATTAAGAAGTCAAGAAAGACAAATAACTAGCATACTTTTTGGATTCAGTAACATGGAAATAAATGATGATCTGAATTAGAACTTTTTGAAATGTTGATGAATGAAACCAAATTACAGTGAACTGAGGGATGTATGGATGTGAGAAAATGAAAGCAGTAAGTCCAGGTAATTTATTCAGTAAGAATGGCATGAAAAGGGGGAGCTAAGAAAGTATCTGGAAGATGCCTCAGTTTAAGTGAAGATTTCGTTGTTTATTTGGAGTCCTGAGGAAATACTGTTGGAAAAGAAGGAGTTTGTAGAGAAAGAAAAGATGAAAATACCTTAAAAAGAGGAAATAATAGGCACTGCCAGATTCCTGGCAGCCAGGGTACTTGTATGAAGAGTGTGGTTAACTGGAGTCATCCACATTAGGAGTTTTTCCAGCTGATACGATGGAAGGATAATGTAAATGGGACTTGAAGATACTGTCAAAGGATGGCTGACATAAAAAACATGGCATCTAAGCTGGATAAGGAAGAAAGTGATAACAGAAAAAGAAAGAGAGAAGGTAGAGGCATCAGTAGACTTCAGGATGCAATGAAACTGATCAAGTTGGACAATGAGAAGCACACAAAGAATGGGATGTCTAAATTAGTGACTTCAAATGTGGAGCCACTTTAGTTGATTAAAATAATTTTCCATCTCACTACATCTTCACTTTAGTTTAAAATGTGGCAAATAACACATGAAGATTTCTTGTTGAGTTCTTCACAATGTTTCTAGGGACAACTTCCCTAACAGTTCTGCCAACTCAACCAACCCTGGTTGAGTTGCTAACACTGGATGGCTTTTTGTACAACTGGGTTTCTTCAGTCCAAGAAGACAAGGCTCAAGATCTGGTGTGCCTTGTCCCTTTAAAATAGGTGCCTCCAATGACAGTCTCTTCACTCTACCATAACTTACCATAGCTGTATTTGTTTGGTTTCTTCAACTAACCTGAATAGTGATATCATACAAAAGAGAAAGATAAAGAATTTGACCAGCTGTGTGAGCATCATTATTTAATCTCTTTGTGTTTGCTTAGCCATCTGTAAAATGGATATAAGAGTTGTGGATCATACCTTAGTCAATGAGTTAATTCATTTTTCTCCAATTTGAAAGCTGTTCCCAGTTATAAACATGTAAATAATATGTAAAGAATCTGAGAAAAATTCAAATTGTCCACTTTTGTGAAGGTGCATTAATTCAAACCTGCAACAAATAAAAATTAACCTATTCTTAAGCTAAAATAACATGATCTGACTTGTTTGTTCAGGCGTTATGGTAAGCGAGGCAGTAAGGAGAAGGGTGGAGGGATGAGGGTCAAGAGAAAAGCTAACTGAAAGACAAGCCAGAGGTGCATTCTTTAAAATAATTTTGCTGCCTCCTTGATGAAGAGCAGCATGGAGTCCAGCATTAGACGGGGTGGCCACCTATTGCCTATTAGGACTGGCTTCAGATACATAGCTAGTAGAAGTTCTCACCAGAGCCTAATTACGCTACTGAATTATCTCGCTTAGACTTCCTGGGGATTTCTTCCAGTGTTAAGTCAGCCTTGCTTAAATAAGCAAACAAAAAACCCACCTCCCCAACCCCTGTCCTATTCGTACTCCTAAAAAAGGCTATGAGTATGAAAATCCCTGGAGCTCAGGTAAAAGGATTTGCTGGAAAGCCAAACTTAACTTTTGACCCTTGAGGTCGACATATTCAAATTCTTGTTTTTTGTCCAACATCTCCCTCCCTTTTCCCTCCTATGTTGTTAATTTTATTATGCCCTTTTAAATCACTGCATATCCTTTCTGCAAAGAAAGGGGATATAATAAATAAAAGTAATAATTAAGTTCTACAGTTATGCTTTCCATAAAATCTCTACTCCACTGAGTGGAACTCCACCGGCTGTGAACTTAACCAAAGCTGGGCTAGACTTTGGTTAAAACACCAATTAAACTGGAATTAATTGTGGGAGAGCTGAGATTAGGATATTTCCTAGACTCAAGAACTTCCTTTGTGAAATTAGTCAATATTTAGATATCCAAGTTAGGTATGAAAGTGACAATATTTATAGGGAGAAACAGTATGCTACTAACCTTAGTTAACAAACATAGGAAAAGGAAAAAGGAAGGTGAGGGAAGTGAAAGGTAACTGAATTCCTACCAAGCAATGAGTAATGTGTGTATCATCCCTGTGAAGCAGCTCTTTCTCCGTCCATTTCACAGATGATGAAACCAAAGCACAGAAAGATTAAGGGGCAAAGTCATAGGATTAGGTATTAGCAGAGCCTGTACTCTTTATACCACATCATACACTGCCTCCCTTCGAATTCATTCTTATAATTCCCACTATATTTATGCCAATAAAAATCATATTTTATTTGTTATAATAATAAGTAACTAATTTTAAGCAAGGGAAATTCAAAGTGGAAAGATGAATAGAAAAAATAATAAGTGGCTGGGCCTGAAACTGCGGATTAAAAAGCTTTGGGAGAAAAAGAATCTTAAAAAGACAAAGCAGAAAAAAATGTTCCTTATTTTGGTAACCATGTTGCTACAGCAATATCATAATTATACACGAAGGGCTTTCAAAGTTATGCTGGTAATAAAAGATATACACATATACATAGGTCTATCAATATTGTTAAATAAGTATCAATCTCCATAAACTTGCCAGTTTTAGTAACAAGGAAACCCAGGTAAACATTATTTATACTGATAGTAAAAACACCTGTCAACTTCTATTTACTGTTTGCACATGTTCATGGAGAGAACAAATAAAAGAAAATAGTATGTTCTATACCTAAGGACTTTGGTCTGGAGCACAATCTAGTGTTGGTGTGGGAGAAAAATGAAAAGATAATAAAAAGATTAGCTGATCTTAGATCTACATGTTATAAATAAGCTTGTTTAGGTTCCTCAAAGTTCAAGTAATGCATAGTACAAACATCAATGTAATAAATTCATACCTACACATCTAGACAAAAAAAGTGATATGAACTTCTAGATTTATTTTTTAATGGCCCTGTGTCTACTGGAGCCATTTTTCAATGGCCCAAAAATGAATGTTTTTCCACAATGGTACTCAACGTTTTTTCCCTGCCTTTCCCATTTCCCTATGCCCGAGCAGACTTCCATCAGTAACAGTCCTCATTTTACTGTAGGAATTCTTACCACGCCCCAAAATGGGCAAATCAGAATCTCAAGAGAGATGTGAGGGATTGAAAAGGCCCCAGAGATTGAAAATAGTTCCCTAGGAAGTAGGCCCCACCCCATAAGAACTACAGTTCTGCATCAGTTATTCGTTCTATCAAATCTTGATTATTCAAAATTAAGTTGTCCCAATCATTTTTAGCATAAGTGCCCCTTACACTACTTCCATAAACACCAAAAAGTGCTGCAAAAGTACAAAAAGCAGAAGCCTGGATGAGACATGTATAAAAGATAAGACCTTTTACAAAGGGAGTTGTTGATGTATTTATTTTCTCAAGATACTATTTTTCTTCCTCTCAATGAATGAAATTAAGAATACACATTATACTCTGGAGAAAAATCTAATGGCCCAGTGAGGCAGGCCCTGATAGTTCTGTTTCCTTTTCTTCCTTACAACAGTACCTGATAATTGTTTCAGGGAGCAACAAGCCAACACCCTGCAGCCAATGCCTCAGACTCCTCTGCAGTCATGACCAATAGCACATAAGGTGAAACTTTCTGAAAAAGTTTTTGATCTCCTAATATAAGCATTTCCCCTGACTGCTTCCCCCTTCATATTCCTGCCTAGAAATTAAACATGATATCTGGTGATACAGAAGCCATCATGAAATCATAAGACCAGTATGAGGCTAAAAGCCTACTTACTGAGGAAGACAGAATGAGAGATAGAAAGGGATTGAGTTCCTGGTGACATCACTAAGCTGCCCATACCCTTTGTTCTTCCTTCAAGAAATAAACCTTTGTCCATTTAAGCTACTTACTATAGATTGTATTCCTAACTGATCCAGCCAGCCTAGGTTGGAGGTAGGTAGGTTTAGCAGGGAAGGAAAATGACTAACAAAAGCTGCCTTGTTTGCCCCATCACCCTCGACTCCAGCCAGGTACACTTATTTCCTCCAATTCTCTCCATTTGTAAATTCAGACATACTCTCTGCATTAATTTGGTCTCAAACTGTAGACTCAGTCCGGCTCTCTGGACCTATGGTACCTACCTTAGGTAGCCCTATCCTTGGGCTGACTGCTCTAAACTGACTTATCTGGCTCACCTAACATGAGATAATTGCCAACCAAACTCTTAAGTGCTGTCCCTCATAAACAAGCCTACATTACTGTGGATTAACTCTCCATATGACAGTCTCAATTTGGCATAAGCGGAGGAGAAACTGAAGAGGAAATGTTTAACAGCCACTTAGAGATGCATTTTATTGTGTAACTACTGACTTCTGTAATCTACTGATATTTGTGAGAATTTAACCAATTACCTTCTTTAGAAATATTCTAAGTTACTCAAAACAATATTTAATTTGACTAAAAAACCAACCCAAGATTTCCACCAAGATGGAGTAGTCCCATTGTTCCCAAATCCTCCTTACAACTGAAACACCCCGAACATAACATAAGCAGCATAGAAAGACTCTGAAAAGTGGAAAGAAGGCAGATGGCCTAGGGACCTTTGCACTTGATAAATACCAAGGCAATAAAATCCCTGAGTTTTCTTATTGACTCTCATATATCCCAGACAAGGTGCTGTCGAAGTCTCCAACCCAGAACCACCAACAGCCATAGATAAAAAAGAGCTCCAAGAAAAATTTAATCCACCTAGCTGAGTAGAGGAAGGGCGACTGAATGACAGAAAGTATTCTTGGCAGTACTTGCCATACTCCAGCCAAACACCAACAGTATAGATCAGTGGTTGCTAAGTGTTAATGGGGAAGGAGGATGTATAGGCAGAACACAGAGTATTTTTAGGGTAGTGAAACTGTTCTGTATGAATGAAACTATTCTGTATGAATGAAACTATTCTGTATTCTGCAATGGTGGATAATGTCTTTATACATTTGTCAAACCCCTTAGAATGTATAATACCAAGAGTAAAACGTAATGTAAACTGTATATTTGGGGTGATGATGATGTGTCAATGTAGCTTTATCAACTATAAAAAAATGTATCATTGTGGTGTGAAGAGGAGGCTGTGTGAGTGTGGGGACTGTGTTATATGAAAACTTTCTGATCCACTCAATTTTGCTGTGAACTTAAAACTGCTCCAAAAAATAAAGTTTATTAATTTGTTAAAAAGTCAGTATAAAACGTTTGTGAAGTGTAAAGATACAAACTATAATTTTTTAAATCCATGTTAGAAAAATTTAAGGTCAAGAAGGATATTCTATATCAGCAAAACATATAAAATCTAAAAAGATGGTTTTATATACCCCCATGAACTTAATTTTGACATAGACAGAAACTAACAAATCCATATTCATTTTGAAGGACTTCAATATTCCCTTATGATTTTTCAAATGAAATTGACAAAACTAAGTAAAAATATATGTAATTTGAATACTGCAATTAACCAGTGTAATTTAACGGATCTATTAGAAAGTTCTATCCATTAAAAGGAGACTATGTACCCTTTTGAGTAACTACAGAATATTTCCAAAACTTATTGTTTATTAAACTCTTAATACGTTCTCCCAAATAGGTTATATTCTCTTCAATCTGGAATAAAAATAGACATAGATAAAAGGATAGCCAAAAAACAACCTATCCATTTAGAAATTTAAAAACACTCCTTCAAGTATTTCTTGGATTAAAAAGGAAATAAAAACTAAACTTCATCTTATTTAGAAGTAAATGAAAATAAAATACTATTATCAAAAAGTTTGTTGTTGCCAAAGATTGTTGCCACAGGAAAACTTAATAGCTTTAAATTTATTTATTAGAAAAAGAGACTGAAAATAAATTAACCAAAGATTTCAACTCAAGTAAGTAGAAAGAAAATTAAACATTAAAGAAAGGATAGAAAACAGATTTTTTTTTTTTTTTTGAGACAGGGTCTCGCTGTGCCACCCAGGCTGGAGTGTAGTGGCATGATTCTCAGCTCACTGCAGCCTCCACCTCCCAGGTTCAAGCAATTCTCCCACCTCAGCCTCCCAAGTAGCGGGGGTTACAGATGTCTTCCACCACACCCAGCTAATTTTTGTATTTTTAGTAGAGAACAGGGTTTCACCATGTTGGCCAGGCTGGTCTCAAACTCCTGACCTCAGGTGATCTGCCTGTCTCGGCCTCCCAAAGTGCTGGGATTACAAGTGTGAGCCACTGTGCCTGGCCTGATAAATATAAATTTTAAAAAGGAACATATTTGATTAATTTAAACAAAAATATGGTTCTTTAAAAAGGCCAAAATAGACAAATTTTCCTAGGAAAAAAGCTCTCTCTCCCTCTGCCCTTCCCTTTCTTTCTTGTCTCTTTCTTGTCTCTTTCTCAATCAAACACAAAAAAGCTACCCAAGGAAAGAGAAATGGAGTCATAACAGATACAGAGGAAAGCTTCTAAATAAGAGGATACTATATAATACTAAACATCAAGAAATTTGAAATGCCAAGTGAAATGCTTGATTTTCCAGGAAAACATTTCCAAAACTGACTCAAAAAGAGGTAAAAATCCATAAGTAAACCAATAATTACAGAGGAAACATAATAGGTCATCAAAATTCAACCAACCCTCCCCTACAAAATACATTTTTAATGAAGATCTACCAAAGCTTCAAAGAACAAAAAAATTCATGTGCTATTCAAGATGTCTGGTGCACACCAAAGCCGAAAGCCTTCTTAATTTATTAGAAAAGATAAGTATAACCTAGTCTGTATGCCACAAGAAAAGAAAACTATAGGCCAACCTCACCTGTGAACACAGACGCAAATAGCTATGTAAAATATTAGCAGCATTATTTCAAAAGAACAATGCTCTTCATAAACTATTTCACATATCACCATTAGCATGGGCAATTTTGTTAGTGTTACAGAAACAAAACACTTTTATTTTAATAAAGAAATTATCTCAAATCCAAAACTTCTTGAGTGTCAGCATGATTTTCAAAGGAAACACTCATTAGTGCATTTCGCATTTTGGATTTTCAGATTAGATGCTCAACTGGTATGTATTTTGAAAATATTCCAAAATCCAAAACACTTCTGGACCAAAGTACTTTTATCCAATGCTTTTATCCAAAGATAAAAGTTACTCAACCTGTAGCTATATACTTATTTTTAAAATCTTCTATTTATGGCAAGTGATAAGTGTTTTTCCACTTACTATATGCATAGAAATACATATATTTAAGGGATAATTCACAGAAAAATAGAATAGTGCAAAGTACTTATAGCAGTGGCAAGAATCATGAAGAAGGCAAGCAAATACATGCGACTTTGGGAACCCTGAAATACATAACATGACCAAAATGGCTTTCTATCAAAAATGTAAGTTTAGCTTCATATTAGAAAATCCATTAGTATGATTTACTATATTAACAGATTAAAGGAAAACAAATCATATGATCATCTCAATAGAAGAGAGAAAAGCATTTATTAAAATTCAATAGTCACATGATTTTAAATAAACTTAAAGAACTAGAAATAAAAGGAGGAATTCCTTAAATTGATAAAAGGTATCTTTAAGAAACCTATAGCAGATGTCCTTTTTAAAACAGAAACATCCTAGGCAGGATTGCATTACATTAGAAATAAATATAAAGATGCATTCTACAAGTTTATTATTCAACACTGTTCTACAGGTCCAATCTAATTTAATAAGACAAGAAAAAGGAGGAAAAGGGTATAACTATTGGAAATAAAAAGATGACAGGCACTATTTGCATATGATGTGACTGTTTTACATGTATGTGTGTGTTATAAACATATATGACAAATATTCAAGAAAATTAAAAAATTCAAACAACTAATAAAAGAATTCAATGAGGAAGCTCACTATGGAAATAAATAGCATTCAAAAAAATGTAATAAAAAGACATCTTTCCCAAAAGCAACAAAAATATGTCCAAGGATTAAACTAATACACAATGTATTTAAAAATTATAAAATTGTATTGAAGGATTTAAAGAACATCTGAATAAATGGGGAATCCATGTTCCAGGATAAGAAGCCTTAAGATTATAAAGATGTCAATTATCCAGATAATATAACTGCTCTAGAAAGTAAATGCAATCCCAGTCTAAATCATAACACAGCATGTTTTATGGAATTGGACAAGCTGATTCTAGAGTTCGTCCAGAAAAGAAAATATACTAAAAAGCCAGGGTAACCTGAAAGGCAAACCAAACACTTGTCATACAAAATGTCAAAAACATATTATAAAGCTAAAGTAGTTAAGTGTGGCCCTGACTCAATGATAGACAATAAATCAATAACACAAAACAGAGCATCCAGAAATATGCTAGAAGAAAAATTAATAGGTGGCATTTCGAGTCAAGGGAGAGAGGATGAAGAATTTAATAACTGATATTGGGCCAACAGCCAGACATCTGAGAAACAACAAACATGAAACTGGAAATCTACCTCAAATTATATACAAAATTAATACTAAATAGATTAAAAAGCTAATTCTAATACTATAAGTTTTAAACACATGTTGTTGTTTCTCCTTGCGTGAGTCTATTCCCTCTTCTTCTGATAACAGTACTCTAACTTCTCTTTAGTGACTACCTTTGCTTTCTTTGTATGAAGTCTTCAAAGAACTATCAATCAAGGCTCCCCCTTTCATCAGGCTAAGGGGGTGGAATTGGAGGGTGGTCACATAAAAGAAATAAAGCCAGTGAGACTCTTCTGAGATTTGAATCTTGAAGGGAATGATGCAAGGAAAAAAAAGTTGAGTGAATTTACCCCAGATTTCCCAGATCCCTGAACAAGCTCTGTTTCTAGTCCATTTCCAAGGCCAGGGTTCTTGAGTTTTTCCTTTCTTCCAATGAGCTATCACCTCATACTCTTCCAATAAATTCTCTTTTGTGTTTAGGTTAGTGTCAGATAAGTTTCCATTGTTTGCAACTAAAAGAACTTGACACAAAACTCTTAACCAACCAGAATCTGGCACAGGACATTATTAAAATTTTAAAAACATACAGCAAAAAAATACAATGAAGTGAAAGGACAAGCAACCATGAGAAAATATTAACAACATATATAAACACAGTATAATGCCAATATTATATTAAAAGCGCCTACAAATAAACAAAAATAAGCAAATAACCCAATAACATGGTCAATATATGTATATAGGTAATCAATATAAATGTCTAATACACAAACAAATGTTCAGCTTCGTTGGCAAAAAACAAATACTAATTCAATAACCATGAGGTAACATTTTTCACTCAAGAGATTGAAAAAAATTAAGACAACCCCAATATTAACAAAATGTAGGAAAGTGGTCACTTCATCAACTATTGGCCAAATGTAAGTTAATGCTATTTTCTCAAAGGACTACTTGGTATAATACCCATCAAAATTTTAAAATGGCATTTGCTTTCTTTCAGTAGTTTCACTTCTAGAAATTTATCCTTTGTAACAACATATGTTCACAAGAACATAAATACAAATACTACATGTAATAACAAAAATTGGAAATAGTATAAATGTTGAAAAGAAAATTGATTAAGTAAATTATAGCATATTCTTGGTAACAAAAATGTTGGTGCAGTTAAGAACAAGGTAGATCTACATACATTAACATGGAACAATTTCCAATATATATAGTTAAGTGGCAAATGTCAGCAGCACAACAATATGTTTGATATACTGCTAATGTTAAAACTAGTCTATTAAAAGATAAAGATATAAACTACATATATTAAGAAAATAAGGCTGGGCGCAGTGGCTCATGCTTATAATCCCAGCACTTTGGGAGGCCAAGGCAGGCAGATTACTTGAGCCCAGGAGTTCGAGACCAACATGGGCAACATAGCAAAACAGCATCGCTAGAAAAAAAAAAAAACTACAAAATACAAAAATTAGCCAGGCATGGTGGTGTGCACCTGTGGTCCCAGCTACTCGGGAGGCTAAGGTGACAGGATAGCTTGAGTCTAGAAAGTCAAGGCTGCAGTGAGCCGTGATAGTGCCATTTCACACCAGCCTGGGCAACAGAGAAAGACCCTGTCTCAAAAAAAAAAAAAAAAAAAAAGAAACAAAGAAAGAAAAGAGAAAAGAAAATACATTTGTAATAAAGGTAAAGGTACAATAAAGGATCTAGCAAGACATACACCAAATCATTAAAAGTGATTTTTGGCTGTGCACAGTGGCTCACGCCTGTAATGCCAACACTTTGGGAGGCCCAGGTGGGCAGATCACCTGAGGTCAGGAGTTTGAGACCAGCCTGGCCAACATGGTGAAACCCTGTCTCTACTAAAAATATCAAAAAATTAGCCGTGCATGGTGGTGTGTACCTGTAATCCCAGCTACTTGGGAGACTGATGCAGGAAAATCGCTTGAACCTGGAAGGCAGAGGCTGCAGTGAGCTGAGATCACGACACTGCACTCCAGCCTTGGTGACAGAGCAAGACTCTGTCTCAAAAAAAAAAAAAAAAAAAGTGATTTTTACCTCCAGTAAGAATACAATCAGTACAATCAGCAGGGTACCAGTAAGAATACAATCAGTACAATCAGCAGGGTACCAGTAATAGTATAATCAGCAGGGTACAAAGACTTTCTTGCCTTATTATTTATTCTCTATACTTCTTTTACTTCATGTGTTTATGTCTTACATGTATAATACATTTTATTAAAGAAAGTAAGGTGTGAATACACCAAACAAAAGAATCCCTGACAGGTAAAACCCCTCCAAATTAAAAATTGTAAACAATACTTCAAATTTTTAAGCTTTTCCATGAAAATATCATAAAATACTTTATTATTCAGATGTGAAATTAAAGAAACTATAACAACTTTTTTTGGTAAAAAACTAAGAAATATCTGGCTCAACTGGCATTTAATGCAAATATATATTTTTATATAAAATTTTATAATAAAATTTAATAAAAGCATTTAATCCAAAGAGACTTAAGCAAGTTTCCACTACATAGACATGTTATTCATTAAATTTATTCATTAAATTCATTAACTCAAGGTCTCTTAACATTAACTGTCAATACTTTAAATCAAGAAATTTTCATTCATAGGAAAAACTATAAAACACCAGCAAAAACTCTCCTGTGTAGGCTCACTGAAGTGTCTTTAGGCAGACTAGATTGCTGATTAGATTCTACAAAATTAGAAACCCATTCTTTAATTTATTTCCAATTCCAATAATTTAAAATCACACACTAATTTGAATGTCTTGGCATCTTTTTCAAAACATGAAAGCCTTATTCTACAAATCTAAAAATCCCAAAGCCATTTAAAAATAAATGTATGAAAAACCATCAAAATTAATCTGATTTTTGATAGATTAATTTTCCTAATAATAAAACGTAAGATATATACCTGGGAAAAAAATGTGAATGTCTCAGCTGGTGGTTACTAAATTAATTGGTTTCTAATTTTTCAGATAGTAAATGTATGCCTCAAAAGAAAGCAAACTATAATAATTATATTTAGTAATTATTAATATAATTAAGAAACAAACAAATGTATTAAAGTATAAACTATACCTGATGTAGAGAAATTTTAGAAAAACATTCAAAGTGTATTTATTTCCTGTAGCTGTCATTCAACTAAATAAATGATAGAAAAGAAAAACATACTCAACCTTTCTGTTTTAGATTTGTTATCAATTTTGTACTGTTCAAGTTCTTGGCGAAGAGAATGCAGTTTTTCTTGAAGTCTCTTTTCACGATCTACACTTCCTTGATAAAATTTCATCTCTTTTTCCATTGCTTTCACTTTTTCTTCCATAGCCTTAAATTCATGAAGAATTAGATAGCTGACTCCACAGTACTTACAAACTTTTTCTTCAGGCAACATCTAGGAAACAGAACATACACTTACTAAATATTTTTTAATTCTGAAAAATAAAAGTTCAACTGAAGATATTGTAGCCATGCTGGTTGAATGAAGTAAATATATAGTATACTATGCCTTGGAGCAATAATTACAACATTGCTCACACTTGTATAAAAAATTTTAAACTGGCATATTCAGTCTGACACAAAATCTTGGGATTAGAAAAAGATCTTTCAGAACAATTGTTTCTCCATGGTATCTCTAAGAAAGATTTACTCTTGAAATATTTTCCATAAAATAAAACCAAAAATAGTGAAAAATTTATAATCTTTATAATTCTGGTTTTAAGATGAATTTTCCACGAAGTGGGAGGAAATCACTGTTCTTTAATTGCAAACTGCTCTGTTCTCCTGGCTTTTTCAGATCTTAATTTCCTCATCTGTAAAATTATGACATTACACCAAATGAATTCTGTTTCTGTTCAGTTTCAGCATTTTATGATTTTTACAGAAATTTAACATTCTGTCATAAATCTACAAATAGGAAAAATACTTTGAACCTAATCTCTTCTCCCCAAGTCAGTTCTTAGTAGGTACGGTTATACCCATTTTACAGATTTTTTTAAAAAAAACTGAGACTACTGAAGTTAAATAACCAGCTGATTTGTGGAGAAGCTGGGATTAAAACTCAGGTCTATTTAAAACCAGCACCTGTGCCTTTAACCATCTGTATTATATTTATCTATCACATGTATATTGGATAGATCCTCTTCCTTCCTTCAGATAAAGTGTTGTGTGACTTTTGGCCAGCATAGGTCCAGTGAAAAATGAAATTTTAGCCAAGTCAGAAGGGAGATAGTTCTTTTTTCTGTTTCAGGTATAAATATTTCTCAGTAGCCTCTGCTTGTTTTCCTATTCATAAAGGATAAGAGATGGCTTCATAAAATGCTTGCTCCAGGGCACTACATTTGAAATTAACTCTTGGATTATCCAAGATTTACTCTTAAAGTAACCTCCCTTGAAACTATAGAAACTGTTCCTGTAGCTAATAGTAATGCCACCATATCTGCCTACCAATGTCATTACACAAATGTTAACTGGAAGAAAAAAATAACAATTTTTATAAAGTAAAATTTGGCTCCTTTAAACTTTAATAGTAAAAATTTTAAATTAAAAACCATAATACAGTATTGTGGGATATAAATTAATGACTATATCAACTATCTAATTGCCACTATATAAAATGTATAGATTTATAAAAGTAATCATAAAGATAATCTGGTTCAAGCTCTAGATGGATTCAATTCCGTTAATCTACTTCAACCTAAATATGTTGTTGCCTATTCTTTATTTTAACATCCCAAATGACGGGAAACTACTTTCTAAAGCATTCTGTTCCATCTTCTGCCAGTTGTGTCTCTCAGGAAATCCTTTCTTAGGCTCATCACAAATCTGCCTCCCTGAAGTGTGCACCAGTTCCAGTCCTCTTAGAAACCATGTGGGACATCCCCAGTCCCCTTTCACATGAAGGTATTTCTAATATTGGAAGACAGCTATCAGGAACACTCCATGTCTTCTCTTCTCTGGGTCAACACTTACAATTCCTTCAGCTGAATTTCTTCCTCATTCTAGATTTCTCGAAATTTTTTCCAGTGTTCTACATGTGTTTCAAAGCATGGTGCCCAAAATGCAATAGTTTAGTGTCGCTGGTCTCACTAAAACAGCATAAGAGAAGACTAAAACTTCTCTCATTCTAGTATCTCATTACTAATATCATTGTAATACATTCTAATGCAACCTTAGATCTCATTGGTTTTTAATATTTTAGCAATTATATTTTGCTTTTATATACTATAACTGGCTTTATGTTAAATAAAACCCCTGATTTTTAAAATACTGCAGTGCAAACCAATGTCTCATTACACTGAATATACCAATTATTTCCTTTCTATCTATGTTTCCGTTTTAGAGAATCCACTTTCCGCAGCCCTGGCTGCTATGTTTGGCAATGTGACTAAGACTCCCTCCACCCATCTACCCTAGCCATGGCTGACTGGTGAACCAGGATTGGACATCAGACCCAGAAGAACCAAGCCCAAGCTGGTATGAGCCAACTGGGCCTGTAATTGTTGAAGATTCAGGCACTTAGGTCACCTTTGGCACAGCCATAAGACAGAAACTATCATGCACAAGATACAAAGTAACTAACATAACTAAAATTCTGAGACATAAATGAGTAGATACAGAGACAGAAGCTGAGATGAGGACACTGTAGCTCCAGAAAGAGAGAGAAAATAAGGAACCAGCCACTGTCTTATACCCCAAACTCTTCCAGTTCCTCACTTCAGTCCCTCTTGAGTCGTGGCTGCCCTACTTGCCATTTGGAATTCATGCCCAATCTTCCTCTACTATTTTCTCTTTTCTCCCTTAAGCTCCATATTCCTTGCAACCAATACTTCCCATTCTATTATGTGAGCATTTGGCTTTTCAGAGCCAAGTACAGAACTACAGATGTAAATGTAAATATATACAAATACATAAAATATATAAAAATATATATCTTATATTATCTTAGACTCACATATATTTGCGTATATAACATAGATATTTGCATTTCTCTGATGGCCAGTGATGATGAGCATTTTTTCATGTGTTTTTTGCCTGCATAAATGTCTTCTTTTGAGAAGTGTCTGTTCATATCCTTCACCCACTTTTTGATGGGGTTGTTTTTTTCTTGTAAATTTGTTTGAGTTCATTGTAGATTCTGGATATTAGCCCTTTGTCAGATGAGTAGTTGCTAAAGTTTTCTCCCATTCTGTAGGTTGCCTGCTCACTGTGATGGTGGTTTCTTTTGCTGTGCAGGTCTTTAGTTTAATTAGATCCCATTTGTCAATTTTGGCTTTTGTTGCCATTGTTTTTGGTGTTTTAGACATGAAGTCCTTGCCCATGCCTATGTCCTGAATGGTATTACCTAGGTTTTCTTCTAGGGTTTTTATGGTTTTAGGTCTAACATGTAAGTCTTTAATCCATCTTGAATTAATTTTTGTATAAGGTGCAAGGAAGGGATCCAGTTTCAGCTTTCTACATATGGCTAGCCAGTTTTCCCAGCACCATTTATTAAATAGGGAATCCTTTCCCCATTGCTTGTTTTTCTCAGGTTTGTCAAAGATCAGATAGTTGTAGATATGTGGCATTATTTCTGAGGGCTCTGTTCTGTTCAATTGGTCTATATCTCTGTTTTGGTACCAGTACCATGCTGTTTTGGTTACTGTAGCCTTGTAGTATAGTTTGAAGTCAAGTAGTGTGATGCCTCCAGCTTTGTTCTTTTGGCTTAGGATTGACTTGGCAATGTGGGCTCTTTTTTGGTTCCATATGAACTTTAAAGTAGTTTTTTCCAATTCTGTGAAGAAAGTCATTGGTAGCTTGATGGGGATGACATTGAATCTATAAATTACCTTGGGCAGTATGGCCATTTTCACGATATTGATTCTTCCTACCCATGAGCATGGAATGTTCTTCCTTTTGTTTGTATCCTCTTTTATTTCATTGAGCAGTGGTTTGTAGTTCTCCTTGAAGAGGTCCTTCACATCCCTTGTAAGTTGGATTCCTAGGTATTTTATTCTCTTTGAAGCAACTGTGAATGGGAGTTCACTCATGATTTGGGTCTCTGTTTGTCTGTTATTGGTGTATAAGAATGCTTGTGATTTTTGCACATTGATTTTGTATCCTGAGACTTTGCTGAACTTGCTTATCAGCTTAAGGAGATTTTGGGCTGAGACGATGGGGTTTTCTAGATATACAATCATGTCATCTGCAAACAGGGACAATTTGATTTCCTCTTTTCCTAACTGAATGCACATATACCCTAAAACTTAAAGTATAACAATAAAAAATAAATAACATAGATATATATGTCTTAGACATAGTTATTGCCTTTGATTATTACCTTAGTTATTGCCATTGGTATCCAGGAAATTCTAAGCATTATGTCTTTTGCAAAGTTGATCCTTATAAGTCATTTTATGTATCTCACTCTCTGATTTTAAAATGCTGAATTGACTAACTTGAGGACAGAACTCCACAGCATGTCATATCACATTGGTTGATACTGTTCTATTATTCATCACATTTCAGGTACAACTCTTAATCTGATCATTAAATTATCCAATTATCTTTGTCACCAGCCTATATTTATTTTATATACTGTCTTCAGGAATATTATGACAAACTTTGTCAAATGTTTTCATAAAGTCCATATATTCTATGCCTAATATGGTTCCTGGATCTAGTAATCCTACATAAAATGAAATGGCAAAGCCTACATGCTTGCTCTCAGTGAACATAAAATTGGCCCAAGGGTTATTGTTTTGTCTAATATATCCTCACAAATCACCCTTTCATAATATATTCTAAATCTTGTCCGGGATTGAAATTAAGTTCATTGGTTGTAATTTATGGACACTGTATACATGAAATGGCATTTGCGCATTATCCTATTACTCTCTGTATGTCTTCAAACATAACCAAGAGTGGCTCCGCAATCCTATTCAAAGACACTATCAGCCCTCAGAAATATAATTCATCCATGTCAATAAATCTGAACTAATTAGTAACAGATGGATATTTTCTTAAAATTTTTGCCCATCTTGCATTTTAGTTTCTTCTTCTCAATTTGAAAATTGTTGCTTACTGTAAGTCACTTTCATCATAAATCCTTGCCTATTAATTGCAGTTCTTGCCCTGCTCCTAGCAAAGTGTCCTATCCTTATTCTAAAGAAAACTCTTGATGGGTGGAGTAGATTTGCAGCCTGATGAATAAAACAGAAATGCTATAAACTTCACATTGTGAAAGCTATTAGAATGTTATTTCATCATAGCAGTCAAGGGAGAAAAGGCTGAAATGTATTTTATGTGAAGCAATACATTTTAGAGAATAGGTTTTCTAGAAGTTCAGGAAGGAAAGAGAAAACATGATATTCATTATGATGTAGAAAACAAGACAATGTGATTTTAAAATTATAGGTCCACAAAAGTGGTCTTCTGACTTTACCTGAATCATTAAGTGAGCAATGTTAAATAAATACATTGCACAAAATTTTTCAATGCTATTAAATTGTAAATAATGTTCTGTAAGCAAAACTGCTATAAAAAATGTAATAACCCTTTCAAATTATTAGTGTCTATATGAGCTAATTACTTAGGGCATTTTTGTGAAACTTGAGAAGATATAAAATACTGTAATTATGTTCCCAAATGAAGTAAGTTATCTGCTTTTTGTGAAATATAATTTGTGCTTCATTCTTATAACTTGGTATTATATCATCCTCTCGTTTTGAAAGTAAAATAATGACATGCTGTCATTCTTGACAAAAGGTCTATCATTAACAGGATGTTCTGGTGTTCTACAAGATGCACTTTGGAGGAGACATTAACAAATGCAGTATATTAAACAAATGTAGAACCATTTGAAAATAAACTATGAAACAAACTTCTCAAATGCAGTGTTCATACTTTTAAAATTATAGTTATTTAATACAAAAATAATGTAAATGTTTTAAAAAGGTTAAATTAGGCTTCAGATCCTTTCCAGAGCTCCTGTCTGTGCTTCAACTAGAAAAACTACTTAGTATCTTCCTGCCGCCCAA
Source organism: Pongo pygmaeus (assembly GCF_028885625.2). Lineage (NCBI taxonomy): Eukaryota > Metazoa > Chordata > Mammalia > Primates > Hominidae > Pongo > Pongo pygmaeus. The sequence continues at coordinate 165,767,987 of NC_085930.1, read as the reverse complement.
TTGTGGCATTCTCTATTTCAAAATTGTGCCTCTTGGCCAAGCATGGTAGCTTACACCTGTAATCCCAGCACTTTGGGAGGCCAAGGTAGGTGGATTTCTTGGGCCCAGGACAAGCCTGGACAACATGGTGAGACCTTATTTCTACAAAAAATTTTTAAAAAATTAGCCAGGTGTGGTGGTGTGTGCCGGCAGTCCCAGATACTTGGAGGCTGAGGTGGGAGGGTTGCTTGAGCCCAGGAGGCAGAGGCTGCAGTGAGCTGAGATGGTGCTGCTGCACTCCAGCCTGGGCAAAAGAGCAAGACCTTGTTTCAAATAAATAAATAAATACATACATACATACATACATACATACATACATACAATTGTGCCTCCTTCTCCCACCCATATGATGCTTTTTGTGCTTAGACAAGGAGGAAATAAACTATTCTTTGTAGATAAGAGTGATAGCAGTATGAAATATTAATCCTTCTAAGAGGTTTTCCATTCAATAAGATGCCTTTACTCAAACCAATGAGTATTTAGTAAATTTCATTCAGATTAGGAGAAAGTTTTTGAGATAGCGCAATATATACTTCAAGCTCATTAGTCAAACAGACCACCTGACTACTTCATAAAGCCATTAGGACCCTTCCTCATCATTAAGTTAACCTGCTTATTTACCAATTTAAAAATCAATTTAGTAAAGGGCACTTACAAAAAAAACCCCACAGCTTTATTATAATTAGTACTAAAAGACTCAGTGTTTTTCCCCCTAAGGTTGGGAAAATGGCAAGGATATCCACCCTCACTGCACTTCTTCAATATAGTGCTAGAATATCTAGCCAGAGCAACAATGCAAGAAGGGGAAATAAAAGGCATACATATTAGAAGGAAAAAATAAAACTCTCCCTAATTGAGATGGCATAATTGTCTACATAGAAAATCCCAAGAAATCGACAATAAAACTAGAACTAGTAAGTTCAGCAAGGTTGTATGTTTCAAGATACAAACAGAACAATCAACTGCATTTCTATATATACCCAGTGAGCACCTGAACACCGAAATTGAAAATACAATACATATATATCTATATATTTACAACTGCTCCAAAAAATTACTCAGGTGTAGATATAACAAAATATGTACAAGATTTGTATGCTGAAAACTACAAAATGCTGATGAAATATACTGAAGATCTAAATAAACGGAGAGAGATACTATGTTTATGTTTGGAAGACTGAAAATAGTAAAGATATCAATTCTCCCTAAATCGGTATAATCCAATTTCTATCAAAATCTCAGCAAGATATTTTATATATAGAAAGAGTTATTCTCAAATTTGTATGTAAAGCCAAAGGAATTAGAATAGCTAAAATAATGATGAAAAAGAAGAATAAAGTGGGGGGAATCACTACCTGATTTCAAGACACACTGTATTGCTATAGTAATCAAGATTGTATGATATTGGCAGAAGGAAGGACACATAGATCAATGGAACAGAACAGAAAATGACCTCCATAAATATGCCAAACTGATTTTTGACAAAGGTACAAAAGCAGTTCAATGAAAGAAAGATAGCCTTTTCAACAAATGGTGCTGGTACAATTGGATATCCATACATTTTTTTTTTTAAAAAGGAACCTCAGCCTAAACCTCACATATTCTACAAGTAGGGACAAAAATATAAAATATAAAAGTAGAAAAAATTAGAAGAAATATTTTTAGGAAAATAATAGGAGAAAATCTTCAGGATCTAAACTGGAAAAGACCTCATATTTAATACCAAAAGCATGATTCATAAATGGAAAATCTGATAACCTGAATTTCATCAAATTTAAAAACTTCTGATCTGCAAAAGACCTTGCAAAGAGTATAAAAAGACAAGCTACAGACCAGGAGAAAATATTTGAAAACCACCTATCTTACTAGTACCTAGATTATATAAAGAATTTCCAAAATTCAGCAGAAAAAAAAAGTCTAATTAGAAAATGAACAAAAAGACTTGAAGAGACCTTTCACATAAGAGGATATTCAGATGCCAAATAAGCACATGAAAAGATATTCAACATCATTTCATTAGCCATTAGGAAAATGCAAATTAAAACCACAGTGAGATATCACTCACTACACATCACTGACAACATCAAATGCTGGTAAAGATGTAGAGAAACTGGATCACTCATATACTGCAGGTAAAAAATGTAAAATGGTATACCCACTCTGGAAAACAGTTTAGTAGTGTCTTAAAAAAAACAAAACAACAAAAAAAAAAACCTGTAGTTACTATATAACATAGCAATTGAACTCTTGGCCATTTATCCCAGGAAAATGAAAATGTATGTTCACATACATGAATGTTTATAGCAGCTTTATATGTAAAGCAGCTGAAAACTGGAAAAAAACCTAGATTCCCTTCAATGGGTAGGTAAATGGTTAAACAAACTGGTACATTCATACCATGGAATACTACTCAGCAATAAAAAGGAATAAACTATTGATACACACAACCTAATGAAACTTCAGAAAATTACAGATTGAAAAAAGCTAATCCCAAAAGATTACACACTACATGATTCCATTTATATAACATTCCTGACATAAAATTATTGGAGACCAGACCAATGGTTGCCAGGGCCATGGACTGGGAGTAGGGAAGAGACTGGGGAAGTTAAGGTGAATGTGGTGATAAAAGGACAACATGAGGAATCCTTGTTGTGATGAAAGCGTTCTGTATCTTGACTGTATCAATTGTCAATATCCTGGTTATGACACTGTACTTTAGTTTTGCCAGATGTCACCACTGCGGGAAGCTAGATGATGAATAAGTGGGATTTCTTGGTGTTATTTTTTACCTTGCATGTGAATCTACAATTATCTCAAAATAAGAAGTTTAATTTTAAAATAATAAAAATAGAAAAAAATCAATCTGGGACTAAAATACCAGAGATTAATCCATAAAGACATGTTATTGAGCAATATCAGAAATGTTGGCTTTATCCTATGTAAATTATAAATGATACGCCTATGTCTATCTATATATACTTTCAAAGTATATTTCCTCCAATACCTATTTTTCCACTGGGAATCCTCACCTTAGTAAACTCGATGACCTTCTATGGTCAGTTGGCAAAAGTATTTTTGACTGCAAATTGGCAAATTCAGATTTTTCAAGATTCATAATAATATTTTGAAGAAAATGCTTTTTCTAATGAACTACCTTGGGTCACAAAAATAAGTGAATAGTCTCTCCAAAAATTATACAGCTTCTTATATTCCCTTTGTCATAAGGTTTTAATAAAACTACAATTGTTTAAAAACACATCACACATAAACGTCCACACACACACACACACACACACATCACAACTTTCCCAGGATGCTAGGTCTAACATTTGTATGACCACTTTCTTTTTCCCTTTCTTCCACTTCAACTCAACAAAAAATCTGAACCTAGCCACAGTGGCCCAAAATAACCTGGAAATTAAGTTTATTTTTTCTGGCAATGACAATCTGTGCTTGGAAATATAAAACTGTTATTCTGAATAAATTTCAAAGTTCCAAAGTACTAAAATTACTTTACTGAAACAGGACAAAATGAGCCGTTACTGCTGGGGAAAGGGATTGTTATCCCTGAAAGAACAGTGCGCTCTCTAGCACTTGTATCTCTACTTCTGTTTTGCAAAATAAACAACTCTGGTCTCTTTTTTTTACTTTTGTGTCCTGTGGTAATAAAGATTTCCTGAAGCTAAAATCCTCTTACAAGTGTTCATTTTGTCACCATTTTAAAAAAACAAAAGATCTGTTTCACTTTTTGCAAACTGATTTTTCCACTAGTTTGTTGCTGTTGTTTTGATTTCCACATATGTCCCCTAGCAAAAACAGCAAAAGGAAAATTATTCATTGCTCTTTTCTAAAAAGAGGAGTCCATATGTCTCTAAAATGGATTGACATTCATGAGGGGAAGAGATATACAATTACAGTATTACTTTGCTGATCTGTAAGTATTGTTTTAGTCTTAAATTGTGGCAATAAAATCCTAAACCCAGAACAGTACTATAATTTCAAGTATATTCTGCTTTCAGAATACTTGATGAAAATGCTAGTAAGTCTGCTGGTTATCTGAGGTCAGGGACAGGTAGGAGTCAGCTCAGCCTGGAGAGAGAACAGATTTAGAGATATGATCTAAATACATACAGAAGTAACCTGTAGAGTGCAGCAGTAGAAAAAGGAGCCAAATGTGATTTTGCTAACTAGCCCATGGGCCGATTTTACATTTTCTGCCACTTAAGAAGTTGGAAGTCTGACAAGTATACTATGCTCAGTCAGAAACCGTGATAAAAAAGGAAAAAGACCTGGACATGAGAGTCAAAGATTATCTTATTCCTTCTTCCCTAAAATTCCCTGAGGAGATGAGACCAGGGGAAAATGGTTTAACAATCTTAGCCTTCTAATCAGGCAACGGATTCTCTAACTGTAGCTTTTTATCATCATAGTTCTTCTCTACACTTTTTCTTTGGTAGCCATCTCCCCTACCACCTTTACATTTTTTGCAACTCTCCTTTTTCTACTACTACTCTTTTTGGCATTAATAGTACAGTGTGGCATAGTCATTTTCAAATTCTAATTTACCAGCCATCTATTTCCATATCACATAGCAAAAATACATAAAGAAATAAATAGGAAAGGCTCTCACCTTCTCTTCCCTGATTTCTACACTAACCTTCCTTGCCTACACACAGAAAAAAAAGGAAACAGCAGGGACTTCTCTAGAAAGAGAAGCCAGCATAAAAAGTAACACAAAAAGTTAACAGAACAAGAAAGAAAAAAAAAAAGCCTTTGAAAGACCTGTCACTGCACACTGATCCACCCATCTCAGGTCCTTTTTTCTTCAATAGAGAAATAGAGCCATTTCCAAGCTATTATGAGAAAAAGTCTTTGTTTCTTCACATTAAAATGAAATGGTTCTAATCTAAATGGCTCCTGTTACCACTATAAGCTATATATCTAATCAGCAGTCCCCAATTTTTTTGGCACCAGAGACTGATTTCGTGGAAGACAATTTTTCCATGGACTGGGGGGATGGGGATGATTTTGGGATGAAATTGTTCCACCTCGGGTCATCAGGCATTAGTTAGATTCTCATAAGCAGTACACAACCTAGAACCCTTGCATATGCAGTTCCTGCTCCTATGAGAATCTAATGCTGCTGCTGATCTGACAGGAGGCAGAGCTCAGACGGTAATGCTCACTGGCTTGCCACTCACCTCGGGCTGTGTGGCCCAGTTCCTAACAGGCTATGGACTGGTACTAGTCAGCGGCCAGGGGTTTGGGGACCCCTGATCTATCTCTCTAATATTATTCTGTATAGAATAACACATGCAGCTGATTAAATACACTGCCCAGTCACTAGGAAATTAAGTGAAATTACAGACAATCTAGATAAATCAAATATAGGTAAGAAGTTATGTAACACATTTATTCTAAAAGACGGTACTTTCATAGGCTTTGGGATGTATCTACATATTCTAGCTACTTTAAAATCAAGCACCCCAAACTGGGACTGGCACATAATAGGCATAATAAATACTTGTTGTATAAATGCATCTAACTTAGGTCTGAAAAAGTGCAAAGCTGCACTTTACATGACCAAGTCTATGACTAGCACACTTGTCCAAGACCTTGGGCAGCTGAGCCTCTTTGGTGTCCCCACTTCTCTGCACTGCCTGGATGGCTGCCTGCCATTCTTGCTTTAGACTCTATCTGCAGATTTATGAAATGCTTGGTGTTAGTATTTTTTAAACAATTTACTTGTAAAGTATCTCAAACATGAGAGAAAACCCTCTATAACTCTCATAAAAACCTTATCAAAATAAATACATATTTTGTTTTCAAAACACTGAAGTTGTTAAACATTCTCTAACTTGGCCAGCTTTTCTCACCAGAAAGCTTCTGTTCCTTTGGCCTAGGATGCCTTACCCGCTGCCTGTGGAAATACTGGGCCTTCAGGAGGCAACTCCAGTTTCACCACCAGCATAAAGCTCCCCTTCTGGCCATCCCATCATGCAGGGATTCCTCTTTCTACTTTCTTCATTCTCACAGCAGATACTATCTTACATGGCACTAAATCATACACTGTTTTGTAGAGCTATTTTTTATCATGTCATTGTACATCCTCTGCCTGAGACATGATTAGGGTCTGAAGTGCAGCTATTGTTTCTTGTAGATTTTGTTTGCTTTACTTTTTTTCTTTTATTTTCCACCACACCTAGGCTAGTACAAGAAAGGGACTTAGTTCAGGGAAAGAGGAAGGATATTTCATGTCTTCAAATATATATAAGCACCATTTCTCAGGTGAGTACAAGCATAGCTGAACCCTCTCTGTGCTTACTCTTTTACACCTAACTTAAAAGGTGAAGATAATTGAATGTAATGATTTAAAAGGTCTTTTATGGTAAATGGACTTCTCTTCCTGTTCCTGCTAGGTTACAGTTTACATAAATCTGAAGGGCAGGCAGCAACAGTAAGCATCAAGTTAAATCAATGGCATGATTAATGCTAACAGGCAGCCCAAAGGTACATGCACAATGGACAAAAGCATATCTGAGAGCTGACTGCAAATTTTAATCAAAATGTAACAGATTCGTTATTAATTAAGAGTTAACTGTAGATTTACTGAAAAACCTGAAAGATTGATGATAAAGTTGGAGGTTATAACTCACAATTTAAGTCAATCTTTTCCAAAGAGAGATTTTTAAAAATATACTAGTAACAATGTATGGATTGCAAGCTAAATATGGGGAAAATGCCTTGTCCTGAGTACAGATGTGAATTAACAGGGAAGAGAACAGCATAAAAACTAAAGAACTGAGTGTTAATTAGATTAAATGAGTTGATATATAGTTGACCTTTGAACAACATGGACATTAGGGGTGCCAACCTCCCCTCCACATAGTTGAAAATCCATGTACAACTTCTGACTCCCCAAAAACTTAACTACTAATAGCCTACTGTTGACAGGAAGCCTTGCTGATAATATAAACATTCAATTAATGCATATTTTATAAAGTAAGCTAGAGAAAAGAAAACGTTATTAAGAAAATCATCATAAGGAAGAGGAAATATATTTAATCTTCATTAAGTGGAAGTGGATCATCAAAAATGTCTTCATCCTCATGTTCACATTGAGCAAGCTGAGGAGGAAGAGGTAGAGGAGGGGTTGGTGTTGCTGTCTCAGGGATAACACAGGTGGAGAAAGCGGAAGGGGAGGCAAAAAAGACAGGCACGCTTGGAGTAACTTTGAGGAAATATGTCATAACTTCTGTCAAACTTTTTTGCTTTTTCATTTCTCTAAAAATGTTTCTATATAGTGCCAATCCTTCTTCCAATGTTTGCTTTAATTTCAGCGCCCATATCATAGGAAGGTTCATGTTGTAAAAGAAGTGAGAAGCAGTCTTGAATAACTGAAACCCTTCTGCCATATTATCTAGCATCAATTTGTTTTCTGGCACTGCTTCTACTATGTCTTCTTTCTCATTGTCTGCACTGATTCAGAAAAAAAAATAATCTCCAAGTTGTCCTCTGCTAATTCCTCTTGTGTGATGTCTATTAGCTCCTGAATTTCTCCAAGATTAGTATCTTGAAACCCTTCACCCTCTGACCTTTTTTGCCATATCCACAATCTCTTTTATAATTTCCTTTATTGGCTCCATTGTAAATCCTTTGAAGTCATGCACAACGTCTGGACAGTTTTCTCTAGAAGGAATTTCTTGTTCCAGGCTTGATGACTTTCACGGCTTTTTCCTATAACAATGATGGCATCTTCAATGGTGTAATCTTTCAAGACTTTGGTAATGTTCTATCAGGGTTCTCTTCCATAGCATTGACAGTCCTTCCCATAGACTACTGTTGAGGTACTTCCTGACTTCAGAGACAAAGCACTGATGGACTCAGTCTAGAAAAAGCAATCTCCTTGTCCAAGCCTTTGTGTTGTACAACCAAAAGACTAACACCTGATGTTTATCTTTTCCCATCAAGGCTGGAGATTAGCAGTTTTATAGATAAGGGCAGTCCTGATCATAAACCTGACTACATTTGCACAAAACAATAGAGTTGGCCTATCCCTTCCTTCCTTAAATCCTGGTGCTCACTACTTTTCCTTACTAATGCATTTTGTGTCATTTTTTTTTCCAGAATAGGGCACTTTTGTTTGTGTTAAAAACCTATTTAGGAGATTGATTTGAGTAATAACTCCATCTCCTGTGTGGCATGGCCATCCTCGTTTCCATTAAACTCTTTCTCTACTGCAATGCCATGGTCTCAGTGGCTTGATTTCATCTGTGTGGGAGGAAGAACCCATCGGGCTATTATAAGTTTGGGGGTCTGTCTGGGATCTGCCTTTGTGGGTGCCTGCCTGCAGTTTGTCAGCCCCCACCAGTATGATGGAATTGGAGGTGAGCTCTGGCAGCTGCTTATTTCTCTGGAACTGAAGGCCATGTCTGGTGCTGTTCTTGCCCAGTGAGGCCCTGCTGACCCATAGTGCTTGGGCCTAATTGCACTGGAGAAAGACATCCTTCCTAGAAAGACATCTTTAAACTGGTCTGCTGAGTATTCTAAGCACAGCCAGAACCTTCTTCCTTCTCCCAGTTGTTTTGGCTCCACTGGGGTTCTTGGTTCTGCTCCTTCAAGGGTCTTGGTTTGGCTCCTTTGGGGGTATTAGCTGGCTCTCCCAAAATAGTAGGAAGACTCTGGGTTTGGGGAGATGTCTCCCCAGTTAGAGAATAAGAGGTTAGTTCAGAAGAATTACTCCTGGAAATTTTTGGTTAGGAATCCTGGTTTGGAAGCCCTTTTTGTTTGTCTTTATCTCATTTTGTGTATTTGTATATATGGAGAGAATTCCCTGAAAGAATTGCTGATGAAAGTCCAGGAGGCTCTACTAGTTTGTCTGGTTGGTCACATTCTGTGAGCCATGAAAAAAGTTCAACAGGTCTAACTCAGGGTGACTATCCACTCTTCCATGTTGCTTAAAGATCACCTGTTGAAACTCCTGGTTGGAGAACATCCCACCCCACTTTGAGTGGATCAAAGACAACATGGGCCAAGAGAGGCAAGTTTAAGCCTTGCCAGGTCAATACTTGGATGCTAAGCGGGGTGACTGGTGTCTGTGTTTTGTCATGTGTATTTTCCTCTGCCTGGAATAAAAAATGTCATTTTGGTTCCCCCATGTAGCCTGGCTACATCTTGCAAAACGAGGTCTTTGACTATGATTCCATGAAACAGAAAGAGACGATTTTCTTTTGTAATGCAGCATGGCCCCCACAGCTATGGTACAGCAAGCAGCATCACCAAAGCTGCTGAGAGAAAAGAAACCTGGAAAGCTAGCATGCCGGCAAAAGGTTAAGAATTTCTTCTCAGCCAGGTTTCTGGCCTCTCTCTGCGCAAACTGATGGTAAAAATCACTGTCTCCTTTGTAAAGTCTGATTAATGGGAAAAAGGATTTGTGTGATTAGTCTGAGGCTGTAGCAAATCTGGTGCACTTTGTGCTATGAATATTCATATTGTTTCACTCCTTTCCTCTCAGTTTTTATCTTTATGTGTCTTCTGTCATGGAGAGTGGCACCGTAGGATAGAACAAGGGCCTAGGATCCCTATAAGCCCAATGCTCAAGCTGGCCCTGTGGGCTGGTCGGTTACAAACTTTGCTGCAGGTCCCTGAAACAAAAACTGGACGAGGTTCCCCTCTCATCTTGTTTTACGTCCTTGGGAGCTTGATTCTGTGACCATGTGGAGGTACACTCTCAGTCTCCACCATCCAAAGGGCAGGAATTTTTCGGTTCATGTCAGTATGAGAGGACCGGGTGTCTGAGATGAGTCAGCACATTCTTCATCCCAAATGTGTCATGCCTTTGAGTGAGTCTTGTCTTAAAAGATCCCATTTCTACAGGGCTCTTGTCATCTTTTGTTATCTTAAGCCCATTAGAGAGAGTGAATTCTTGGGGATGATGGAGATATCTCCTCTATCCGCTAAGAATACCTCTTGCTTATATGATAAAATCCTGAAACATTAACATCTGGGCTTGTAAAAGACTCAGATTAAGTCACTACTGAAACTGAGTATACCATTTTTTTTTAAAAGGAATTTTAGATATCTTTTATTCTCCACAATTAAAGTTTTTAAAAAGGATGAATAATGTCATAACTAGCTTCAGAAAATTCTCTCGAGCAGTTACAATCCTTTACAAGCTTGAAAATGACTGCCCCAGACTCCTTCCTGGAAGAGCAATGGCAGCTGCCCCATGCTGTAGCTCAGCAGCTAAGACTACCCTTTTATAGTAGCAGTCTGGGCTCAATTGCTGGCTTTGGGAATGAGTCCTTTCTGGTTGGATACTTGTGGGACTTTTGCCATTTATTGATTCTTTTCTTCTCCATGGACAGCTTCTGATTTCCTGTCTTGAATTTTCTTTTCTCTGAGCTACCTCAGGGGCTATTCTACATATTGTAAAAATGCTTGCTATCTCTTTGGAGACACCTCATGCATCCATGGATAAGTCATAATCTTAGGTAAGACTTACTGGTTTCACTTAGGAGAAGACCTTTGAGGGGGAAAAAAGCTTAAAAGCCAGAGGCTGTTTGTCCTGGCTAGAGTATAGTAATAAAAGATTTAAAAGGATTTCTTTAACGAAGCTCTATGGTTAAAAGTTGGCTTAACTAAAAGTTGATATTTACACTATACATATATTTTAAAGGTCTTTATGCTTTTTCTCTTCTTGGATCTTGTTTTTTTGAGAAAAAGCTTTTTTTTTTCTTCTTGGTTGGCTGAATTGTTTCTCCATTTACTTCTTTTTGCCAGCCTGGGATTCCTTAGGAGAAACAGAGGAGGTACCACAGGCCCTATTTAGGGAAAAACCTGTTTTCCTCATGAAACCCACAAAATTGTAAGTAGACAAATCCTTCTCAAAATTTATGACTCTGCTCTGTTTTGCATTACATTATCCGACCTTTTTAACTTTTGAGGATATCAGAAATTACTTTGCTTTGGCTGGGCTTGGTGGCTTAGGCCTGAACCAGCACTTTGGGAAGCCAAGGTGGGTGAGGCCACCAGAGGTCAGGAGATCAAGGCCAGTCTTGAACATGACGAAAGCCCATCTCTACTAAAAATACAAAAATCAGCCAGGCATGGTGGCACATGCCTGTAATCCCAGCTACTCGGAAGGCTGAGGCACAAGAATTGCTTGAACCCAGGAGGCAAAGGTTGCAGTGAGTCGAGATTGCACCACTGCACTCCAGCCTCGGTGACAGAGTGAGACTCATCTCAAAAAAAAAAAAAAAAAAAAGTGAGACAGAGCAAGACTGGGAGGGTGGCAGGGAGGGAGGGAGGGAGGAAGGAAGGAAGGAAGGAAAGAAGGGAGGAAGGGAGGAAGGAAGGAAGGAAGAAGGAAGGAAGGAAGGAAGGAAGGAAGGAAGGAAGGAATCACTTTATGAGAGAGGCTTTATGAGAGAACTTTTAGCCTTGGTGTGTAATAGCTAGGTAAGAGATATACTCTTAGGGATGGCTAATGGCAGATGCTTACAATTGAGTTACTACAGGGTGATACTTGGTTCTTTGCACACCAAATAAGAAAACCATGTTCTTGGGCACCTGGAAAGTATGGATTTGGGAATGGACTGATTACAGATTGAGCTGATTGGCTTTGGGTTGCCCACTAGCCTCAGCGAAAATGTCCTTGCAATGAAATACACCATAAAATCACTATCTCATCCTATAGCGTTTCTCTTTTGGGGGACCCAGGATTAGGCGTAAAAATGGAGCCCTTGATTTTTGGGGATCTGTTCTATCTTACAGCTCTGCCTGTCAGGCCCTGGAAGCTGCACGCTTTCTTGGCCCTGTTCCTTGTAGGGCTCCATCCTGAAGCCACAAATCCAATTTAGAAATTTACATATTTAAGAAAACCCCCATTGGTAAGCGTGTCTGCCTGTGTATATTAGAAACTATTATCATACAATGTTTTGGCTTAATGTCTCAGCTCTGAGCTTTTAAAATATAAATTCTCTATCCTGTTTCACCTAGGAGCTGTCCCTTTAGAAATGCAAATTTAGAGTTGCCTAGCTGACAGTTGTTTAGGGCAGGGAACAGGTAATCAAGAAACTGATAGTCTAAAATAGGAAAAAGAAACTTAAAAACTGGCAAACAAAAAAATCTTACAACTACCAGATCCATTTCCTTCCATGTAATTATATGTGTTGTGTGTGGGATGTTTATATAAAAGAACTCTAATTAATTGGTTTAGGGAAGAATGAGCCCTAAAATAAAATATTTTGTCAGAAAAATAGAAAATTTAATGCCTTTTAGTGTAGATGACTTTAGAAATCTTTGTTAAGTATAGTTTTAAAGATTATTGGTAAAATAAAAACATCTTCAAAATTTAGACATTTGGTCTAAGGTAGGCAGACTGAATACTGTCTTTGCTATACATTTTAAGGTTATAAACTACTTCTATGATATTTTTGAAAATTGACTTGTCTATTCTTCAGCCATTAGATTTTAGGTAAGATCTGGGGACATATGGAGTTAGCCCTGTCCTCCGACTAGGCTAGGAAGAGTCAGACACTGTCTGAAACTCTGTCCTTGTCCTAGGCTCTGCAATCTGATACATGGTTAAAATTACTTACTTACCAGGTTCCTAACCAGAAATAAAAGTCGCTAAGAGTTAACATATTAACATTGAGACTACTAGAGAAAGTGTATATACAAGTTATATAAAGGAAGTAGAATGTGTTTTTGTCTTGGAAATATGGCTTTTGTTCAAAGGAAAGTAATCACGTTGAGTTTGGAGATTTTTGAGGATTGTCCCAAAAAGATATGACAATACTGAAGGTTTAAGCAAGTTGTAAAAGATTTATAAAAGATTGGTCTTGTAAAGGAAGCTCTGTGGGTGTGAGCAACGTAGCCAAAAGTTGAAGGAGATTATTTAGTTTTTCTATAAATTAAAACATTAAAATAAAAAGCACACTGTTACAAGGCCAGAATCTGGACCCCTGTGTCAGAATAATGGTTTTCTTAGAACACTGATCTGCTCTTTAATAAATTATAAAAAGCTATGGGGGGGGGGTTTATGAAAATCTTACCTTATGGTCAAACTGATTAAGACTGTATAGATTTGTTTATAAGGTTTTATTAAAAAATTGGGCCTAACATTAATAGTACATTAATACAAAGGTAAAATTTGGTTTTCCACTTTTGAACAAAGTTTTTTTGTAATACTGAGCCACAGTGAAAGGTTTTTGCCTTTTAAGTAAACTGCAAAAAAAAAAAAAAGGGTGGGGGGAAAAGGGGAAAGAGAGATTCAGGTAGCCACACGCTATCTTTATTGGGTATGCTGTTTAGGTTTTTGCCTTTTGGAATTTTTGAGTTATCACTTCTGCTAAATGAATAACCAATGATACTATTTTGTAACAGTAAGTATTCTAAACCTTTGATATTTGACAAACCTTCCAAAATCAAAATTTCAAGTTCTAAATTCAGTCCTTTGGATTTCATTAATTTTTTCAATATTAGGTCCCCTGAAGTCCAAAAAAGACATCTGGCTTATTTGGCAAGTTGACATCATAGAGTGAGCACTGTCAAGTATGAATTGGTATTCGGCTTTCTTTGGGCTGTATTTATATAAAAGTGTTATTGGTATGTGTTCCAGAATTGTGCAAGATTCCTATAATTTCAATATGACTTAGTGTACGTTATCAGTAATAATAATTGTTATATTAAATTGTATGCCACAAAAATAAACAAATTTCCTTGTTAATTGAATCTTAAACCATAGCTGTTCTAAGCCTCTTGTCATCCACAATTATTTTTACTTTGATCCTTTTCAAAAGGTGATTTTATAATCAGCTATGGGACTCTAACAGGTGCTCTTGAATGCAGATTTCTGATATCTTTAAAGATTGTGCCATTAATATAAAGGGAAAAACTTCTAGGACTCTCAGGAAGAGCTGAAGTGTTCATGAATATCAAACAGAACAGGAATTAACTGTATGGACTGAACTAAGAGAATAATGAAATAATCTTTCTATGACTATTTGTTTGAAATGTTTCTGATCCTTTTTGTTTTTCAGGGTCAAAAACACAACAACTTTCCTTTTGAGCTGTTTATAGCTTTTAACAATTGAATGAAGCATATTTCTATCTGCAAACTTTGGAGCATATTTCTTTCTCTCTACCTGATTTCTCCAGAATTTTGAAACTAATTATGAGTCTTCTTAGCATATGGCAATACAGTTTTTTTGCATAAGTTCAATAAGAATGTTTTTTGTTTTGCTTTGTTTTTTGCAACAGGACACAACTGGAGACACTGATTATTTTACCAAGGCTTTGACTGGAAATGGCATGGTTTCAGGCTGCTTTGAGTAACTGAGGTTGACTTACAGAGCTGATAACAGACCCTTGGAAATACTGGTCTCATACCTTGTCCTTTACAGGGCTCCTAACCCATAGTAAATAAATAATGTCATTTTCTGACAGACCCAGGAATCCCAAGTTATTGTGGGACCTCAAGAAGAGAGAAATTCACCCAATTCATACAGGTATGTGCAGGCACAGATGAATCCTTGGCTGGGCTAGAGACTTTTAAAAGGTCTAATCTGAGATTCCTTATGAAATAAATTCCAGCAAAGCCAATTATTTCTAGAAAAAGAACCTATGTGGCAAATAACTATTCTTGCTGCATTTTATGCAAATAACCAGGCCAAATATAATGGGACTGGAACTTATTTTGCAAATAAATTGGTCCTACTATAATTTGTGTTTGGTAGAAATGGGGAACTGGAGAGAGAAAAATTGTTTCAGAAAAAAACTATAGTACAACTGTTATTAGATTCCAGCCTTATCCACTGTGTTTGAGTCTCTGCTAACGACCCCATATCTGATTGATTCTTGGGGTCATTCACCAGTATCCCTTCAGGCTTCAGGTCAGTTCTACAGGGATTCCTGAAGTGAGGACTTTCTCTCCTTATGTTGAGGCTCATTATTTGTCTTATAGTCCACCCGTTCACTTAAGTGCTGTATGAAAGCTGTGGATAAGAGCACCAATGTTTTGTCATGCAGACCTTGGGATCTCAGCCTGGCACACATGAATACATACCAACAATTACAAGACAGTTTCACTCCTCTTACCCTGAGGGCAACTCCCACTCCAAATCTGCCCCTGTGAGCAGGAAGAAGTTACAGTGGCTGTCAGCCTTTTTCCATTTCCATAACCCACAGATTAAAAATAAGGTAGACAAAACCCAAAGGAGGGGGATTAAAACTGTCTTTGCAAAAATTGTAACAGTGAGAAAATTCTGACCTAACCAAATTCAGTCTTGCCTTTAACCTCCAAACTGCCCTTGGTCATTTGATATGGTTTGGCTGTGCCCCCACCCAAATCTCATCTTGAATTGTAGCTCTTACAATTCCCACATCGTGAGGGGGACCCAGTGGGAGATAATTGAATCATGAGGGTGAACCTTTATCATGCTCTTCTCATGACAGTGAGTAAGTCTCACAAGATCTGATGGTTTTATAAAGAGGAGTGCCCTTGCACAAGTTCTCTGTTGCCTGCCACCATGTAAGACATCCCTTGCTCTTCAGCCATGATTGTGAGGCCTCCCCAGCCATGTGGAACTGTGAGCCAATTAAACCTCTGTCCTTTATAAATTACCCAGTCTCAGGTATGTCTGTATTAGCAGCATGAGAACAAACTAATACACAATTCCTGGGTGTGGGCCAATCTAACTTTGGGAGAACTTTATAGTTTAAATAATATCCCTTAAACTAAGCCATCTTTGTAAAACTAATAAAAGCCAAAAGGTTAAGAGAATTAGAGGGGTCTGCATTCTGCTAATATGTAGGTGTAAATGACTAGGAGCCATTATTCCAATGGATTTGCAACTTCCCTAATTATTCCTGTAATTAACATCACTATTGTAGAACCTACAATTGGCCTTTTGAGATGTTTTTTCAGGCTTTTGTATTTCTAATGACTGATGTCCATTTGGACTGTCGGTCTTCACACATGGACCATTTTCTACACCCCTATGACTGCATCCCCAATCAATCAGCAGCTCCCATACCCTAGCCCCACCGCCTGCCAAACTATCCTTGAAAATCCCTAGCCTGCAAATTTTCGGAGATTGATTTGAGTAATAACTCCATCTGCCACATGCCACAGTGGCCTCATATCAATTAAACTTTCTTTACTGCAAAAAAACAAAACAAACACAAAACAATAAAAAAGAAACCAAAAACCCCCTTTCTTCTTAATGATTTTCTTAATGACATCTGGGAACTTGTCTGCTTCCTCTTGGTCGGCAAAAGATGCTTCTCCTGTTATCTTGACTTTTTCTTTTTTATGCCAAACCTCTTTCAAAAATTACCAAACCATCCTTTGCTGGCATTAAATTATCCAGCTTTAGATCTTTCACCTTTTTTTTTAAGTTGCCATATAATGATTTTTTTTCTCTCCTAGACTTTTCACCACTCTCTGCTCACTCTGTGGAATGACTTTGTTTTTTCTTGAATCATATTAGAGTCTACAGGTATGCCTTTCTTATAACAATTCTGCACCCACATAAAAACTGTGTTTCCATTATAAGAGATTTTGCAAAAAGTACATGGTTTTTGCACCTGTTGGCATAGCTGTAGCTACAACATCATAAATTTCCTTTATATATACATATCTAATGGTCCTTACACTGGATTCATTTATAATGAAATAGTGGGCAACCACAGCTGCACACCACATTCTACAGTATATATCAAGCAATTCAACTTTTTCTTTGTAATGTCATGACTTTTCTCTGCTTCTTGAAAGTACTTACAGCATCAGGTAGTGGCACGCTAAATGTGTCCTCTGATGTTATCCAAAGCTTATGAAATTGCACTAAACATGATGAAAAATACACAAGAACTTCAAGATCACTTTTTCCTGAAGGGAAGAACTGCTCACATGGCCATGATTATCACACAGTGTTTTAAGGAGATAATCACAATGCTTGAGCTCACTGCAAAAGCAACAGGAGGTGGCTACAAAATTATTACATTTCTATAGTATATACTACAGTTAATTTTATGTAGTTACAATTTAATACTTCATCGTTATTTTTTTTACATCTCTTGACTGCAAATAGCACCATGTAGTTTCTTAAGTGTCTGTGTGCATAAGTTTTGATAAATTTTACCCTTTTATAATAGACTTGTGCATATTTTATGGTAGTAAATGATAAAATAGACTAGTGTCTACATACATTTTATGCATTCACGACATGCCTTTTTCTTAATTTTTTCAATATTTCTAGGCTACTTGGTTCGCCTGTGAGTTTTTTCAAACCATTCCAAATCTTCAAAACATTTTCCAATATATTTATTTTAAAAACCCACATATAAGTGGACCTACACAATTTAGTTCCATGTTGTTGAAGGGTCAACTGCATAAAAGGGGCTTAAAACAGTGCTTGGCACACAGTAAGTACTGAGAATTAATGTTGGTCAAACCGTAATAGAGGCTTAGAAATCCAGCCCCATTAAAACACACATGGACGTTTCTGATGCATGCTTTTCACTAGGGCTCCACAACCACCTGGTCAAATACTGTACTGGAATTAGACATATGTCTTCTTCCATAGTAGCAAAATTCTTTATACTGAATTGAATTCTACAATTCTGCTCATTATGATAATAATTATTCCCTCTCCCACTCCACCAATTCATTCAGATCCTATGACCAAAATTAACGAATTCACTCCTCTAGGTTTTAGAATTATCTAACTGCTACATGTTCCCACTGTTAGGCTGTAGCAACACAATATATCATACCTTTTGGATTTCTTCAGGCAAAGCATGCATGGGAATGTGATGATCCATAACTTCCCAAAATACGGTGAGAGAGCTTTGAAGCCAAAGGAAATCTAAGAACATTGATGGCAACAGTCAGAACAGAAATAATGTAAAGAACATTCAAATTAAGATGCTTTATAAATTCCTGGGAGTATTTGGAGATGAATGGTGATAACTGTTTCAACAGATGCTTATTTCACCAGCTCAATGTTAGAAGGTACAGTTAGGGTTTTCTCCGTTAGTTATTGGGCCAATAGAACAGGAGAGAACTATAGAGACTGCTAACTTAGAAAGAATATTTTCTCTTTTGTTAGAACTTTATAGTCTAATAATTTCTGTTGTGATTTACTACTAATTGTTTTTCAAATACATAATGACTAAAATTTTAAATACACATTTCAGTCTATTTTAAAAATCAAATATTTTTCTGAAATGCTGCTAGAAAAAGTATGAAAATATAGTATTTTAGTTTAGCAGATGAAAAAAGCAATTGTGGCATGAATGCTGGATTAAATGATGAAATACAGAAAAAGAGCATTTAGAAATACCAGATTAAATATGATATGCAAACACTGAACAGATGAGTGATCAAAAAATAAGAAGCCAAGTGCCAATTTTATCTAAGATGGACATTTACATAATTTTATGCAGATATTTTACTTTTAACAGATTTTCTTTTTCTAATAAAAGCCATTCAATATAAAGGTCAGTCACTACTTTCATAAAACCAGAGGATAAATGGAGGAGCACTTTGGGTTCTTTTTTTCTTTTTTTTTTAAATCCTTCCCTCACGAGTAAGGGCTGTTTATACATATCTAAGGAGTTAGGAGAAGGGCGAGGGCAGTGGCAGCTGAGTCAGATGATACAGGCACAATTCCATAGCAGGGAAGAAGGCCTGAGGACCATGAGTTATAGACAAAAGCAGTCTAAGAGTTCAAGAAAGGAAAATATCTTATGTTTCAGATGAGAGGCAGGAGTTAGTGAAGACTTCCTGAGGTTGTTTGTATTCAATCAGGGCAGGATTCTGACAAGAGACTGGAGAAGCAAAGTACTCTATCAGTGAGAGCAACCCCGGCCACACAGCAAGGTAGCAGGGAAACTGTAGTTGTCAAAAAGTTCTATAGTGGCATTATCTTTGTAAATGGTGCAACCACTAGTGGAAGAGAAGATTCCTTGTTCCCTGTGTTAGCACAAAGACTCATTTCAGTGAGTTGCTGTTTAAAACCAAAAACTAATGAGCTTTATGTCTTCCCACATAAAACATAATATGACAGGTGTGATAAAGTTAACTGAAGTCTGCAATGGAGGTACCATTAACCATGTCAACATAAGCCCAAACATAATCTGATGTTTGGCAGATTGTCATAATCATGTGACAAGAGCCCAGAAGGCTCATTATTCTCATTTCTGTCATTTAATGGTGGATTTGCCATCAGTAAAATAAAATAGTAACTTCAACTCTATTGGGAGAATTTTCCAAAAAGTTACCATCTAAACACCCTTTTAAAATTTCACCCATAAAATTATCTGAGAGTACGGATCTAAATGACAGTATAAACAAAGCACCAGTAGAACAGTTTTTGTGTAGTGCCTTCATTGTCTGTGAATCTATTCCAACTTTATGGTCTTCGCATAAGAAGGGGAGGAATTGGCAGGTTCTGATTATTGGGGGGAAACTAAAAATAAAAAGTCCTGCCAACCCAGAAAATGCTCCACAATGCAGAAAGACAACAATTTTATTAGTAATTAGGCATTCAACTAGACTTTGATGCACATCATGGCTAATCTGCTAATGAGGTTACAAAGAGAGAAGGAAATCCCACTCTTTTATACAGCCAAGGAGACACAATCCATCACATACATTCTCAAGAAAATTGGTAACGTGTCCTCATGTAAGAGGCCTTAACATAGTGTTCTATACATTCTTTTATATTTACTCTTTAATTCATCTGGTAATTGGGGTAACCACCTGTGTTAGCTAACGGCTTTCCTCCTAAGTAATGCACAGCTCCATAACGAAACAGGTGTTTACAATTAGGAATAACGCACCTAGGTTAAACTCCCAAAGTGACAAGGAGATTGGGGCCTTATCTTCCTTGATGTTTACATTTTAAAGAAATGGCTTCCAGGTCCTCAAGAAAAGCATTCCTAGGTCTTTAAAAACATTTGCATACATATTAAATAAACAGAGGAAGCATTCGCAAATACTAAGTTTCTCAAGAAAAAAAGAAGGGTCTCTTTCCCTTTTGGCAACAGGGAAAATCTGTAATTTTTAAAATTTAGTCTTACATAGTTTTGCGTGTGTTATCAAACAAGTCCCTTTAATTCTTTCTCATTGCACGTGTGTGGACCGCACTTTGGCAAGAGGTGCAGTGAGAAGTGGCTGCAGCTACGTGGGTGTTTGTGAACCTCCTCTCTAAAAAGATCACCGAAAAGACATTTTTTAAATGCAGACACGTCCTTGTTCGTTTCCAATTCCGTTTCTCACACTAGTGTCACGTTAGGCCATTAACTCACGTTCAGCTTTCAAGCCCTTACGTAAAGAACCATTCCCGTGGCGTGAATCACCCACAACGAGCAGGTCAGGGGCAGGTGAAGGCGGGAGTTCACGTCCTAAGACTTCCCTGAAGCGGCGGGATCTTCCACACAGAAACCAACCGCAAGGCCAGACAAAACTGCTGGGACGGCTTTCAAATCTGTCCCTTTCTAACCCCATTCTCCCTGGACCTGCCGTGGCCAGAAGAGGAGGAGGAGGGTGCGAGGGTGAGGAAGCAGAGCCGCGCGTTCCCCGGGGCTGGGAGGAAGGCGGACCGCGCCTGGGCCCCGCGGGCTGGCAGAGAACAAGAAGGGGCCGCAGAGGAGCGTGGTGGCGGAGTACAGGCCCGGGGCCTCGTGCCCTCGCTGGGGCGCCGCGGCTCAGCTTTCTGGCTCTCTCCCCGGGTGCGAGCACGCCTCCACTCCGGAACTGCATGTTGGAGGACCGGGCCATCCCAGGCTGAGGAAAACCATCGTCCCTCACCTCGACTTCGACTACTACGGGCGTGAAACGGCTTTCCCAGTCTCCCGGGCGACCGCGCCGCCAGTCGGCTTGACGTCAGAGCGCGGCGACGTCACGGCCCACGTCTGTCGTCAACGCTCCCCTGCACCGCCCAGGGCCTCACGCGCCGGGCGGAGTGCGAAAACTGGTGGTGGGGCTCGGAAGGCTGGGGTAGTCTTAAGCGGAGTGCTGTGAGAGGGAGGGAAGGGGATCGAGGGATGAGGCGGGCGAGAGTGGGTCGGGTGCTTGGTAGCAGCTGCTGAGATGGAGGGAGCTGTCCCAGCCTCGTGGGGGTTGGAGAGAGGCACTGCCGGGAGTCGGGAGCCTATAGCCCTACCTATCACCCCTTACTCTGGGGCCCATGTGGTAGACACAGCAGTGAGCAGTTACTGTTCTTGAGCAGAGGAAAAAGAGATGCCTGTAGAGGTCATGGGTGTAAAGGGAAGTTCTGGTTTCAGTCATTACAGCCAGGGCAAATTAATTGGGAAGGCGTTGGTGACATTTCCATTCTAGTCCAAAGTAGTGAAGATTAAGGGCTTAGTTCAAAAAGTATTTTGAGACCTCCTAGTCTACACTTTATTTATTGCAGGCTACCCACCCTTACACGTGACTAACTTCCCTTTATTCATACATTCATTCATAAAACAAGTATTTATTGACCTACTACGCGACAAGCAGAGCAGCATACCGAGATAGGGTGATACTCTGTGACTGGTCAAGGCAGGAGCAGCCATTGGTGTAATTAGCAGGTGACTCATTCGTAGTCCAGATCTTGCCTTTCTGATAGTTATATAAGGTCGAAGTACAGTTCTTCCAAGAACCAACGAAAACATCGATGGCTCTCTAGCAGGCAAAGAGACTGGTTTGCTATTGAATAAAATAATATTAAGTAAATACAAAGAAAATTAATTGAACCTATAGATTTAGAGAAGTGATTAAATGACGCAGAGCAGTATCGGTACACCAAACTGCTTATTGATAACTACTGATTAATGACACCAGGAAGTACTGAACACTAGTGCCTTGTTCCTTGGCACTAAAAAGTCTACTAGATGTGGCTGGGCGTGGTGGCTCGGGCCTGTAATCCCAGCACTTTGGGAGGCGAAGGTGGGCAGATCACAAGGTCAGGAGATCAAGACCATCCTGGCTAACACGGTGAAACCCCGTCTCTACTAAAAATACAAAAAAGTAGCCGGGCGTGGTGGCAGGCACCTGTAGTCCCAGCTACTCGGGAGGCTGAGGCAGGAGAATGGCGTGAACCCGGGAGGCAGAGCTTATAGTGAGCTGAGATCATGCCACTGTACTCCAGCCTGGGCGACAGAGCGAGACTCTGTCTCAAAAATAAATAAATAAATAAAAAATAAAAGTCTAGTGGATGTGTCTTGTACATTTAACCTGACTGATATTTTACCCCAATGCCTACCTTGATTTTCTGTTTCCACTCCCTCAAAGAGGAAAGGATTAAGAGGCCTAGAGGACAGTCAACCAAGTGGTCAAGTACAACATGCTTATGAGAAGCCCAAATAACTTTCAGAGCTATTCATCCTCGTCATATTTATCTGAGGGATAGTGAAGGTAGGACTGCTCTCGTTTTGTAATAAGGGAAGTTTAGATATAGGGCACCAAAACCAGTACCTATCTGGGACAGGAATTTGCACACCTAATGCAAGATCACTCTGCTCTGAGGCTAGTTTTATTTATTGAGTACTTTGTGTATAGGATAAGGAAAGGCAACGCTTTAAGGATGGGAGAAAATCCAGCTCAAAGGCTGCAGTTCACTCCTTGGTTTAATTTCATCTGTGTTTATTTGTCTGCATATTGCCTTTGAGACCAATTTCCTTTCCACTATAAATTTCCCTTAGACCTGCACTATCCTGTAAGGTGGCCTCATGTAACTAATTTCACTAAATGAAGTATGTTTAAAAATTCCATTGCTATATTGCGTTAGCCACATTTTAAGTACTCAGTAGTCATGTAGGTAATGTATGATACACCATAGATATTGAACATTTTCATTATCATAGAAAGTTGGGCTGGGCATGGTGGTTCATGCCTATAATCCCAGAGCTTTGGGAGGCTGAGGCAGGAGGATCCCTTGAAGCCAGGAGTTTGAGACTGGCCTGGGCAATATAGTGAGACTCTTGTCACTATAAAAAAAAATTAGCATGATGTGGTGACACACACCTGTAGTATTTACTCAGAAAGGCCTAGGTGAGAGGATCACTTGAGCCCAGGAATTTGAGGCTGCAGTCTATGATCTGGCCACTGCACTCCAGTCTAGGTGACAGAGCCCGACCCTGTCTCTTAAAAAAAGAAAACAAAGAAAAAGAAAGTTGGAAAGCAGTAGACCCCAGTAAGAATTTCAAAGGATAAGAATTATGATGAATGACATTTTTTAAAGGGTAGCAGCAGAAAGTGTTATTCCTGAAAGAAGATAGCGCAAAGGAAGTGTTGTGACAAGATGTTACAAAATAGGTTTAAGAAAAAAAAAAAAAGCCACGAATCCTGTGCCCTGTGTTGGTGTTTTGTCTTGGTCTCTCTCTTTTCGGGTTTCTCACTTGCCCTCCCTCCTTCTTCCCACCCCATTACTGTCCATACTAGAACTGAAGTACAATTTAAAATAATCCCATCATTGGGCATATTAAATAAAGTTTTGGGTTATCCCATTAGTTTTTAATTGAGCTAATTTTCACTTCGACTTTTAAAAATTATCCAGTAATAGCCAAATTAAGCTGCTGTTAACTTCTTTTTATGACCCTTCCAACCCCATATTGTCAGTGACCCCGGGGGAAGGAAATGCTCTCAGTTTTTGGAATAGAGACGCTCTAAAGCAAGTAACCTAGGGCTTTCCACATGGTCTGCAGAACTTTGTTGGTTTATGAGGACACAGTGTCTGTGCTTTTGTTACTGTTGTGAATTTACATAAAATATGTATCCAGCAGGGAAATGTCGTTCTTCACTTCAAAAAGTAGTTTTATGCTCCCTCCTTTGTTTCCTCCTAGAAGAAGAGGTATGTTGCCTGCAATTCTGATGAAAATGTAGGAACTCTATCCAAGTGAGAGGTGACAGCATGCTGGCAGTCCCCAGAGCCCTCGCTCGCTCTCGGCGCCTCCTCTGCCTGGGGTCCCACTTTGGCGGCACTTGAGGAGCCCTTCAGCCCACCGCTGCACCGTGGGAGCCCCTTTCTGGGCTGGCCAAGGCCGAAGCCAGCTCCCTCAGCTTGCAGGGAGGTGTGGAGGGAGAGGCGCGAGCAGGAACCGGGGCTGAGCGCGGCGCTTGCGGGCCAGCTGGAGTTCCGGGTGGGCGTGGGCTTGGCGGGCCCCGCACTCGGAGCAGCCGGCAGGCCCTGCCGGCCCGGGCAATGAGGGGCTTAGCACCCAGGCCAGCGGCTGCGGAGATTGTACTGGGTCCCCCAGCAGTGCCAGCCCACCGGCGCTGCGCTCGATTTCTCTCGCTGGGCCTTAGCTGCCTTCCCGCGGGGCAGGGCTCGGGATCTGCAGCCCGCCATGCCTGAGCCTCCCACCCCCTCCGTCGGCTCCTGTGCGGCCCCAGCCTCCCCGACGAGCGCGGCTCCCTGCTCCACGGCGCCCAGTCCCATAAGGGCTGAGGAGTGTGGGTGCACAGCGTGGGATTGGCAGGCAGCTCCCCACCTGCAGCCCCAGTGCGAGATCCACCAGGTGAAGGCAGCTGGGCTGGAGTCTAGTGGGAACTTGGAGAACCTTTATGTCTAGCTAAGGGATTGTAAATACACCGATCGGCACTCTGTATCTAGCTTAAGGTTTGTAAATACACCAATCAGCACCCTGTGTCTAGCTCAGGGTTTGTGACTGCACCAATCGACACTCTGTATCTAGCTACTCTGGTGGGGCCTTGGAGAACCTTTGTGTCCACACTCTGTATCTAGCTAATCTGGTGGGGAGGTGGAGAACATTTGTGTCTAGCTCAGGGATTGTAAACGCACCAATCAGCAGCCTGTCAAAACAGACCACTGGGCTCTACCAATCAGCAGGATGTGGGTGGGGCCAGATAAGAGAATAAAAGCAGCCTGCCTGATCCAGCAGTGGCAACTGGTTCGGGTCCCCTTCCACACTGTGGAAGCTTTGTTCTTTTGCTCTTTGCAATAAATCTTGCTACTGCTCACTCTTTGGGTCCACACTGCCTTTATGAGCTGCAACACTCACTGCGAAGGTCTGCAGCTTCACTCCTGAAGCCAGTGAGACCATAAGCCCACCAGGAGGAAGGAACAACTCCAGAGGCACTGCCTTAAGAGCTGTAACACTCCCTGTGAAGGTCTGCAGCTTCACTCCTGAGCCAGCGAGACCACGAACCCACCAGAAGGAAGAAACTCCGAACACATCTGAACATCAGAAGGAACAAACTCCGGACACGCCGCCTTTAAGAACTATAACACTCACCGCGAGGGTTCGCGGCTTTATTCTTGAAGTCAGTGAGACCAAGAACCCACCAATTCCGGACACACAAGATTGCTTTTTTTTTTTTTTTTTTGAGACAGAGTCTTGCTCTGTCATCCAGGCTGGAGTGCAATGGCACAATCTCGGCTCACTGCAACCTCCACCTCCCAGGTTCAAGGGATTCTCCTTCCTCAGCCGCCCAAGTAGCTTGAACTATAGGCGCCTGCCATCATGCCCGGCTAATTTTTGTATTTTTAGTAGAGACGGGGTTTCACCATGTTGCCCAGGCTGGTCTCGAACTACTGACTTCAGGTGATCCAACCGGCTCGGCCTCCCAAAGTGCTGGGATTACAGGCATAAGCCACCGCACTAGGCCCAAGATTGCTAGTTTTAAAATGAGCTTAAAACTGTACAAAGGGAGCATGGCAAAATTACAGTTAGCCCCAACTTTATTTTCATCCTGCAAACCAGAACCCAGTACAACTCTGTCCCCTCAAAAATGGAAATTAAATAGTTACAAACAGGCCTCCCAGGTTGGAAGCAACCACAGCTTTCACTAATATTTCTGGGTTCCATCCAACACAAGTGCACAAAAGAAAAAACCTAACATTTTTGAAAAGCTAATACTTATTGGGCTCTTTCTATTTGCCAGGCACTTCATACACAATGTCTCATCCAATTGAGAACCCTTCCAAACATAACTCAAGTCATATCCTACTTATTGTTTATTTTCACACAAATAATGGAAATGGCTGAGGGCATGGCCTAACATGAGTACAGAAGTGTACTTGGACCGAATGTAAGAGGAAGCACTTGGGCCTCACATACAGTGTCAGTTGACTCTGCCAGCCAGCCAGTACCCAGGAGACATCAGCCTATAGTGGATTAGTAACATGTAAATATCCAAAAAGTATTTATTCTGTAAACCTAACTTTGTCTTATGCTTACTGTCTTTATGACTTTTCTGAAGTCGCTTCCAGTTTTCAAAAATGGTCAGCTACAAGGGACCACTTGCTTTGTTTTACTTACCCCAACACATTTTGTTCCCACCAAGATGTGGATTGGATTTTCTTTCTTAATAACATTTTATGTTTGTTAAAACTGCTGTTAACATTATTAACATTTAAAGTTTTAAACTGCTTTAAAAAGCTGCTTTGCATATTTTGAACCACAAATAACTCTAATCTGGAGGTGGCTTAGACCACAAAATACTATTTGTGGGTTTAAGCTCTGTATCTTTTTAAATCCATTATATGTACAGTGTAAACCTGAGTACCTAATAAATGTCACAATGTTTAAATAGCATTTCTCTTTAATTCAAATGCTTTGTCATCTGTGCAGGAATAAATTGTGTGCTGAATTCTTTTTAGCCCTCAGAATATGATTATTGAACAAAATTTCCAGTGAGACAAGTCAGGCCCTTAAATGATAAATATCCTCAAATATTAACGGTTAGTCAAGCACTACAGCAAAACCTTTGATTATTATCAATGTATTTCCTGTGGCAAGTTCACTACTGATAAGAGCTTTTTATCCAAAACTGTACTATGTGCCAAATACAACTTAGTATTTATTACATGAATATATTTTTAAAAACAAAAAGAATAGGCCAGGCACAGTGGCTCGTGCCTGTAATCCCAGCTACTCTGGAGGCTGAGGCAGGAGAATCACTTGAACCCAGAGGCGGAGGTTGGCAGTGAGCCGAGTTTGCGCCACTGTACTCCAGCCTGGGCAACAAAGTGAGACTCTGTCTCAATTAAAAAAAAAAAAAAAGAATAAAGCTCTAATGGCATTAACTTAACACTCTTGTAATGAATTTGATGCTAAAAATGTGGTACTGATAGCTCTTAGATTATTCTGTAATGTAAATTAACCAAGTTCCTTTTATTAAACTCAGTATCCAATAAATGGCCCATAATAAGCACTTAATAAATGCTAATAAGTTCAAAGACTGAAAATTGATAACTGCCTTATGCACTTAAAAACAACTTTTGTAGTTTATTATTTGCTTGTTTAGTGAAATTATTGCTTCATTTCTGAGATTTTCATAGGATTCTAATGAAGAATCTAAGATTCCAACTCACATTTGTTTTGATAAGTGATTGGTAAAAGTGATTTCATTCTCCCTTTGTAAAGATGAAGTTAATGTTTCTATACCTATTATTTTAAGTAGCTACTGAATTTACAGGAAACAAAGTATAAAAATTTTTCTGTCATT